>NC_047678.1:1758752-2103322 GCF_011762505.2 Arvicanthis niloticus | reverse complement strand
CACATTTTCATAATCATAGTACTTTTAAATATCAAAAACACCTTAAAGTACTTGTAGAATCTAATACAATTTTGGTTATATCTTAGTGGAAAAAAATTGGTATAAATACCAAAACATACATACATACATACATGTACACCTGCACACAGGATAATATACGTATACATGCCTGCTTTGCACAAAGCATACACACATGCATATCTGCCACACATAAAACATCGCACATGCATATCTGCCACCTTACAAATAACACACAATGTATGCCTATCACATACAAAATATGTACACATGCATGAATACCACACATAAAACATATATCATACAATGAATGACCTACACAAATACATACACATGTGTGCAAGGTTTCCAGTGGAGGGAAGGGGACATAACCTACCCACAAGACTTTCAACCCCAAATTTGTCCTGCCTACAAGATGCACGAATAAAGCAAGATTGAGAAAACAGACACCAATAGCTGGTCCAACTAGAGACCCATCCCCATGTGAGAAAGCCAACCCCTGACACTTAATTATCATTTAATAGTGATATGCTATGCTTGCAGACAGGCACCTAGCATAACTGTCTTCTGAGAGGCTTCATCCAGCAGCTGAAGGAAACTGATATAGAGGCCCACAGGCAGACATCAGGCAGAGCTCAGGGAGTCTTGTGAAAGAATGTGGGTAGGACTGAGCAAGCCAGAGGGGTCAAGAACACCACAAGAAAACCTACTGAGTCAACTAACCTGGGCCTGTGGGGACTCACAGAGACTGAGCCACCAACTAAAGAGTATGCATGGGCTGGACCTAGGTCCCCCCACACAAGTAGCAGATGTGCAGCTTGGTCTTCATGAGGGTTCCCTAACAATTGGAGCAGGGGCTGTGTCTGAGTCTGTTGCCTGTCTGTGGATCCCCTACCCCTAGCTGGATTTTCTGGTTGGGCCTTAGTGGGAGAGGATGCGCGTAGTCCTCAGAGGAGAAGGGAAGGGGATAGTGAAGGGAGGTATTTGTGAAGAGGAAGGAGTTATAACCAGGATGTAAAGTGAATATATAAATAAATTCATGGAAAAAAAAAAAAAAAAAAAAGAATGTTTCCTGCTCTTCCAGAAGACTTCAGCTCAGTTTCCAGGACCCACGTCTGGCAGCCCAAAACCACTGCAACTCCAAGTGACCCAGCATCTTTTGCTGAATTCTGCAGGCACTGCCATGATGTTCAACATATCCACACATGGACACATAAAAATAAAATCTTTTTTTTTAAATAAAACTTCATTTGAAAGTAAACATAAAACATTAGGTTTTTTAATTAACCACTTATTTCTAAAGCTCAATCTTAATGTTTATTAGAATCACTGGGGCGGGGGGAGTTCTAAACTTCCCTCGCTTCACAGTGTTCATATGGAATGAATGGTCCCAAGTGTAGAGGTCAGCACAAGACGCTTCTGGTGTCTCAAACCAACCATACTTATATTTTACACCATGAGCCTGAAACCACTTCAAGGAAACTACACCATTTCTTTGAGCCTTAACACTTAATTACAGTATCTCATATTTGAATTATTTAAACTTTCCAAAATACTTTTACATGTGTGATCACTTCTGTCTCTAAAAATAACCTAGGGTGAAGGAGAGAGTATCATTTAAAATGGAAAGACTAAGCCATGGGAACCCAGGTCTGAGCTCTTTGAAAAGAAGAAGGACCATCACCCAGGAGCCAGAACAGAGTCTCTGTTGCCACGCCATCCTCAAATGCCACTCAGGCATGTCACTTACCTCCCCTTGCCTGTCTTTCATCTGTAAAATGAGGATACTAATACGATTAAATGAAGTCATTCAAGTGAAAGCACTCAGACAATGCCAAGTGCTCCATGAATGACCAACACCTTTAGTCCCAAAAACATACGGTAAAACTAATGGGCTCTGTAAACTGGGATTATTGCTTTGTTCTTGATTGCTTTCCCTGAGAAAAGCAGCCAGACCTCATTCTTTATGCTTGAGCTTGCTGTCTTTAAGTTACAAGTCTCTGGGATTGTTTGGTCACAGTTCTGTTTACTGATTTGGTGAAGGCAACTGTGCATGACTGGGCACATAATAAACAGAGGTAAACAAGCAACACTGGGTACACAGCTTTAAAACTAGCAAAAGTTTTGTTGAGAATACATGTTGTCTTGTTTCTTTCCACCAAAGTACTGTGCATTGGGATACTTATCAGGGACACATAAGACAGTAAGTCAATGGAGCGGATAGTTCTGAGGTCCAGGCAGGAGGTTCTCAGCCACGGAATCTATCTTCCACTGATGTTTTGTCAACTTTTTAAATTAAATTTTAAATTATCTTTGCCTCTTTTAACATATTAATGCAGGTCTCTAGTAACAAGTGGTGTGTGTGTGTGTGTGTGTGTGTGTGTGTATGTGTGCGAGCACTGTTATTTTGTTAATAATAAACAGAAATGAGCATATTTGTTACCATTCATTTAATCAGTCAACCTATCAAAGCAATGAGCGATACAGTATTCTACAACTTCAAAACACACACTGTTAATGGAGGCATTTGCCAACTCATACCCTCATCCCACTAAGCGATTCTGAGTAGCTTCTCTAGTTTCTTGTTGTGTCTTCTTTTGAGGGGAGTGGGGAGAGTCCCACTGCTAGTCTCTTCAACATGTGACTGAAACTGAAGTCAGCACTCCTGTGCTGGTCAGGATCCTTCTGCACTCAGGGGTGAAACTATGTGCTATCTCAGGAGACAATGACTGAGTGGAGGGATATATACGCACAGAGTTGGAAAAACACAGAAAACTGTTTAACAGCCACAAACACCGGGTTCCCAGGGAACTGCTCCACTTCTGCTGCCACCAGGACTCAGGAGCCAACAGCAGTTCAGCAACCTGGGCTTCGGTAAAGGCTCGCCCTCACTTATCATTATTTTTTGCCTTGTCTCTTCTTCCCTTTATCTAATCTTCCTACCAATCCACCGATCTTCCCCAATCTTCCTACCAATCCACCGATCTTCCCCAATCTTCCTACCAATTCAGAACCCACTTCCCTCTCTGGCTGCACAGCTACTGCACTAGGCTAAAACTTTATCATCAAATATGTATTTGTAGATACATGCGTGCACACACACACACAATGTTGTACCCATCTAAAGACAATGCTTGCTGGTTATAATCTAATTGTTCAAGTCTTTGGATAACTATGACTCTAGCGGTTAACAACATCTGAAACCTAGTACAACTCCTCTCCTAAAGATTTCTCTTCCCAGTAGAACCTCCATTTTAGAATGGCAAACTCACAGTTAGCCGGAAATGGTCTTTGTGCTTCTGGTGAACCACAGATGTAAAGTGCTGGTCACTCGGCTGGGGAAGACGATTTTCTTCATCCAGAATATCCAGGATTCCCACTAATTTCACTTCAATTAAATCTATTTTAAGATATCAAAATATTCATAGTGATGAAACAATACTTTAAAGAAAATTTACACACTGGCTTCAAAAAGTATTTGGATTGTAAGAGATAATCATGAACTTATTCTGTAGAAGGCCATTTAGAAATGGGAGAATTTTCATTTCAAAGATGGCCATTTATTTCAGGGTAACACCATAGTTTTAATATAGGTTATGGGGAAACAACTTCCCAGAGAAAATGACTCATCAGCTCCTGCATTCACGGCCCCAGGAACATCACAGAAGGATGTGGCAGATTGTAAGAGCCAGAATACCATGAAGACTGCTGTAAAACTGTCTCTCCTAGAAATGGATGTATAAAAAGACCAGAACAATGGCAATATCAGTAGACATATTGATGTGGACAGGGGGAAATTTCATGTGGTCCCACACCTAGATGAAGAACTAGTGAGTTTTGGAAGATGGATAATTAACCTCTCTCAGGCATAAGCCCCTTATTGGTTGCCCACTGAATAGTGGTCAGCCTTGAAACCATATACATACAAGTAATGAAATGGGCTCAGCAAGTTATACTAATTTGCTATACACAGACAGACATACAGACAGACATATGGATATAGATTATACAGGCTAGGATAGTTCCAGAACACAGAATGAGAAGCCAAAGTTCCCACTGCATCAATCAGAAAATGAACTTCTTTGAAAACTGGTGATGAAGACAATGAACATGCTGATCTAAGCTGTACTGAAAGTATTCAGGTAGCTACTGAATGAGAAAGAAGTGGGCAAATGGATGAACAGAAGAGGAGAAATTCCAGTCAGATAACAACCTCATGGCCAATGCCCAGAGGTGAGAAAAGACACAGTGGCTAAACTCACAGTACCTGAGCAGAGCAGGGTAGAACAGAGAAGACTTTGAAAGGCTACACTGACACAAGCTCCTACTCTACACTACACTGGCAAAGTCTAGACACTTGTGACCACATTATCAAATTGGTCTTTCCAGTCCTAGATTTACCCAACACTTGACTTTAGAGATGGGGTAGAAAAGAAGAAAAAGAGAGTGAGTGGAGATAGAGATATGGCTTGATAGCTAAAAGGGGGTTCAATTCCCAGCACCCACACAGCAGTTTATAACCATCTGTAACTCCAGTCCCAGGAAATCAGATGTCTTCTTCTGACTTCTGTGGACACCAGGCATGAATGTGGTTCAGAGACACACATGCAGATAAAACATTCATTCAAATCAATTGATTAGTTAATTAGAAAAAGAGTGCTGGGGGAGGGGGGGCAATAGGACAAGGTTTCTTTATTGATAGACTCAAAGAAAAGCAGGGGCCCTATTCTGATGTCTCACAGTATTATCTAGCTTTAACATGAAACTTCAAATGCAGTCAGTGAGAGATATTGCCATCCACAGAAGAGAACAGAACCAGGAGGCCCTGGCAAACCTCACCAAACTGTGCACTTTGTCATAACAGACGACATAGTTGTCTACTTATTCCGTGAATGATGGAGCTTCCTTCCCCTTTACCCAATTCACCCAAAAGCCTTCAGAGTAGTAAAATATGTATCACAATAATCAGAGATTTTTAGAAAACCTTTCAACCCAGCTGATAAGGATGCCTTGCCAGGACAAATAACTAACAAGGTGTACTACAAAAGACCTCATCTCCAATACCACAGTCCCAAGTCCTTTAATTATGTCTAAACCACTGAACAGAGGTGTTCCCAGCAAATCCATTGTCTCCCCCATATTTCCCAAAAGCAGAATAGCAGTACCCATACCTATGCAGTCCTGATTATCCACGTAATGGACTTCATTAACACCCAGGCCCTCTTTCTGATACAGTTCTTGTTCCTGTAAATCAAATATGAGCGTCATCAACATGGAAATACCATACAATGTGAAATCCCACCAGACTTTGGTGTTCTGCTGTCATTTCAGTTACTGGTTAAAATATAAAAGTTTTTACCAACAGCCCTAAATGGCTTCCTGAAGATGAAACTAAGTTTGAATCCTTGAAGCCAACTATGGGTACAAAGAATCCAGAGCTATATAATACATACAATTAGAAAAAAATGATACATCAATAATATCTCCATGAAAATATATTCTCTATATGTAAATCAGTATCTTCTTAAAATAATTTTGAGACAAATTTTTATGATATAGGTAACCTATAAGTTGAACTTAAATTAAAATGTGTTCTCACATTTTCTCTCCATGCTTAAATATTTCTTTTCATGACCTATGTCAGGGAAGTTCCCATACACGCCACAAAGCACTGTCAACCTGAACACAATGTGAATTGGAAATTGATATACAGACTTAAAGAACTGTAATAAAAGCAAACATAAGACAGTGTACCTTCGTTATATGGTTCCTATTTCTATGTGGAATGTGAGCTGAGCTAGAAAAGACGGATTATAGCATATTACAAGTGAAACATGCATATGAAGCACGCATTACAGCAAACAAAGGACTAACAGCACAGCTGGCCAGAACAGAGACACTGTCTTACAGGAAAGTACTTGTTTTCCTCATTTGTTTATGCTACAACTGAATAGCTGCAGCCTATTTAAAAGTTAACAAATGCAGTAATATGCCAGAAACCCTACAAAGACAAAAAGAAAATATGGAAAAAATAGATGAAATAGAAATAAAGAAAAAAAACACTGCATATTTCAGCTCAAATACTCAGGAATGGAGAGAGAGAGAGAGAGAGAGAGAGAGAGAGAGAGAGAGAGAGAGAGAGAGAGAGAGAGAGAGCAGGGAGGGAGGGAGGGAGGGAGGGAGGGAGGGAGGAAGGAAGGAAGGAAGGAAGGAAGGAAGGAAGGAAGGAAGGAAGGAAGGAAGGAAGGTAGGTAGGTAAGTGAGTGCTGGGTGCAGACCAACAGCCAGGAAAGGAGATTCAAGCCTAGGGAAGTTGTGGAATGCCCTCAGACCTGCCTTCCTCATCTGAAAAATGATGGCTGGTGTTGGATAAACTTTCCAGTTCCTCTACTCTAGCATCTTCAATCAGGCAAAACCTATCGCAGAGGAATTAAAACAAAGGTAGGAATATTGGAGAATTCAGGTTTTAGGGGAGAAAATAATGAAGCCTTGGAACAAATCAATTTATCCAAAGCTAGCTTTGCTTTGACTAAATTCCAAAGAATCATAAAATAACTTCTCCTAGTCTATCTTGGTATGCTGAACGCCAGCCATGCCCAGAGTTACACTGAGAGCAGAGGAAGCAAATTCCTCCCTGAAGAGCAAACAGTGGCCAGCCAAAGGCAGGCCACTCAAAAGCAGTTTGTAGCACACGAGACAGCACAGTAGGCACAGTCCTAGTCAGAGGTACTCCTGGCCAGTGGCTACTCAAAATTTTCTGACTGGCGGCTTTGCTAATGTACATAGGGAAGTGACGAAATGTGGCAGAGCAAGCAGAAGCAGACACTGAGAAGGACAGTGGCAGAAATAGAAACAACTGAATCAAGAGGAAAAACCTAAGCTGAGCATACTAATGAAAGTCACTGGTAAGAAACACAGGCCTTCTTCCTGCAAAGCTGCCTCTTATTTCTTACAAGGGCCCAAACTTCAGCTGAACTGCTAGCACTTGCTGGACCACCTGGCCACCTCAAGTCAGACACCATCAGTCAGGGTAAGTGCAACATGATGTTCTTCCTTGAAATGTAAACAGCTTAATGGGAACCTTAAATTTAAATATCATTACTCACCTCCTTCAGGATCCTTTCATTAAAAAACTGTTGAAGTTTCTCATTGCAATAGTTGATACAAAATTGTTCAAAGCTGTTGTGTTCGAAGTACTCTGTAATGACAAAACCAGAGTAGAGCTGTCACCATGACAATGTGCAGTAACTTATCCCAGGAGTTACTGTGTCAATGGTTTAATTTAAAACTGGGCTTTAAAAACACACAAACTTGTTGTTCTATGTCCCAGAATGTGTTCTTAACTCAAGACATATACTGTCAGGCACGAAAACTAGATATCAGAAATACCTTTTTCTACCATACCAAAAAAAAAAAAAAGTGTCCCATCACATAAATGTTCTACAGTATGAAAAATTAGAAGTAAGCTCTTTTTAACATTAGTTGCTAAAACGCAGGTACTAAAGCAACCAAGAGTACAAAAATGATTTAAAATGTATGTACTTTAGGAGATTTTCTTCTGATTTAATCTGTTACCAAAAATTCTATGACAGTGATTCATTCTAAAGTTAAGGGTTGAATTATGTCTAAGATCCGTGAGGTTCTACAATTTCACACTCTGAACATGTGTGTCATGCTAACAAGTGTCTAAAGATGATGAAGTCTCATCAGTGATGGGAGATTATGTGTTCTGAAACTATATTCCAACTTTAATTATTTTTAGCAGCAGCACCCAAGGGGGTTACCTTTCATTCAGAGGAGCATCGAGACCTCTCAACTGAATAGTTTAGATGAACATGTTTTAATTTTAGTACTAATTAGCTTTCTCTGAAAGCTGCATAATGAGGTGCAGACATGAACACATAAAGAATTATGTCAAGTGAATCACGAGAAGAAAAGGTTTCTAATACTTCTACCTTGATTGTCAACTTGATTTGATTGATAAGTAAATACCAAGAAAACTGTTAAAGCACCCTGGTGTTTGTGAGGGTCTTTCCAGAGAACTTTACCAAACAGAAAGTCCTACCTGAATGTAAAAAGTGCCATCTCAGGGGCTGGGGGTCCAAGTGCAGCAAGAGAGAGATCAAAATGCTACCATATATAGTCACATCCTCTCCCCACCTCCCCTTTCTCCTCCTCTGCCCCTCCTCTCCTGGCCTTCAGGAACCAGCAAGTCTGTTCCACCATGATAAGGCTGAAAACTCTGAAACCTCAAGGCAGGGTAAATACTGCCTTCTTTTGCTTCCCTCTAGTATTTGGCCATAGCAATGAGAAAGGTTACTACAACAGCTTTAGAGAAAACATTGTTATATTTGTTTTTTTTTTTAAATCAAATACAAATTAATAAAAGAAACAATGCTTACCGAAACCAGCAATATCCAGGACTCCAATAAAATAAGAAGATGTTTCGAAAGGAAAGCACTGATTCACCCTGTTTACCACGTGATCAAAGAGATGGCTATAGACAGTCTTTGCCAGAGCATCGCGAGCATTGTTTGCCTGCTCCACTTTCAGGGGCACTCTAGGAAAACAATAGTTCAAGGAGACGTTCTTAAAGGGACAGACTTTGTAAATAATGGTGGATGCATAAAGTCAAAGTGTATCTGAACATATTACCTATACAGAAGAAATAGTTAACAAGTTTCAAGTGAGTAGGCAGAGAGAAAATTAAGAAGAAAATTACAAGAGACAAACTAAAACAATTAACTAAAATTAGATTAAAATATACTATTAGACAAACAATAAGAAGGCTTTTTTTTTGCCTCTCCAATTCCTGTATGTAGTAACTATATGAGATGCTGATATTTGATATTGTAGACACAAATGCAAGCTGTTTTCCTCAATAAAATTCGAGTCTAATAAAAAGAACATATCATAGAGGGGACTTTCCAAACACCATGCTAGATCATAAGTACTTAGTACAGTGGTAGAACACAAAAAATATCCAATTGTTGAGTCACTTTTAAATTATTAAAGCATGGGTTGGACAGTGGTGGTACATGCCTTTAATCCCAACAGTTAGGAAGCAGAAGTGGGTAGATTTCTGTGAGTTTGGGACCAGCCTGGTCTACAGAATGAGTTCTAGCACATCCACAGCTACACAGAAACCCTGTTGAAAAATCAAGAGTGCCTGTAATTCCAGCACTTAGAAAGCTGAGGCAGGAGGATTGTGAGCTCAAGGCTAGCTTCAGCTACACAGCCAAATCCTGTCTCAAAAGTAAATAATAAATAAACTAATAAATAAAATAAAGACTAATTCAAATAAACTCAACAGCAGAATTCTCAAAGACAGAAAACGTGAAAGAGCTGCTCCAAAACAGAACAGAGATGGGGGTACCCTGTTCAGCATGAGTGGTACTGAAGAAAAAGAATTAATTGGTGACTTCATCAACTTAAGATACTGTATCACTAGGAAAAAATGTGTGGCGATTTTGTTTTTGAAACAAGGTCTTTCTGTGGTTCTCTGGCAAGCCTCATCACCTTTCTGCCTCAACCTGCCAAACGCCAGGATGGCAGGCTTGTGCCACCACACCTGGCTTTGTTGTAATTGCCAACTATTTTTCTAAGTAAGTCACTTGTGTTTGTTGCTGTCATATTTGGAAAAGGATAGGAGTTTAGAAAGGAATAGGGAATTGACCTTTTCCTCAAAAGTAAAGACTCTGTCTGCATGGCAGTACTTGTGAATGGTAAACCTAGGTACTAATTTTATGCTACTGTATCTAAAACCAAAATTCATAAAATATACGCTATTAAGCCGAAACTATGTAATATGGCACAATCTGAAGCTCTTGGTTACTGATTTTAAAAATCTTAGCCACAGGGGTTGGGAGCTGGCTCACTTGGTGAAGTGCCCACCACAGAAACATGAGGACATAAATTGGGATTTCTGTCAAAGCTAGCATGGTGACTACATCTGTAACCCAACTGTGAGGAGGGAATAATCACTAGGACTCCCTGGGCAGCCAGCCCAGCCAAATGCATGAGCTCAGAAGATGAGGGGAGAATGCTTGGGGGGATACTCAGGGCAGCCTCTACCCTCCACTCACACAAATATACAGGCACCCCCCCCCCTAGTGCATACACACACTTCATGTACAAACTGACAAGTACAAACATCATGATCACACATATGCCCACACAAAAGACAAGTGAATAAATACTTCCGAGGGAACAAGAAATCAAAAGATGTGACTATGGCCTTATTTTCTATCACTTGTGATTTCCTCTAAATGAAAAAATAGTAACTGTAACAAGACATTCCCTTTCCCTGGATATTTTATAAAGTGAGTTGCACTTAGTAGGAGCTTTAGTACACACCATTCATACACACATTTGAAAGAAACGACTCTGTTGCCTAAAACAATCAAATACTTAACCAAATGTTTATAGCTGTACAAAAGCAAGTATTGCCTGTCTAATAAATTTAAAATTTGTATCATGGAGAGTATGTCCAAGAAACATCTCCAAGCTCTGCAAATCCCCATTTATTTATGTGATCAACTACAGCTGTTGGAAGCACAGAATTCTGAAATACCAAGCACAGCTTGAACATTCAAATGGCAAGAGCAAATGATGCATAAACCCTGACCTTAAATCTCAGTGTTTTCAAAATCTAAGTATTTTTCCGTGACAGACCACAAGGCAGAATTTCTGCAGAGCAATGAGGTAGAGCTTACTTTATAACGGTTCCTTTGGTGCCCCCTGCTGTGGTGAGCATGACTCTAGTGGTTAAACTGACTCGAAGATCATCTTGGTCCAAACCCAGTAATTCAGCACAGTATTCCAGTGATGGGGCAGATTTGTTCTTCAGATTGCAGCCACCTAAGGGAAATGTTTCCATGTGAAGTTAATACGCACTAAATAAATGGAATCTTCTAGGTTTGTTTCTTAGCATTTTCTTTACTTGTGAAACATTATGGGATAGATGATGCTTGCTTTTAACTTTCAAATCCAGCTCACTTTTTTCCACCCTTGTCGGACACTCCTACTCGCAAGCTGAACAGGAAACCCTAACCTGGGGCAGATCCACAGTGAGAGACACTTCCCACCAGCAGATCCACAGTCCGCAGTTTCCGTTACCTGCTGCCAACTTGAGGCAAAACTATTGTGGAAAATTCCAGAAATAAACAATTCTTAAGTTTCACTTGTGCATTCTTCTGAACACTGTGACAGAATCTTCTGCCACCCCTGCCAGGACTATAATACCTTTGTCTGACAAATCTAAATCACACAGAAGAGGAAATACCAGGAACCCATTCATTTACTTAAATGTTTATTCTTTTTCTTCTCTCTTTTTTTTACTGTATTACAGCATTTCTTACAAGAATGATGTAGATAAACATAAAAACGTTTTTAATCTTGAAAAGATAAAAACTGCTAAGTAATATAGAATGTTAATGTCATTCACTCCCTAACAATGTTCTCTAAGCATTTTTATTACTGTTATGTTGTTTACTATTATATTGTTCCTGTTATGGCATACATGCTAGTTACATGGGATTTTTAAAACATAGGTAGTAGTCCCAACAGGTACTTTCTACGCTTCTACTAAATAAAACAGTATTATGACATTGGGGAGCCTTACAAACATTTATTAGAAAATGAGCTTTGTGTTAACATCATTACAAAAGTACTTGGTCTCTGCACAAGTCATCTTGACAACCCAAGGAAGTTATAGTAAGAAGGAAAAAAAAAAACCAAACACTTCATTTTTAATTAGCAGGAAATGTTTTAGAACCATGGAAGGTCACAGAAAAGAATGAAGTTTAATACAAAAAAATTAGCTATTAAAATAAAAACGATCTAGTGCTTATCTCACCCCAGTCTCCCTGCACTCCTATTTCTCACACAATAGAAAGGAATTTTTTTTTTTTTAAGTAAGACAAAAAGCAAGCACAGGACATGTCTCATTGAAGGGTCACTGGGCACCCTTTAGCTGGTCACATGATATTTCGCATATTCTATACATGTCCTTCCTCAGGGCAGTAATAAGAGACAGAAAAGTCTCTTACTACTTCTAAGTACCTTGTCATTTCTAGCATTCCTATGTATGTCAACTATTCTACACTTAAATTATCTTTGTATTAGCGTCTCCCACAAGTTCCCTTCCTGTAATGCTAAAGTGCAAATGAAATGCATGTTTTAATATATTTACAAAGGAAATTTCCAATTCCTCTTTTTTAAAAACTCTGATTATTAATGCATATTCCAGGTATCTAATTTTGTTTTAATGTATTTTCATTTCAACGAAAATGAAGAGTGTTTAATTTGATTTATTTCTTACTATCTGCCAAACACCAGTGTTCAAAACATTTTGTAAATACTTAACTCATTGACTTCTCTTCCCAACACAAGTTGGGAGCTATTATCTCTCTATAGTGAGAAAACTAAGACACAGGAGGACAAGGTCATACAGACAGATAGCACATGATGAGACAATTTGACTCAGGGCCATGGGCTCATCCGGTACGCACTGCTGTGTCTAACACTATAGGACAACAGACCTGAAAGTCATTGAGGACTGTCAATCTTAGTCTGCTCACTCATGGATGACAAGGCTCAGTGGCCTGAAGGAAATGAGAGGCAGTCATGACAATCGCCTGAGCTAGTCACGCAGGAGTAGAACAAGGGTCTCCTCTCCATCACTTTATTGGTAGCTGTGCTTAGCACCACTGTGCAGGTTCCATGCCTGCAAAATGGAGGCATCGCCAATCTCACCACTTCTTATGTTTCAGTTATGATTATGAAGGATCTTATTGCAGAGAAGACATTTTTCTCCTACTGCTTGGGATCAAACTTAATGGCCTCAAAATAGTAAGCAAAGCTGGGTATCATGGAACACACCTGTAATCCCAGCACTTGGGAGACCAGAAGATCACTTTGAGGCCAGTCTAAGCTACATGAGACCTGTCTCCAGAAAGGGGAGATGGCTGAGTGATTAAGAGCACATTCTGTTCTTTTAGAGAACACAGGTTCAGTTTCCAGCACCCTCAAGGAGGCTCACGACTGCTTGTAATTCCTGTTCCACAGGATTTTATGCCCTCGTGGTTTCTATGGCACCAGGAACACATGGAGTATGCATATACTCATACAAACAAAAACTTTCAAATTTTAAAAAAGGACAGATGGAAGCAGAGATGGAGACATGGAGAGAGGAGGAGAAGTTCTCCACACTGAGGCAGTCTTGAGCCCAACACACTGTTTCTTAAGTGCCTTCCCCTCTTTCTTTGGGGGTCCCTTCCTCTACATATACCATTACTGAGAATTGTACTTTTTAAAGGCACTTATGCATTACTTCACTTTGCAAATGAATGTACCTGTGAGATCCAAATCAAACCCATAGTGTTGGCTGCTGTATTAAGTGGTGCTTCAGACTCTTAACTCACCCGTGCTATAACTTTCTAGGAAAATGTATTAATGCAAGACTGGAAAATGTTATATTCTAAGGGAGCAGGTAGTAAATATTTTTGGTTTGATAGGGTATAGTCTCTACTGACCACAACTTTGCCACTGTAGCATGAACACTGGTATAAACAATACACAGACAAGGGGTGTGGCTATATTTCACTAATACTGTATTTACAAAAACAGTTGATGAACTAGGCTTGTCGATTCCATACCCAGGTATGTAATCTGCAATTATGAAAAAGTCTTACTGGTTATACAGAAGTGAAACCACTATGAGTGAAAAGACACTATCTTGGTTGCACTGAAATAATTTTCAACATCCATTAAAAGGAAACTTATTTTTATCTCTTACTAAAGAAGGATGCACTGCCATATGTCAAATCACCTCAGTTAACTGATTCTAGTTTAGGTCTATGAAACAGAAAATGTTAAAAGTATATATTAACAAATAAGAGAATTGTTCTATTAACTATTAAAAGTATATCAGAAAAATCTTTAAAGTATAATTTTTAAAGTAAAATTTTTAAACCTCATAATAACTACTAATTTGTTCATGATGGTGTAGTATTCATTGTTAAAGTCACTATATAACAGAAAATGTCCCAGAAATTTGTTGTAATTTCGACAAACCTACACACAAATCACTGAATATTCACATGGCTAGGAGAGGACAAACATTACACCCAATTTTATCCCTTAGTTAAAAATTTTTAAAAAACAACCTGAAGTGCTTCCAGCTTCTTCAAAATCAATATTTCCAAGGTGCAGGACACCAGCTACAACTCGGAACAGATCAAGTTTTTCTTCGTCATCCAAACCAATTTTTTTCATGGCTGTGCACATCCTGATAAAATCTCCATGGTCATCTAATAGAGGATCCTTCAAGGAACCTGCCTTAACATACTATAAAACAAGAAGTGTCAACTGACTGGTCCTTATGTGATTCAAGTAAACTAAAGACTACAACAGCAGGTCTAGTAATGCAATGTGTGACATGCAAAACAAAATTGTCAGCAGAAAAACTTAAGCATTTGAAAATGTTTAAAAACAGAATGGTATAGAAAGTGTATGCAAGAGCTCTCTGTTGTTTTCTTAAAACTTCATGTGAGTCCATAATTCTTTCAATTAAAAACTTCAACTAAAACAATGGAGTAAGATATTCTGCAATTAAAGCATGATGCTCCCTCTAACGTACTATACATCTAAGTCTAATATAATATAAGTATAGCTAGAAAGTCTAAGATGTTAGCAAAGTATGAATTAGTGAACAGGAAAGGAATGACTGAGATGAAGTGACAGCCTCTGATCACAAAGCAATTAGGTAGTAATGGGTGTTTGTCTGACTCTGTCATTCCATGACTTTTACAGTAAGAAAATGTTCCACAATAACCCAGGTAGCTACAAATATATGCAATTTTTCAATTAAAATGAATATGCAAAAATAGGACAAGTAAAAAGAACTATAATAAAGAATTTAATGTGCCAATAGGCATGGCACTAGATTAACTGCTGACAATTACATCCATGTAAACACAAGTAAATCCAGGTAGGATTACAGCATCTTCATGGCCTGACAGATAGTCCTGTTACTTCTCTATGTTGTATGTATGAGGTAAGGTGAATTACTACACAATAGGCTAACTCCAGGAATCCATACAAGGACTTTCTTGAAAAAAAAAAAAAAAAGAAAAGAAAACATGAATAGAAATTCTGTTTCTCTACTAGAAGAATATGCATCTTAAGTATTCATATGTTAGGGTCTAGTAAACTCAGACAGGGGGGAAGAAAGTTAGTCCTGCAAAGCTAAAAGAAGAAACAGAAAGAGAAGTTACTAGACACAGAAAAACTGACCTAGAAATTTTCCAGAACTTGAGCATTAAAGCTAAAGTTAAAATAAAAACCTCAGTATCAGAATTATTAAGCATCAAAAATGTCTGACACTTCCGGGAATGTTTTCTTCTCCCAGCATGCAACTGCTGCCTGCTATTCACAAGATGCTTTAAATGTCTAATTATGCGCCAGATTTCCGGAAAATGTCTAGAAAATTAAATTCTATTTTGTTCTTTAAAAGAGGTGAAGGCAACAACCACATGCAAAGTTGAAAGAAGCACTGTCATGCAGGATTTTTAGTCTCGCAGCTGAGCCTCGGCAGCATTTTAAATACTGTTTTCTAACCAAATCCTCATGAATCATTTGCTTCACAGCAGACTGAAAATACTGCATTCTCCTAAAATTTGCACACAGCAGAAAGACACCCAAACAGAATGAAGCAAAGGGCTTAATTAGTCAAAATGATCACCTCGTCCTCCTGACAAAGAAGAGATAAAAAGTAATTTAAATATATTAATCCACGGTTCACTTGTACATATCATACACATTCTCTCTGAGTGATGTAAGATTTCTGAGAAAGCATTTCACTCTTTAATACTGAAGGAAGGTATTTTCCCGTCTGGCCCTGTTCGCACAGACACGCATGCGCGCACGCTGCTCTCTGGAGGCTAAGCGTCAGTTTTCCCTTCTCCCCATTGGCTTTTCTTTGCTTCTGCATTTTTTGTGTTTTCCCTACAGGACCGCTGCAGTTGTTATAAACGGCTGTTGACTGTTTTAGTGGAAAGGCTACAACTTATATATTTTGATAGTATCTTACAAAAACGTAGTCTTTCAAGACGTAATAAATACTATAATAAATGTTGACATTGTTTCCAAAAGTCTCAGATGTGGCTGTAACTTAAAATTTATGCATAACTCAGATATCTATGTATATCTAAAAATAATATGCAAAATATCAAATTAAAGAACTGTAGTATCATGTGTTCATGATTTGAAACAATAATTTTATTTTCTTTCTATTCATTTATATTAATGTATTTTACACATAATTTAACTTACCTAATCTGAGTAAAATCAAAACTGATTGGCAAGTGCAGAACCATTAAGAACTGCTAACAGCAAAAAGTTATTCAACTGACATAAATATCTTTTTAAAAATAAGTCAAGATTAACTAGTGCCAATAACTAATCATGATTTAGTTTTTATAACTGAAATATGTTGTTTAGATACAATACCACAAAATTTACTACTAAAATTCTATAGGTTAAAATTTATAAAAGTTTAAAATTCTTAAAGATTTAATATTTTCTAAATAATAATTACACAATTATTAAATATTTAGAAACAAACATATATAAGACTTCATAATATATTCCAGATATATAGTTGATAGAACAAAATTACATGTAAACAGTCTTTCACAAGAATGCTTAAGGTACTTACTGTCTACATCAAATCTTATTTCAGTAGACAATAAACTAAAAGCCATACTTTATGCTTTCTCCTGGGATGTTCCTCCAAGGCCCATGTGTGGAGGACTTGGTTCTCTATGCAGTAATATTCAGAAGAATGGCTTTGTGGAAGTGGCTGGGTCATGCGGACTCTGATCTTACCAATAGATCAATCCACTGATGGGCTATTAAGAGGTATGGAAACTTGGCTGACTGAACGAGCGATCTTGCGGTCTTTACCTTGTCTCTGACACACACCCTCTCTCCTTACGGTTCTCAGTCTCACCTTCCACTTCCGGCCGCCTATCCACATGCTCCCTACTGTGGATTCTGCCTCACCATGGCCCAGAAACAGAAACAACTAACCATGGACTGAAATATAAAACTGAGCAAAAACAAATCTAAACTGTAAGGTGATTTGCTTGTGTGTTTTGTCAACAGCAGTGGAAAGCTTATTAATACTTAACTACAAATAGTAATATCTGAGTATGCTGCTGAATTACTTGTAAGCAATTTCATAGTATAGGAATCTAAAATAGAACATGAGAAAGTCATATATATGACAGAGGTCTAGAGTGTCACACTCCAAGAGAGATCGGTGTCATAGTATAGTTTTAAGACATAAACTTGAAAGCAAGAAGTGCCAAAACAAAGACAAATCCTTCCGCAATATTTTTTACAGTAAAGATTTTCATTAAAAATATAATTTACTATACCTCAGGACTTTTTCGGTTCTGTGAAATCTGTTTGTCCGTTTCTTTGTTAGCAAAGTATCTAGTGCAGCCCCGGTTTAAATACTAAGACAAAGAATTAAAAGTACAATTAACATAGGATCCAAGGGAAAAGAACACAGCTACAAAGTGAGCTCAAGTTCAGCCTGGGCTACATAAAAAACCTCTGCCTTAAGCAAGCAAACACACAAAGAAACAGAAACTAGAGAGCTGAGGGTGAAAGCCGTGACCCAGGATCAGCATGGCATACATACCACCCTGGGGTTGATCCCAAGAATTGCAAAACCATCAAAGGTCTAGGAAAGATGCTGTTTCCTCCGGCTTTGCTGTCACCCATTGTCACTCTGTATATGCTTTCTTCATACTCCACAATTTTTGCCTGACTGTACCAAATGCTTCCATAAAATGTGTACACATGTTTTTAAATTGATAATGTTGAGCATTTTCAGCTTTCTATTTTGCAAGATACATGTGTAGTTGCTACAAATATGGTGAAGCAGTAAATCTCTACATTATAAATCAGTTTGGATAAAGTAGTGACAAAATAAAGTTCAGCCACTGTAAAAGCATGCATGCACGCTCTGCGTTGCTTTAACAACCTATCAATAAATTAGAAGGACAAAGTAACAAACAAACAAACGATGAAATTATCAGAACACTTTCATACCATTTATAGTGAACTATTTGGCGAACACAATAGAAATGTGGCTGTGTGTTATATGAAAGGAATGTCGATTATAGCATATGTAGACCCCTCTCGCTCCTGCCACCACTGGGACTGCCCTGGAGGAAATGAAATCCATCCTAGTGGTCCACAATAGAAAGTCAGGAAAGCCTTTCGTTGCTTTGATGCCCTGCACTGTGCTAGGGGACGCTATACCTTCTAAGACTGAAATGCTATGCTCTCAAGCCTCCAAGCCAAAAGAAACACTAGACTAAACGCACAGTAGTCACATTACTTTCTGGCCAGCTAAATGTTGGTAAAATCTAGACATATATCGTAATTCATATGATTTCTAATAACATGCATTTTCAAAAAAACATCAAAAATGACTCTTCTGTTTTCATGAAGATATAACAGGCAACTGACTTCAAACATCTGAGGATGCCAAATCCCCTCAGACTGGAATTGCAAGTGGTATAAGCCATCATGTGGGAGCTGAGAACTGAAGCCAGGTCCTCTGCAAGAGTAGCCACCTAACCGGAGCCACCTCTCCAGCCCCGCGCCATCATTCCTTCAGGTAATCAGTTCTTCCACTAGAATTTTCAAATCCCCAATCATTCCAGCATTTGGGGTGGGGCATGCACAGTTTCTTACTATTCAGCATAACATTCAGACAATGTGTGCATTTCCCATCACATTCTAAGTTGCCCAGGGACAAGATTGTGTCCTATTTATTTTTTATTCCTGGATCAATGTCTAGCACCCAATAATCAAGCAACAAGTATTTATTGCAAAATTGAACTAAGGGGCATAATGATACATTAATCACTAACATTGATTCAGTGATTGAAGTTTTTACAGCTACATTAAAGATATTTTAAAGCTACTATTACAAGACCTTATAAATTTTTAATTGGGTTTAAATTAATATGGTTTTAAACATCTGTCCTTTTACCTATTGAATTACAGACCTTCTCATACAGTGTTAAACACACTGAGGATCACTTATCTCAATACTGTGAAAAACTGATTCAGATTTCAGACTTGCTTACATTTCAGAGTATTTGTATAAACTTTAATTTTCAAGCTGAGTATCCCAAATTTTAAACTATGAGGACCCACACTATGCAGTGTTTGAGATTTGGACTTTTCACATTGGGGACACTGAACCCATGATAAACTTACGAGTAAATCTCAATAGAGTTCATTGGTAAGCTATAATTCTAACACATCATCTAGTTAGAGCTCAGGTATCCACATGGGGCATGGGGAATCAATGCCTTAGTTTAGTGGTTCTCAACCTATGGGTCACCAGATATCCTGCATATCTGATATCCTGAATATCAGACGTTTACATTACAATTTATAACAGAGCAAGATTATAGTTATGGGGTAGCAATTTATAATCCTTACTAAAACATAAATGCTCTGTGAAGGAATATTATTCCTTGTTGTTTAGGAAATAATAAAGAAATCTATACATAGGTGCTCTCTTTATCATTTCTAATATTTACAATTCATAACTAGTCCAGAAAGCCCACTGTACATGATTTGACATAAGTTATATACAAAAACAAGCAGGAATCCAAAAACAGTGAGTTTTAGGACTAAGAGGGTAAATGCTTTGCGAGCCTGGCATAAAATTTATTTTCCTCCATCCTACCCGAAAATTATCTGGGGAACTCAAGTGAAGCTTCTCCCTGATGTCTTCTGAAGCCCCAGCACACAGCCTGTAAAAAATATGGTAATTCCGCTCCTCTTTGCCTTGAACACAGATCCTAGACTTCTCTAGAAGGTAATGGGAGACAAATCCTCCGACAACCGAACTCTACAAGACAAAACAAACAATGCACTTTGTATCTATGGGATGGAAATATACCTTAGTGTTAAATCAATCTTTTCTAATAAACATTTGCTTACCAAAGAAGTTAAAAATATTTATCAAATACTAGACAAAAACATCTACAATGTAAGCTTTGTGTATTTCTCCTTCATTTTAAACACTGTTATCCAATCTCCACCCTGAGCCTCTCCAGAATTAGAACTGACTTTGCAGTGCACCCCAGCAGCCCACAGACTGTTGCTAAAGAGCTCTCAGATCACCACCATGAACATCTGCTGTTAAGACACTAACTGCTCTCATGATCATTACAGATTACATAAATCACAGATAATGTATAGCTATATATCATGCTATGTCCTGTGATCATTTACATAATGACATGTTACCAAAACAACAAAAGAATCAAGTAGGAATAAAAAAATAACAATAAATTTATGATCAGTGATTTATCCAAATCCAATATTTTAATTTTAAACTGAATAGAAGGTCTGGATAGTCATTGTAAATATATACAAACATACAATAATAGTTACAATAATAATAATCTTAAGAAGAACTGTACCAATTCTAATTATAATAAGATCTTTACACTTACCACAAATACTTCCCAAATATATCACAAAAGCAACTTCAATTTACCTTTTCATTGAAATGAATTTCTACAAATTTTCCAAATCGACTGCTATTATTGTTACGAACAGTCTTTGCATTTCCAAATGCTTCTAAAAGTGGATTAGCTATTGAAAAAGAAATGAAAACACTTCATCAAAAAATCATGAGAAAGTCATAAAGAAAAGTTATAAAGCAATATATGTATTACATCTCCACAAGGAAGAAAAATTGAGAAAATGCTGGAATAAATGCTTTTAGAAATATAATACAGAAAAATTATCAAGTAATGTCAAATTCCCCAAGGATTTTATGTTTACCCACTGTAATAGTTTTACTTTTGATTGACACGTGGACAGGATCTAGAGTCATCTAGGGGAAAAGACTCTGGGGCTGAGAAAGACAACAGGCTAATAGATCACCATGAAGAAAGTATGTGAGCAAAGGTTTATAGGAGAATGAAAGGTCTCTCATATCACTGAGAGGAAAGCATTGTAGACCACAAATGAGATCCTTCTAAGACAACTTCAAAGGTACCCAACAATAATAAATAAAAATCAACAATACCTTCAACAATTCTATCATCAATATCTTGGCCTGTTCCATAAGATTCTGTCAGGTATCTATTTAAAATACAGGATTAAAAAAATCCTTGAATAACAATAATAATGAATACAATAAATTTAAAAGTTTATTATTGAATATATAACCAAACTAATAAAACATGGATCATCAATGTAATGTTTTAAAATTTTTACTTTTTTATTTATGTTTCTGTATGTGTCTTATATGGGCATGTGCATGTCATGAAATTACATTTGTTAGCTGTTTGGAAGTATTCTGATTTTAACAAATTTTTTAAATAGATTTATATAAGTATCTCTTAATAACTATTTAACTTAATAACTACATACATTTACATAACAAATAAATAGCTTTCATAAAGGACCCCTCCATGAAAAAACTAAGAACTGAGCTGGGCAGTGTGGCATATGCCTTTAATCCTGGCACTCGGAAGGTAAAAGCAGACAGATCTCTTTGAGTTCAAGGCCAGCCTGGTAGGCAGAGTGAGCTCCAGGGCAGCCAGAGTTGTTATACAGAGAAACCCTGTCTCAAAAACAAAACAAACAAAAAAAAAAAACCTAAGAAAAAAAAAAGAAGTGCAATAGATTAGAAACAATTCTGATAAAAATTCAGAATGTGCTGGTCTTGGCAGTATCTTCACCATTAGATTTAACTTCATTGGGTATGTGGAATGGTTTACACTGATCAACTCAATGGAACCCAGAATCATTTAGAAGACAGGTTCTAGAAGCCATGTTTGTGAGGGATTGGTCTAGATTAGGTTAATTGAAGTGGAAAGACCCACCATGACTGTGAGTCACAACATTCCATTCGCTGGGGTCCTGGACCACATAGAGAAGAGCTGAGGCTAAACATAAACACACCCTCACCCTCCTCTGCTTCCTGACTGTGGATGCAGTATGTGCAGCCTTGGCCAACATGCCTTCCCCACCACTGTGAATTTTAACCCTTGTACCCTTCCTCTCTTAATTACTTCTTGTCTGACATTTTGTCACAGCCAGTGACATGATGTACAGTATTTAAATTAACAGAACGAAACGGTCCTATGGTAAGGCTCCTTCACTTTTTAAATGTCATGATTGCACTCCAAGTGTTGAGAGTTTAATTTGACGGTAGAAAGGGGGATCTGATGAGAGATGAGATATGAAGAAGTCTAATAAAAAGTCATTTTGAAAATATTTCATAGCACCAACATGGAGGATAGAATGTCCATTTGGATTTTGAAGGAATATTCTTGGGTTTCTTATTGCCTAACCTATGGAATCTTCAGATAAATAACACATCAGAGGTCGTTTTTTACAATGTAGAGATTAGCTGCCACATGAGATGTTGATTTCTTCCAAACTATACCATGAGGTAGGCAATGGTATTAAAAGCAAATTTACTTAAATACCCTGTCATCACCCCCAACACACATTCAAAACCGAACTATATTCACAATAGCCAAGTGGCAGAAACAACCCAAGTGTCTATCAATACATGTAAATATTCATTAAATGTAATAAATCCATGCAATAAAATTTTATTCAACCTTAAATTTCAGGAAGGAAATTCTAATGCATACTATAACATGGGAGAGTATGTTTTTTAAGAGGCAATGTTTTACTAATTTCTCTAGGCTCCCATCCCTTTGAGACTAAAGTGATCTTCCTGTCTCAATTTCCCAAGAAGCTTGTGTGTGTGTGTGTGTGTATGTGTGTATATGTGTGTGTATGTGTGTGTATGTACACATATAGCCACATTCACTCTAACTATTTTAGACGTGAATGAGTCACATATTGAGCTTAAATGAAATAAGAAAGTCACTGAAATATTAATACAATACAATGCCACTTAAACAAGGTACTTAGAAAAAATCAT
Organism: Arvicanthis niloticus; assembly: GCF_011762505.2. Taxonomy (NCBI): domain Eukaryota; kingdom Metazoa; phylum Chordata; class Mammalia; order Rodentia; family Muridae; genus Arvicanthis; species Arvicanthis niloticus. The sequence goes on along the minus strand of NC_047678.1, from coordinate 2,080,284 downwards.
AGAAACCCAAAGGAGAAGAGTGGTTAACAGCATCTGGGGGAATAACCTGGAAGTATTTAATGAAGACAGTTGTCAGACTTGTGAGATAAAGAATATAGACAACACAATGACATGAATGTGATGATGTGAATGTACTTACACTGAACCTCTAAATGGGTAAGTCGACAAACTCAGTGTCACACATCTTTTAACTGTGAAAATGTCTAATTGTTCAAAACATTTCAGGCTAGCTAAACACTCACCTTAGAACAAACTTGGTATTTTCTGTTTTGCCAGCTCCTGATTCTCCAGATACAATGATAGACTGGCTCATCTTGAGCACCTTCATATCTCGAAAAGCCTTATCAGCTGGGGACAAAGTAACATAGTAATACAGTGAGCAAAGTTATTGACAAGAATTTACTGTAGGGGCCCTTACTCCTAAAGAAGCCATGAACAATAAAGTCATTCCAACAGTTACTGTAAGTATTTACTTGCAGTATCCCTAACAGGGAAGTAATAGGAAACCCAAACATCTCAAGACTGAGCTAGATTGTCTCCACATTGAGCTTTGGCTCCGATTGCCCAAACACCAGAGCAGTTCTGCAGGGACAGGATATGCTGAGTGTGCACAACTAATGAGGTCCCCAGTGAAAAGCAAGAAGAAACGAGCTTCCAATTAGAAATCTGGCAACTAAAGCTACCATGAGAGAGAAAAACAACGAAAATAAACCTACAGAGTGATTATTTCCAGCTCCGACCACACACCTGTACATTTTATAGTTTCATTTTATTAACAGCTGACTGAGAAAATACTGACCCAGAAAGATAAACAGACAAATGTTAGCCCTGAATCTGCAGATGTCTATGTCTCATTTGGAATAGTCACAGAGATAAGGAAATTAGTAAGGGGCCATTGGGAAGTGGGGCTTCCCGGGAAGGGAAACTAGTTTGCTGTGACATAAAGGGGAATTATGGAATCAGAAAGGTTAAATGGGGTCTGGAATGTGAGGGCTGGGGGTAAAAGGGAATATAGGGAGAGATAACTCACACCAAAGACCTTCTAAAAACAGTCATGAAAATCTACTGCTGTACCCGCTTCCTAAGATATACACAGGCATATATAAAAAGAGCTTAATGACGGCACCGTCTAACGGGGCAGCAATGACTCCACTAGACCACAGCTAACAAGTAAAAGGCCCAATGTTAGAAACATGTCACCTCTATTGAAGTTCTTAGCCAATGAGGTCCCAGAGACCCCAAATATTACCTGCTAATTCTCATTGCTCTTGGTTACTCCCCAAAATTTGACAGTAAGGCCCCTATTGCTACAGGCATCATATACTTGAGCCAAAACCATGTAGAAATAAACCTGGCACTGGCTTAGAGGAAAGACGCATTTCCATTGGCTCCCATTCCTAATGCAGGGAGGGTGCTATGCATGCTACTAGAGGAGAAAAGCAATCCACCCTTATCTAAATGTGAACCATGCAAACTTCAATGACAGTGTGCCTGGTAAGATATGGTCACTGATGCAATAGCGGCATGGATGCCATAGAAGTAACCAACCACTTTCTGTTCAGACTTCGGGCCCTCTGCACAAGATAAAACCCATGGTGGCACAGTTATCAGGAGTAAGAACCTGTGGCTATCCAAATCATAGGACATCCTATTACTCTGTTAATAATATATGATATTAAGCCAACTCTTAACTATTTCTCATTACACCCACAGATTAGTACATCTCTCAATCCTTGTTGTAGTAATTATTTAAAAAAAAAAAAATGGCCACTGGTCAAGCCGACTGTCTAGGCTGTAGCGTCTCTGCCTAGATCAGATTCCATGTTCCGAGGCCAAGAGGCCACATGTGCACCACAGCTAGAAACAGCCAGCTAGAGACACCAGCCTTGCCACCCACAAGATGCCAGCGTGAGAGATGGTTCTGCCAATCTTCCACACTGTCTCTGCAAGGCTGGGCAGTGCACAGACCATCTGAGCCAACCACACGGGCTCGGTACAGATGAGACTCTAATGCTTAGATTATCCAAAGGCTTATACATTTAGTAATGATCAATAACAAGATACCCTTACAATCAGAGGTGTAACCCAATAACCAACCTAGATATACCAACTACCTTTCCTTTGACTGCTACAGACAAGCTAACATCAGCCTCCATCTCCCCTCTCTCGTTCACAGTCTCTCTCTTAGCTCCTCCTCTTCCTTTTCCTCTTCCTCTCCTCTCTCCTCCTCTTCCTCTCTTTACTCCTCCTAACCTTAGCTACTGCTACAAAACCTCATCAGAAAATATTCTTTTTTAAAAAGACCTATTTATTTTTACTTTATGTGTATTGGTATTTACCTGGATTTATGTTAAGTATACTACATATGTACAGTGCCCACAGAGACCAGAAGAGAGCATCAAATCTCTCTAAAACCATAGTTTACAGGTGGTTGTGAGCCATCATATGGGTGCTTGAAACCACACATGGGTCAGCAAAGCTCTTAACCATTGACTTATCTCTCCACCCCAAGACACCTTTTTGGCATTTGATGGTGATTAACAGATTCCTACAATTGGTTAAGGTTCAGAAAATAAATGATTACGGAATCCTTAGTCTTACATATCACACAGTCCAACTATATCAAAACCTCCTCCTCTCAAGGCCCAGGGATCTCTGCAGAAGAGGAGGAAAAGACTGTAACAGCAAAGGTGGCAGATGATTATAAGGACATGGTGGTTTGGATATAAGGGGACAGTTGCATATATGATTATAAGGACATGGTGGTTTGGATATAAGAGGACAGTTGCATATATGAACTCACAGAGATGATTATAAGGACATGGTGGTTTGGATATAAGGGGACAGTTGCATATATGAACTCACAGAGATGATTATAAGGACATGGTGGTTTGGATATAAGGGGACAGTTGCATATATGAGTATAAGGACATGGTGGTTTGGATATAAGGGGACAGTTGCATATATGAACTCACAGAGATGATTATAAGGACATGGTGGTTTGGATATAAGAGGACAGTTGCATATATGAACTCACAGAGGTTGTAGCCACATGCACAAGACCTGTACACGCTCAGCATGTTCAAACCCATTGTGGAATTGAGGCTGGGGAGTGGGCGTGAAGTTTCACTCCTAACTGAGGAGCTATTGATAGTTAATGGCTGCCAGAAAAAACAGAGTTGGCTTTTAAACAGTCTGGCCCTTGTAGGTCTGATGTTCCAGCAAACGGCCATGTGCCTACCTAAGACTATATAGGCAGCACTAACAGGACTCAGTGTTTTTCTTACAAAGAAAAAAAAAATGAAAACACAAAGTAGGGTGGGAATGGAATGGGTATTTGATCTTGGAAGAGATGGGTTAAGGAATCTGAACAAAGTATAATATATAAAATCTCAAAGAGTGATCAAAAACGCTTAAAAAGTAAGTCATGTGGAATTTTGCTCTCTGTATTATTAAATTTAAAATCATATAAATTTGTCAACATTTCTAAAGCAGACAAAATTAAACTGCTTTAAATCTCCCTAACTTAGCATTATTTATATAGTATATAGAATTTTTAGCTACTTTTACACTACAATAATTGAAGCTGTAATGTGTTCTAAATGTTCAAATCACACAAAATCAACACAATTAATTCTGTTAATGTGACTAAACTTAAAACAAAGTTGAAATTAGTTTCCCCAGAGATCTTCACACTGCGCAAAATTAGCTACACTCAGAAAGATAAATATCACGTGTTTTCTCTCCTGTGACTTGAAAGCACAAGGGAGACTAACTTGTGAAGGGAGGGGGGACCAGCAAGAGAGAAGAGAGGGGCAACAGAGGATAAAGAAAAGACTATGAGAAAAATACATGACACAATTTTCTGCAATATGTCATCATGAACTCATTTTTTTTTTCAAAACAAACATTTTTTTTTAAAAGTTCCAAAGCAATTTGGCTCAAGAAGACAATTATTTTTCATCCCAAACATGTGTCACCCACATGAACAAAAATAGCTTTACAAATGGCTTTCCTTCTAAGAGAAAGCTCCAAGCAAGATTATATGGGTATCCCACCAGTCCACTGTGATTGAAGCATCTGCCTGCACTGTGATGCTGCTGGGAGGAGAACCTTTGGGAAGGAGGACACACTAAGAGGTCCCTGGAGACATCCTTTGAGGTGGCTTCTCACCTGACACCTTGAGTTCTTATAAGAGAGGGTTGTTATAAAAAGAGCAAGCGTGGCACCTCTGACTGTATCCAGAAAACACTATGTCCTTATAGTCATGCTCCACCTCTGCTCCTAAGAGTCTTTCTGCCCCCTCTTCCACAGTGGTCTCTGGGCCTCTACTTCTGCTTGGAGGTCAACTCTGTGTTCCTGTAGCTATTACTCTATGCCATGAGGGGATGCTCCATACAACACAGTCTGTGCCATGCTATGGTTTATGAACCTCCCAGACTATGCGCTAAATAGCCTGCTTCTTCACAAAGAAGTATTTCAGTAGTGACACAGACTGACAAATAGCACTGTAAGCAGTACCAGCTCCCACTGTCCAGTCTACAAAGGTCTCCTATACCCCCTCGAATTGTAGGTTGATAAGAGAACATAGCAATGTGCATCAGAGCATCTGAGATCTATGAGTCAGACATGTGTTGCACTACTTCCAGCTAGCATGTTCATTCTGCCTGTATACAATGACCAACTATAGAGGTAAAGCCTAGTTACGCCAAAACAAAAGCACAACTGGAAAGTCTAAGAAGAACATAAAAGATGCCCAGCTGCTGGTTATGTCTGAGTGCAAAGGCTTAGCCAACACATGGAAATTTGTGATGACGCATGCGGAACGTAAGCTCCAGGCCTGATCAGTGACTACATCCCTCTGCCTCAGAAGGGGTTTTTTCAGTATGAGAGGCTGAGAAAATCAAGATAGGCACTACTGTCTTCCCACTCGAGTTCCGCAAAGATATGAAGCATCTACCACTTGAAAGACTGTAATTTTATAAAGCTATGGTGCAAGTTAATACAAAGAATTGCTATTTGAGTCTTGCTGGGCATGGTGATGCATGACTTTAGTGCCAGAACTCGGGAGGCAAAGGCAGGTGGATCTCTGAGTTTGAAGCCAGCCTGGTCTACCGAGTGAATTCCAGGACAGCCAGAGCTACACAGAAGAATACCTCCAAAAAAAAAAAAAAAACAAAAACAAAAAACAAAAAAAACCTCTCCCCATGAGGTGACAAACCCCTCCATTGGGAACCCCATGATCAGTTCACTGGTTAGCTGCAAGCATCCACCTCTGTGTATGTCAGGCTCTGGTAAAGCCTCTCAGGAGACAGCTATATCTGGCTCTGTCAGCATGTACTTCCTGGCATCCATAACAGCGTCTGTGTTTGGTGACTGCACATGGGATGAATACCCAGGTGGGGCAAGCGGCCCCATGGGGAAAGCAACAATACCAACCAACCAGAGCTCCCAGGGTCTAAACTGCCAGTCTGGAAGCACATAGGGAGGGACCCGTGGCTCCAGCTGTGTATGTAGGAGAGGACGGCCTTGTGGAGCATAGGTGGAGTAAGAGGTCCTTGGTCCCATGAAGGCTGGATGCCCCAGTATAGGGGAATTTGAGGGCAGGGAGAGGGTGGGTGGGTGAGGGCACACCCTCATAGAAGCAAGAGGAGGGGGGATGAGATAGGAGGTTTCTGGGGAGGGGGTAGGAAATGGGGAAAGGGGATAACATCTGAAATGTAAATAAATAAAATATCCAATAAAAAAGCAAGTCAAAACAAAACAAACAAAACAGTTCCAGTCCTACACAAGTAACATATTTACAAGTAATGTCTAAGGTAAGAGAGAGGTGGCCTTGTCCCTGAGTTGTAAAAGAGTCTGCCTTTGAGATGGGACTGAAAATACCAGTAGAGCCAGACATGGTGACATACTGTCAATCCCAGTGTTCAGAACATAGGAGCAGGAAGACCAGGAGTTCAAAGCCATACTCAACTACATATTGCACTTAAAAGTTGCCTGGTATATTTCTTTCTCTTTCTCTCTCTCTCTCTCTCTCTCTCTCTCTCTCTCTCTCTCTCTCTCTCTCTCTCATTTTCAAAAACATACTATTAAGCTGTCTTTTATTAAGTCTACTTTCAATGGGGCAGGCTCACCTCAGAGGACACCGGAATTTGATGAATAAGGATGCAAGCCATGAGTTGGCTACAAAGTATTCAGGTCCTGGCTGTGCAGGATACAGGCTCCTAACAACACTAATACTAACGCCCAAGAGGCATACAGGCCTTGCAAAATATGTATTCGACACATGGTATCATTCATTAAATAAATAAACTAACTAACAACAGCATTAGCAACCTTGTACCGGAAGGATTGGCCAGGCATGTGGCCAGCTCTGTGACCTGACCTGTGAAGGACTGCCCAGAAGTGCAGCAGGTATCTGAGAGCCTGAAGAAACACTGCCATCAACACTAGAGAAGTGCACTCAAACTCTGCCCCACCCAGCTCTCTCCCCTTTTGTGTCCTTTTCTCTATTTAATATCCTCTGTAATTCTAGCAAGACTTCTCTGTTCCCTCATCTTACCCTCCCCATCTCCTTACTTCTCCCTCTCCCCTTCTCTTCTCTTATTTTATATAATATGCCCTTTCCCTTTTCTTTTTTCCTTCTGATTGGCTTTCCCACAGACCATGGGTCTCAATACCTCAGCCCCCTGAGGCAGGGGACCCTTAGGTTATTTGACTGGTGTGCTCCCCTCTCTCTTTTCAGTCTCTGTAGCCAAAGCTGCCCTACCCTCACCTTGTCTATACTGTTCCCAGTTCTGTTTATTTTCCCCTCCTCTCATTTCTCTATCAGCCCAGTACTAATCACTAGTTCACAGTGACGAGTGAGCCTTTCCCTTCCCCTCTTACCTACGGTTGTTATTATTTTAGAATGCACTTGGCATCTAAGTGGTAACCATCAATCATTACTGTGCATTCATGGTGAGCCTACACTTCTATGGTGATTGATTCTATGGGTAGTATTCTACTTTTAGGGGACTACTGAAGACAGAACCTGGTTCTGTCAGGTACCAGGCACATCAATCCTACTGTAGCCTAGTCTCTCCTGCACATTGTAAACATTTCCACTAAAAAATAAGTTTAAGATAAATAAATAAACAAACCAATAACCTAACCCCAGATATTCAAAACTCTAGTACAAAAACAGAAAAAAAAAATGGCAACTTGGCACCTCCAAAATTACTAATCCATACTCAAATTTATGGAATACAATGAAGAAGTTCTAAAATAGAAATTTATGGCTGCAGTGCTTACAGTTAAAAAATGACAATCAAGGAGATCTCAAAGGAACACATAACAGTGTATCGTCGGGTTGTAGAAGAACAAAAGAAGCCAAACTGAAATTCAGTCAAGAGAAAGAAATAGTTAAGATCAGGTAGAAATTAATAAAATGGAAAACTAAGAAATAGTTAAGATCAGGTAGAAATTAATAAAATGGAAAACTAAAAAAAAAAAAAAAAAAAGAATACAAAGAATCACTGGAACAATGATTCTTTGTATTGGTCCTTTGGGGGAAAAAAAAAAACTGAACAAGACTTAAAACCCCTTAGCCAAGTTAACTAAAGAGAGAAAAGGCTAAAATTCATAAAATTTGAGATGAAAATGGAGACATTACAACAGGTACTAGAAAAACACTCAGACCTATATTCCATTAAGATGGGAAACCTCAATGAAAATATGGGAATCCTGGCTTCAATTTTTTTTATATTTCTAAGTTTAAATTGGAGTAGGTTTTGTGGAGGCCAGAGAATACAGAAAGGGACATGAGAAGTATACTGGGGGTGGGGAACGACAGGACGATACACACAGTTAGATGGAGACGGTAAAGCACATGTGATATGAAATCACAGGGGTCATACTGGAGCTATGAAGGTTTAAGTGGGATTGGAGTGGGGTGATGAAGGAAACTAAATGGGTGTGTCAGCTCACCAGAAGCTTGGTGAATAGGAACTGTCACATAACCCCCATTAAGTTATAAGGTAATGCAAAGACATTTTAAAGCTTGACTGAAGAGTACTCTGCATGAATTAGTCATGCTGCTCCCAGAAGTCACTAGCCATTGAACAAAAGTCACAGAGCCTCGTGAACTGTTGTCCAGGGAGACCACAGAGGCTCCCAAGATAGTGGGAAATAGTGTCATTGCTCTTTTTCACCCACAAAAACTAGACAGAGAGGCTCTGTTGCTGAAGACACCACACATGTGGGATGCAGTGCACAAATCAACCAAGCCAGACCTAAACTTCAAGCACCAAGGCCACTAAGTTCTTAATGCTGGAAGATGCTGTGCAAGCTGCTTTGCGGTGAGGTATCAAAGGCTTTACTGGGCTGTAGATGCTGAATACTTTAATACCAATCTGCCAGGCGCAAGATGCTCCTGATGGTGCAACAGTGGCACAACTATTTGTGGGGGTGGGGTAATCAAATCTGATTTGATTTGAGTCCCAGTCCATGGGAAAAAAAAAAAAAAAATGTGCCTGGTGCAGTAAACCTGGGCAAAACCCCACGGCTTCCTATGAGGAAACCTGACACTGATATTAAGCTAAATGGACATGCAGTGAAACTGCTGTTTACATATTTATATTTATACTTTATGCTAGTGCTACTACCTGCCTTGGCCACAGAAGAACTTTTGGAAGTAACAGTTAATATAGAGACTCGTGCCTGTCAAAGGCTGAAAGTAGCTGTGCAGTGCTCAGCTCTAAGTAAGCCATCTGTAACACCTGCTCCGGAGAACATCCCAGGAAGCGGGCAAGAAAAGGATGGAAGAACTTGAAGATGGAGAAGTCAGGAAAATGCTGTCTGTAGGTGCCATGATGTAATCGTGAACACCCAGCAGCTATGGGAACCTGTATATACATGACCTGCCCAAGAACTAAAACATGAAAATAAGATGGGAATTAGTTTGAGAGAAGAGAGATGTAGAAAGGAGTAAGAATGGGTAATGGGATGAATAATGATCACAATACATTGTATGAATGTATTAAATTATCAAAAATTAAATTTAAAATTTTTTATAAAAAAGGATGCATTTCTAAAATATAAACCACCAAAATTAAACCAAGATAAGATAAACAATTTGAACAAGTCTGTATTAAGATTAAAATAATAATTTTTAAAAATCCTACACTTAAAAACAGTCCAGGCCCATACTGATTCACTGTACGATTCTATCAGACTTACAAAGTAGCATCAGCATTTCACAAACCAACCCAAAACAGAAAAGAAACAAAGGCTACTAAATTATTTGTAGAAAGCTAGTATCACCCTGAAGCCCAAACAAGACAGACATCAACAAAAAACAAAATTACATACCAATGCCCCTAGTGGATACTGATACAAAACTTATAAATAAAATACTTGAAAATTGAATTTAAAAATATATCCAGAAGATCATTTACTGCAATCAAAATGGCTTCATTGCAGGGCTCGGGGATTATTTGACATATGCAAATCAAGAAACATAATAATCACTAAAAATGGATTCTAACACAGAAATCACATGAACATCTCAATAGATGTAGAAAAAGCTTTAGACAAACTCCAGCATCTCTCCATGTTAAGATCCCCAAATAGACAAGGCATAGAAGGAGCATTCTCAAAATAACAATGGCTGTTTGTGACACAGCTAAGCCAACACTGTACTAAGAGGAAAATCTGGAAGCATTCCTACTAAAACCAAGACCAATGCAACAGTTTCAACTTTCCCCACTCTCATGACATAGTGCTTCAAGCCTTGACTATAGAAATAATACAAGATGAAGAAATAAAAGAGTCACAAATAGAAACATTAGCCAGATCATTAACAGATGATATGACTGGACATCAGAGACCCCAAAGTATGCAACAAAAAACTCTGAGAGCTAAGGTATACTTTCAGAAATGTTGACAGAATGCGAAATACATACAAAGATCAGTAGTTACACCAATGTACACCAATATACACCAGTAAACACCAAAGACAAGCATGTTGAAAAAGAAATCAAGGAAATGATTCTATTTATAATTGTATCAAAAAATAAAATACCCTGAAAAAGATCTAAGGAAGTGAAAGACATTACAATAAAAACTTTCAAATACTGAGAAGAAATAGAAAAGGATACTAGAAAAGAAGAAAGACCTCCCACGCTCATAGGTGGAAGTAATCAATATATGAAAATGGTTATACAGACAAAAGCAATCTACAGATTTAATGCAGTTTCCATCAAAATGCCATTCTTCATGTAAGTAGAAAAAAGCTATTTAAGTTCAGATGGGAAAACAAAAGATCCCAGATAACCAAGACAATCTTAATCAAGAAGAATAGTAGAGACCACCATATCTGATTTCAAGTTGTATTACAGAATAATAATAATGATGATAATAATAATAATAACAGCATAGTGCAGGTACAAAAAAAAAAAAAAAAAACCAGACATGTAGGTCAATAGACTAGAATGCAATGCCCAGATACAAACCACCTGATTTTTTTTTTTTTTTTTTTTACAAAAGAGCCAAAAACATACACTGGAGAAAAGACAGCCTCTCATTCACGTGTAGACGAATGACGCTACATCCTTACTTCTCACCCCATTCAAACAGCAGCTCTTTATGTATGAAAAACCTTAGTGTGAAACCTAAAACTCTGAACCTGCTAGAGAAAAAGTAGGTCTCTAGTCCCACAGGAAAGCATGCCAATAACTGATGAATATGACCCCATGAAATTAATAATCTTTGAGTAGCAAGGGAAACATTAGGTGATGAGACAGCCTACAAAATGTGAGAAAGTCTTTCCCAGCTAGATAGCAAACAAATAATTGATATCTAGAATATACAAAAATTTCAAAGGGGTTGTTTAGAAAGAACATCAGACACACAGAAAGGGAGGGGGGGCGGGTAATGAAACGCTGATTACCACAAATGGCATGGCCGTCCCATCCTGAACTCAGAGCAGTTATGATTATCTGCCCAACACTGACTCTGACAAAAGCCTGTCATGGAGCAAGGAGGGCTCACAGATCCCACTGCTTCCTAAGAATTTATGCAGAGTCACTGGTTGATGGGGAAGACGGTGACATTTTCTCCAGTAATATAGCTATGGTAAGGTGCCCACACTCCTATAAACAAAACTAATTAAACCCATTGGGTTGGTCACACACACACACACACACACACACACGACGGAAGTACAAAGGCTGTGGTTGGAGCAGGCAGAGGATTCATGGGAGTGGTAGGGAGACCAAAGGGGAAATGGGGTGAATACCATCAGAATACATTATACACATATATGAAAGTGTCCTAACAAAAAATTATGAATGATTAATATTATTGAAACCAACAATTTTTGCTCCTAAGTGTTTTACCCAAGGGACTCCAAGTCAAGGGACCACACAGGTCATTGCACACCAATGTTTATCACAGCACAATTCACAATACCTAAGTTCTGGGACCAACCTGAGTGTCCACCAACACAGGAAAAGATAAAAAAAATATGTGGTATGAAAATTTTTCAGCCATAAAAAGAAGCAAAATTACATCATTTACAAGAAAATAAATACCTGAAAATATCAAAATAAACAAACTGAGCCAGTCTCCTGTCTTCCTGTGCAGTTCCTATATTTCATATAGACATTTAAAATCACATAATGTAAACATTATATCAAAGTAGAGGTGAAACTGTCTAGGAAACAAATGGACTAACAAGAGGAAGAAGGTAGAGAAGATACAGACTGTGAGAAGGGCATGTGGAGGGTGACTATGTATAATGACAGAGTGTGAGAAGGGCATGTGGAGGGTGACGATGTACAATGACAGTGTGAGAAGGGCATGTGGAGGGTGACGATGTACAATGACAGAGTGTGAGAAGGACATGTGGAGGGTGACCATGTACAATGACAGAGTGTGAGAAGGGCATGTGGAGGGTGACGATGTACAATGACAGAGTGTGAGAAGGGCATGTGGAGGGTGACTATATACAATGAACTGAGTGTGAGAAGGACATGTGGAGGGTGACTATGTACAATGAACAGAACACACTTGCATAAACATTCTAATGTAACACAATACCATGTACAATAAATTATACTATGAAATCTTTTAAAAGACTCAAAACAATTTAAACATCTAGTAAATTTGTATGATACAAGACAAGAATTAAACTACAACTTACCAATAGCAAAGACATGAGGTGGCATCGTCCCAAGAGATTTTCCTTGATATGACTTTATTGTATCTGAAGAATATATTTTAGGTATATCAAAGTATGGATTTACTGCAATCAGAATGTTGGCCACATATGTCTAAGTAGGAAAGGCAGAAAAATGAAACTGATATAGAACCCATTAATTCTTGTACAAACAAGACTTCAAAATCCACATTTCAAGCTTTATGTTAAATATTTTCTGATTTTAAAGAACCTATCTTCAAAATCAAGATTATATCTTCCCACTTCCCTGTGTCTCAAAAAAAAAAAAAAAAAAAAAAAAAAAAAAAAAAAGAATCCCTTCCTATAGTTCTTCCTGGTATCAGGAAGAACGGCTTAACCACATCACCACCTAGATCTGAGTGTCTAAATCTCCCACGGAGGCTCCTGCTGCTGAGTCCACTTAGGGACCCCAAGCTGAGTCCTAACACTCAATTCAGGTCACAGGTAAACTCAGACCACTCTACCTGCTCCTAGAGCATTTAAGGGACCTTTAGCTCCTTCTGAGCCTCCCCTGTCAGTGAATACTCAGGAGGGACTTTGCGCTGAGACAACCACTTGGTCTTGGGAGTTCTGGAAAGCACTACATGCCAACCACTGTGATTAAGTGTTTCATGAACAACTTGAATTTCTCTTAAATTTTGAAATTGGATTTGGTTTTTTTTTTTTTTTAAGACCACAGAAATGTACTAGGAGAATATATAAAACTCCTACTCGGGTGGAGTTGAGTTTATTAAAACTGACGAAACTGGAGCATACAAGATCATACTTTTCTTTTTTCTTTCCAACTGTTGAAGAGAAGTGTAAAATCCTGAGCTCTCAAACTGCTAAATGCACACAAAGTCCCAAAGCTGTCTCCTAGAGAAGAGTGACTAATGAGGATAGTAGGGCTGCAGATGTGGCTCAGCGGTGTCTATTCAAACACAGGACCCAGGTTTGGTTCCCCAGGCACCCACATGGTGGCTCACCACCATCCATAATTCTAACAAGGGATCTGACAACCTCTTCTGACCTTCATATGCACTGGTTACATACATGCTACACATACATACATACAGGCAAAATACACATACACATAAAATAAAAATAAATAAATCTTTTAAAAAATAAGAACCATAGTAAAGGATTAGATATTTCAGCAACATGAAAAGGTTAAATAAGGTTCGCCTGCTGTTTTACTCAAATATAAAGGAGAATGATATTTCTGTTAAGTACAAATGTCATTTAAACTATTACTTTGTTTCTTTCACATAATCATGCATGTATATAGGATGGCAATTGACACCTTTATTTAGCTTCTATAATAATTAACAGATGCAATTATGGATTGCCCGAATTTAATGACTTTATAACCAAAAGGCCTAACTGGCTAAGAGAAAAGAACATACCACTCATGGCTTCAGACAACCCTGACAACACTTGACTTTCTACTCAGGAGAAGCAGCCTCCTGGTTATATCTAAATTAATTTTCACTGGCTTGCAACTAGTTGAACTCTCTAATAGTTTTTAAAACTTTATTGCTTCAGTGTCTCAAATAGCAGCTGGTGAACAGTAGAGTCTGTTCAACTACAAGCTATAGACTGAATAAATGTTGCCTCTGAAAATATATCCAAGAATATGTATATTTACACCTAAATACATTCTTTACTTAGTTGAATTTAAGGAGTAAACTGCAGGAAAGTGAAGTCTAGCAGCACGCTTGGGGACAAGTATGTTCTTTGGGAAGAGACTACATTAGTTCTATTTCCCAGCTGTCACTACTTGGACAGATGGCAAAGACTAGATGTAATTTAGTCAGAATTAAGTAAGTACAATTAGGCAAATTGATAGTGATATAAAAGATTAAGACTGTCATTTGATCTTGTAAGTGTCAAAGAAGCCATGTGCGTCCTTCGTTCAAAAATAATGAAGCCCCATCTTTATAACAGGATACCAGAGTGTGGTAATCTATCTCCAGCTGACAAAGGAATCTATAACCAGGTCATAGCAGAATAAAAATCTCATTCATGTGTGCCCAATGAATAATTATAATTAAAACACAGTAGCTAAATATCTATCTGAATGATCTGATACAAACTACTTACACCAAAAGCATTGTCTTTGTGTTTACTGATCTGGACATTTACGGTCAGCATCTAGGGGCTAATGAAATCCTACAATTATTTAGGCTGTCTGATGGGAATTCCTGTATATCTGATACCTCTTCCGCTACTGCATTCCATTTAAATTTATGTATTTTTTCCTCATTTAGTTTGGTTTTATTTTACTTCAATACATATAGGCTGCCTGAAATTCTCACACAGTGAGAAAGTGAAATTAAACAGATCTTTATACCAAAAAAAAAAAAAAAAATCAAACTCCAAAATAGTTTTATAAACACTCAAAATGGACCTTCATAAGCCTGAAGTAGGTTAATTGGTTCTCTGACTTCATTATGTCATTTTGCAGATTTGATTAAGTACCCACTGTGTACCGGGCTCCTGGAGAGCTCCACATGGCAAGCACACATTAGATCTCTCACACCCATCGCACACAGACCAAGCAGGGCACAAGCACATGCGGCACGTGAGACCATCAGCCACAAAAACTGAAAACCTTGGTCAAATACTCACATAGATTCTGTCTTTACTGTACCGAACTTTGACATTATGGAGGAGTGTGGCTTCATTTAAGTACATCAGTGAACCTACAACAGAGGTTTGGATTAGAGAGTTGAAAAACAAAAGGCAAAGTAAAATGCTTTCTGCTAGTCATAATCACTTTGGTCTCAGTTTAAAAGTCACTTTATTAGGGCAGATTTAATCCCATAGGCTAGAATAAAACAAATCCATTCGGGGTACAGTGCATTGGTGGAACACCTGCCTAGAAGAAATCTTAATTACATACATGTGTGAGAACTTTAGACGATACATTTCCAGCTAGGAGAGTTATAACTAGAAGTGCCAGTGAGTATATGCCCTGCTGAGGGCAGGTTTAATTGCCGACTATCAATCAACTGTCAAGAACCACTGTAGGGATTTATGATCCCAACAAAGTGAGATGTTAATCCAGTCTGACACTCAGAAGCTTACAGATAAAATAAAAGGATTCAGTTTTAGAAAGGCAAGGGACCTTCAGATCATTTAGGTAGCTCTCACAATGACTGATAAAGGGAAAGTCAGGCCAGGAGATGTCATGGACATCTTAACCCAGCTAATTTATGAGTTAAGCTCAGAGTCAGCCTGAACTCGTTTTTCTGTTCTGTATGGTCCATCCCGAGGTCTTCTCTGACTAGTCCCTGCACACTCCCATCTGCTATGCTTCATCTCTACTACGCACCAGAGCAGACAGTAGTACTCCTCCCCCTACCTACTTTATTGGCTGTTGGGACCACAATTTTACCAGTTATCCAAACTGAAAACAAAAGTCAACCTCAGAGGCACCTCCTCTTGTCTCCCACTTGGAGCAAGTTTCCAAATCATCATATAACACAAAAATGACATAGCCTATCGCCAGGTTCATGGTACATTCACTAATGTTAATGCCGTCTGAATCCCTGGCACGTCCCTCCCTCCTTGTCTACAGCTCCGCTGCTATGCAGGATTAGAGGGAGGTCACAGGATCTCTTTTGTGATTATGGTGACCTCTTATTTGTCTATTGCTTTCATCTCTATTCGCTTCAATCCAGACTGCAGAATGGATTGACTAAACCAGAGCACTAACTAAATCTCTTTCCATTTCAAAGAACATCCCTGGGGCTCAATCACCTGCATTCACCTTAAAGTCTGAGTTACTCAAGGCTCTTAGTAAACATATTCAAATGGACACTTTTACAATTTCCTGTGGCCTGTATAACTTGTACACAAAGTGAGCTACTTATCACTCTCAACACACTCATGTGTTGTCTCCGCTTATAGCATAGATATATATATATATATATATATATATAGATATAGATATAG
Organism: Arvicanthis niloticus; assembly: GCF_011762505.2. Lineage (NCBI taxonomy): Eukaryota > Metazoa > Chordata > Mammalia > Rodentia > Muridae > Arvicanthis > Arvicanthis niloticus. The sequence continues at coordinate 2,064,125 of NC_047678.1, read as the reverse complement.
ATATAGATATAGATATAGATATAGATATATATCCTAGCTATATATCCTAGATACAAACTGACCTCAAAATGAAACTTCTCCAACCTCCCCTCTCCCAAAGCTAGTCTCTTCTCTGTCTTTTCTAGCTGATACTTTCCACATCTGTCAGGATTAGGATAACAAGTTTACACTTCTGGTTTTAGCTACTAAACCAAATACTTGAGGGCAAGATGCTGCCTAGTTCAGTTGTTTTACATGGCCTCTCAATGAGCATCTATGTACGTCTTCAGTGCGTGCATCTCTAGTATACATGTCAACGCTGCCCACAAGAGCCTCTTGCTAGGCTATCTTGGCAAAGAAATTCCCTGTTTCTGCACACAGACAATGTAGTCAGTTCTCTTTTCAAGTGCCCTGTCGCTTTCTGATGCCATGGAAAGCAGAATAAGAGTAAGAAGTAAGTTAAGTTGGGGCTCTTGACAGTTGAGCTGAATCTTTTCTTTGAACTGAGGGAAGATTTGGAAAGACTGGGCAGCAGAGGGCATCTGGTTTATGTATCTAGTCTCTCCCCTTCATTCTATAGTCCTAATCTTCTTCCACCCTCACTTTGTTTCTTTATTCACAGCACACCGCTGAGCCTCTGTCCACATCTCTCTTCCCTCTGAAACACCTGCTTATACACTAGCAGCTGCCTCCTCTGAGAGAAAATTGCTGATAGCACAGCGCACATGCAGAGAGCCGGCCGTGTGACCCTGCACTGACATGTGGATGGCTGCTAACTCTACTCCTTCACCCCAGCCCTTACTCCCCACCTGCCTCCTCAAGGACATCTGTTCACCCAACCAAATAAACCCCTAATGGCAAAAACCCATCAAGGGGAGAAGGTCCTTCCAGTCACCTGCTAGGGCATTCCACTATTATGGGAAAAAACTCTGAGTGGGAAATGTTAAGTCTCAACCACTTCCCTGGTGGTTTAATTCAGGAACATTCACAAGGGTCCCAAAAAAAACTTCCTGCCCCCACCTAGTTTCATCTCACCCTCTTCAAGCAAGCAGCCCTAGGGTTACTTAGCCCGGCTATTTTCATGCACTACTTCATATGGACTGCTTAAATTTTCTGTCTAAACCGGGCGGTGGTGGCGCACACCTTTAATCCCAGCACTTGGGAGGCAGAGGCAGGCAGATTTCTGAGTTCGAGGCCAGCCTGGTCTACAGAGTGAGTTCCAGGACAGCCCGGGCTATACAGAGAAACCCTGTCTCGAAAAACAAAAAAAACAAAAAAAAAAACAAAAAAAAATTCTGTCTAAACATTTATAGATTTAACTATAGTCAAATTAACAGTATTTTTAAGGGACTCATTGTTCAGTTCTGGCTACTCTGAAACTCACTATAGACCAGGATAACCTTGAACTCAGAGAGATATGCTTGCCTCTGCTTCCTGAGTGCTGGGATTAAACGTGAGCACCATCACACCTGGCAGAACATTGTGATATATTTTTGGTTTGTGTACACATGCATGCATGATGGGGGACGCATGCCATGACGCTATGTGGGTCAGAGGACAACTCTGTGCAGTTGGTTCTCGATGCTCCCCTTTATACGGATCGGGGAATGGGATTCAGGATGCCAAACCTGCACTGCGAGCACCTTTAGCAGCTGAACCATGTTACTGGCCCTCAAGCCTTAAGTTCATTTTTTGTCGATTTTATTCTCCTTTTTGTAAGTGTTATGGATTGAACCAGAACCTCACAAATGCTATTCAAAAGACTTTTAAAAGTAAAACATCATAGAGGTGTCGGTCCAATTTATTCCCTTGGACACACTTTGGTGATATAAACATATACTATAACCAAAGTATCCGGTGAAAAACACCTGTGATTTCATTAAATTTATATACTGATTAGAGATTATCTGAGTATTTTGGGTCCTGATTATTGACTACTCTTTTATTGACAGCTCTATCTAGTTGAGTGTCAGAGAGAGAAAAGAGAACCCACAAACTATTTCAAAATCATGAGAGCCAATCAACTTGATAGGCATACATTACTGTAAAAGTCAGTCTGACCCGGGGGCAAGAAGGAAGGGGCAACTTCTAGGACTAATTTGAATTCTACACTCTGTACTTATTCTCAACATCTGGCAAGTAAATATAATTTTCACAAAGAATGTTATATGCAATAGAAATAATAACATCTTAAATTCAGCATGAAATTGTGCTATTTTTTCCCATTTAATTACTGAATTTACCCCTGAATTAATTTTCTATTCTGTTTAATGCTCAAGAATCAAAATATATAAAACTCTTACACGTAGTATATAAAACCTAAAGTAATAAATTTTGGGTTAAAAGATAGCAAAAACCTCTGGGTATAGGCTTGTTTGTTGTATGAGTGGTAGTTTTGAGACCGAGTCCTGCTACACAGCTTATGAACTGGAGGTCTACAAGTTCTGCTTCAGCCTCCTAAGTGCTGGCACTGCAAGCATGCACCACCGTGACCTACCCTATCCCTCTGCTTTCACTGAACCTCTACCACATGGTTCATAACACACCGCAGACATCGGGCATTTAGTCCCTACATTGCCACTGTGGTACAGAATAAAGGGAGGATAGGAGACATAAGGAAGACTGCATTTGGAAAGCTTGAAGGGATAACAGCAAGTCTCAGACCAAAACTAACTTCAGCTAAAAAACTACATTCTAAACTCAACATCCAAAACTGCTTAAATGAAGGGGCTTCAGAGAGGGGAATTCAGGTCGGACAGGCTACTGCATGCTGAGGACGGCTAGCCTCTGCATGGCACTATTGCCACCACGTGCAATCATCGGTGAGAGCCTGACAAGAGCAATGAACCTCACTGGGGCCAGGGAAGGTTGACAGTGACAAAGCATGTCATGTCAAGGCAAAGAAAGCAGGAGTGTTCGAAACCTTAATTCAAAAAGACAAATGAGAAATTCGGACCTACTGTGCTTAGCTACATATGAATGTATCTCTAAGCAAAATATGTTAATAGATTTGGAGGATAAGCTGTTACATCGTATACCCTAGCAGATTTCTGTTATATATTATGGGGAGTAACAAGACATGGTACATGTGGTGATCAGTCCTGTTTTCCACTGTGTGGGTCCTGGATTTCAAACTTAGGGGTCTTCAGGCCTGTGGCAAATGCTAGTACCCACTAAGTCATCTCACTGGCCCCCTTGAAATCGTTAACAGAGAGACACCTTTCTATTGTTTTCAACAGGCTATTGTGTTTTCTGTCTATTTTACCTTGATTATTATTCAAAACCACATTGTTTCGTCAAACTCTCTATTAATTTGGGAAAGAAGAAAATACTTCTCAATCCTTGCACCTAACAATAACAGCCGCCATTTACTGAGTCAGGTATTTCACCAAACATCTTGAATGCATCACCTCTAAGCGACAGACATAATTACTCCCGCTTCGCAGATGAGCTTCCCAAAAGAGATGCAGTGTAGCCTGCAGAAACATTAGCTTCCAAACTGAAGTTAGAATCAGAACCTGGACTGCCTTGCCCTCGGCCCACAGTGCCCCCAGCACCACCACTATTTCACAACACCTGCTTTTTATACGGGGCATCTTTCTAGCTTAATTGTAAGAATAAATTTACAGCTCTCTCTTATCTTCTTTTCTATGGAATATTTAAGGTCAGATAACTTCTAAGGAAATCCATGGTAGGTAGAATGATCCTCAAATAACACACCGACCCCACTACAGTTTGGGTCTAGAATGTTCTCCAAAGACACTACTGTTAAGGTCTGGTACCTCACTTGGAACTGTTAGTAGAAGAGGAGACCTTTAAGAGGTGGCCCCTAGAGGAAGGCCTTAGGCAAGCCACTGGGGTATGCCTTAAAGGGACGGTGCAGGGCACGGGCTTTTCTTAGCTATCTTTGTATCCTGACTTCAGTGAAGTCTACATCTTCCTCTACCATATGTCTCTGCCAGGATACACTGCATCTCACCAAAGGTGCATCTCACCATGGTCATTTGCTCAAACACAGTGTGAGCAAATGACCATGGACTGAAATCTCCCAATCTACAAACCAAAACAAACTTTTTAAAGCTAATTTAAAGTAAATTAATGGATTTAAATTAATTAAATCCATTAATACAGTGATGGAAAGCCCAAAACAACTGAAATGTGATTACTTTTGGATATTGATTGGTGCAGCCACTCTGGCAATCAGTCTAGTGGTTCCTCAGAAAATTGGACATAGCATGACCTGAAGACCCAGCGATACCTCTTCTGGACATATACCCAGAAGATGCTCCAATATATAACAAGGACATATGCTCCACTATGTTCATAGCAGCCTTATTTATAATAGCCAGAAGCTGGAAAGAACCCAGATGTCCTTCAACAGAAGAATGAATATCGAAAATGTAGTACATTTACACAATGAAATATTACTCAGCTATTAAAAACAATGTATTCGAGAAATTCTTAGGCAAATGAATGGAACTAGAAAATATCATCCTGAGTGAGGTAACCCAGTCACAAAAGAACCACATGGTATTCACTCACTGATAATTGGATATTAGACCAAAAGCTCTCAATACCCAAGATACAACTCACAGACCACAAGAAACTCATGAAGAAGGAAGACCAAAGTGTTGGTGTTTGGTCCTTCTTAGAAGGAGTAACAAAATACTCGTGGGAGCAAATATGGAGACAAAGCGTGGGTCAGAAACTGAAGGAGGTGCCATCTGCAGACCATTCCACCTGGGTATCCATCCCATGTGCAGCCATCAAAGGTAGACGCTGATATGGATGTCAAGAAATACATGCTGACAGGAGCCTAATATGGCTGTCTCCTTAGAGGTCTGCCAGAGTCTGACATACCCAGAGGCAGATGCTCACATCTAACCATTGATCTGACCAAGGTTCCCAGTGGAGAAGTTAGAGAGAAGACTGAAGGAGCTGAAAGGGTTTGTGGGCCCCATGGGGAGAGCAACAATACTAACCAACCAGAGTTCCCAGGGTCTAAATCAACAGCTTGGGAGCACATAGGGAGGGGCCCATGGCTCCAGCTGTATAGGTAGGGAAGGATGGAATTGTTGGGTATAGGTGGGAAAGAAAGTCCTTGGTCCAGTGAAGGCTGGATGCCCCAGTGTGGAGAAAATTGTGGGTGGGAGGTGGGAGTGGTTGGGGGAGGGGCATATCCTCATAGAAGCAGGAGGAAGGGGGATAGGATAGAGGACTCCTGGGTTGGGGGAAAATGGGGTAAGGGGATAACATCTGAAATGTAAATAAAATATCCAATAAAAAATAAATAAACCTGACCATTTTTGTCTGACTTGGAAAAAAAAAGAAAATGTAAAAATAAATATACCCTGTTGAATGAATCAAGTATTTTTCAGTGAATATTGTAAGGTGTTGACAAGTCAAATTAATACTATGTTTTAACATAACACTCTGAAACAAACTTTTCAATTATAAATTATCCTGCGGTGTTGTTTTGTTTTGTCTACTGTTGGTTTGCATTATCCAAAGAGTGGTATTAAGTGACTCTTTCTGTCAACTTCCAAATTAGTATGAACTACATCCCACTGTGAGGTTTGAAATGACTTTCAACACTACTAAAAGGAGACTTTTAGTTGAAGCTTCAGGGTAAATCATCACCCTACTCACACACATATAAAATAACAGTAGGAGACCCTCAGCTCAGGGATGCACACATGGGAAGCAGTAACAAACTCAGGCCCTCCAAGGTCCTGGGAGCTCGTTCCAAGCCTGTGTGTTCTGACCTAGTCTTCTGTATTAGTAACATAATCACTAACTTGCTTTCTGGAAGAGCAGAGAGTTTTGTGGAATGGAGAGGTAACTTTGAACTTAATACTTACAGTTATCTTCCACGTCTTTTTTGCTGTCCTCTTCTGCAGGGAATACTTGGTTTATGAGAGCCAAAAATGTCTAACAAACAAACAAGCAAACAAACAAAGGTTTGAGCACCTGACTTTTAAACAGTGAAAAAGATAAGGAGTTCAGCTGGCTACATACATAGTAATGACCACAATAATACAGTTTCTATTAAAGTATAACACAGATTCTACTCTGTGTCAACAAAGAACTCATACAGAAGACAATAACTCTCAGCAAAAACTGTGTCCGCTACTACTGTAGACATGAATCAATAACAGCAATTAACAAATAAAGCAACCCAAGTTCTCACAGTCTCAGCAGGCCAAAATAACAAACACATTTATCCTAGCAAAATAACAAACACACTAATCCTAAATTTCTACTTAGGGGCATGCTAGTTACCAAAAATTAAAAGCGTTTTAGATTTCCATATAAACAATTTTATTGTTTTAAAAACAAAAACATTCACAATCAGTTACATATAAATAAATGTATTGTTATTATTTGAGAAACATATTTTACGTCAATTCCTACACAAAAGTATGTCAAAAATATAAAAATATCTGGTCCATGTAATTACAAGAACCCACAAATAGCAGGGTGTGGCGGTACATGCCTGTAATCCTAGCACTTGGGGAGCTGCAAACAGGAAGATCAGGAATTCAATCTCATGTTTGACTACATAATGAGTTGAGGCCTGGCAAAGCTACATAAGACCCTGTTTCAAAATAATAATAATAACTCATAAAGACAGTTGCATTCATTTGTCACTTAAAATGCTATGGGAGACACTGCAGAATTAAGATAGCATCTTGTAATAGAGAACAAATGATCTCAAATTACATCTAAAGAGAATTAAATTTTAATCCATGCTATCTTTACAGTTATTTATAAATTTATACCTCTAAATAATTACAATTAGCTCTTCTGGTTGACATTTCCAACTGTATCAAATGAAACTCTGAAGGAAAAATGGTTTGGTTCCTTTACAATAACACGTGCAGGGTTTCACTCCATGGTAGACTTTATGCTCAGTATGTGCAAGGCCCTGGTCTGATCCTCCAGTAAAAGAAAAAACAATATTTGTAACTCTATGTGTACAGGAAAACTGTATGCAATATGGTTATCATAGTTTATGAAGCAAAATCCAGGCTTCAAAGACCATTCCAATTCAAAGTCATCACCAGTTTCGTGTTCTGGGGATGGAGTTCAGTGTTGAAGCCCTGATGGAAAATTTTTAGGCCCTGGATGCAGTGTCTGGTACTACAAAACAAAACAAAACAAAAACAAAAACAAAAACAAAAACAAAACAAAAAACAGCAAAGGCACATCCAACTTAGAAGACTGTTGAACTCAACACTCTGAAAGTTAATTCTTTGCAACCTAATGCATATGTTCTCACTGTTATAGATGTTTGGTTTAGAGGAGAGACCATATTTTCAAAAGTGAACTTGGATCAACATGAACCAGAAAGTGAACATTATATAAAGGAAGATATCAATTCATCACAGCAATGATTCCATAGGAAAAATCCATTCTAAAATAGCTGCTAACACCATAGAACTATGTAAACATTGTCACAGAGGGAGGGCTTGGTCCTAGCCTTCCAGCAGCTACAGCCAATGAGGAAAATTCCAGATGAGGAATGAATGCTCCAGAGGAGGGGAAACTAAGTCTCTTAAATACCCAAAAATTAATTCAACTACACTTCTATGTTCTACATATGTGCCTGATCAACAGTCATATGACATAGATCAGAACGCATTAACATATGTACAGTATTAAATAAAAACACAGCCCCTCAAATTAAGTTTAGTTTATTCTTGAGCTGAATTATTCTGTCACCTACAGATGTGACGGACCAGAAGAGAACAGACTCAGAAGGTATAGCCCTTGATTCACTCCTGCCTTTTAGCTTACTGTGCTTATAAAACATGTTAAGCAAAAGGTAAAGCTTTCAAAATTTATTATGTGTGAACTCTTAAAAACTCGCTTGTTAGACATGTAGTGCGCTGAAAGCACAAACAGGCACCACTAACAAGGGAGGGCAAGAACACTTTGTCGTTTCCTTTCCTGAAGGCATCTTTAATTGGCATCCACTAACATTGGCCCAGTATATATTATGCACTCTGGTTCCTGGGTTGTTTACAGTAACAGAATAGTGTTCTCTCTGAAAAATTCTCATGAGAGATCCATCTTGTTTTTCTAAGGTTCCCAGAAGGATGGCAGTCATATGGCATTAGTTAACCACGTATCGGTAGAATGTAAATTATTCATGGAGATTTGCAGAGTCTGAAATAAACAGAAATTTCATCCGTACACTTACTCAGAAGAAGAAACATCTAATAGGATTATTTGTTAAGCCTAAAACAGTGAGGCTGTGGCACTAAGAAGACCCAACCTTGTGAAAACTGGAAGAAAGATACATGTCCACAATGGAGGCCCTTATTATATGCAAGTCACAGCTCCTGGTCACTTTCCCCCAACTTCCACTTAGGAATCTTGACTAGTCTATGTCTAAGATTTTTTTAAAATGAAGTAAATAATATATGTGTAAAATTAAAGCATATTTTATATTATTATCATAAAAAATATGTGGGAGGTTTAAGACTCAAATATCTAGGGCTGGAGAGATGGCTCAGCTGTTAAGAGCACTGATTTCTCTTCCAGAGGACTCAGGTTCAAATCCTAGTACCCGCATGGCAGCTCACAACCGTCTATAACTCCAAGATCTGGCACCTTCACACAGACATGCAGTCAAAACACTAACACACATAGAATAAAATTTAAAAAATAAACCACAAAGCACAAAAACAACAAAAAGATATTTATCTCAATCCCACAGTATATAAATTTAAGTAAATAAATAAGATTAAGTAAACAAAAAAGAAAGAAACAAAGAAAGAAAAAGAAAAACAGGAAAAGGAGAGTTGAAGCTCCCTGGAAAAACTTGGCGTCAGAGCAGCAATCATGTTTACTTTGTAACACACTGACTTCATCACTCCAACCCTGTGATTCTAATAGTGTAGCAAATGAGATAAAACTGCTGCCACTGACTGTATTTTATCACCCAACTTAGAATGCTAGGTTTCTGATTATCACAGGCTCCTGTTTCCTCATAGTGCACAGGTCCCATTTAATCAAGGAAGTCAGTTCAAAACTTCATTTACATTTCCAGACATTTGTCTCCTCCACTATGGCAGGAATATTTTTTCATTTTTACCTTTCTTGGGGGAAATATATGTATTTGTGTGTGTGTGTGTGTGTGTGTGTGTGTGTGTGTGTGTGTGTGTGTGTGTTTGAAGGAGATACCATTTTGAAATCTCTCTGAGAAACTCACCTTGCCTTTTTGGTTCAAAGGTTCGATTGTTAAGCTGTCAGGGCCAATATCCACAATATTGCCCATCTGAAATCCATCTGTGGGGTGGGGTGCCCAAACGGGCTTTCCATCTTCCATTTTGAAGGAGGTTATCCACTATATCCTGTTCAAAAGAACAAATAATGTAACATGAATAATGGTGGAAGTGGTTTCTTAAGTCATAAAAACACCTTCTTCAGGTGACCTCTGCCTTCTCCCTCCCTCTGCACTATCTTTTGCCCCTCTATCCAGCTTAGATAAGGAAGGCAGAAGCTGCTCCACCCTCGGGTAAGTCCTGTGAGCTCCGTGCTGCAGCCTTGAGTGTACAAGAGTACAGTGTGGGAATGGAAACACTCACAGCTTACTCTTGTCCTCCTAAGGTAATTTAAAATACTACCTCAAGCAATCTGAGTTGCTCAGTAGTCTTGTTGGAATAGATATTTGTGGAGTACAGATCGCAGTGTGTAAAAAGAACTCATTCTGGACCTGAAGCGATGAGGGCTTGGAGGCTTCCTGTGAGTTCCCCAAGCCTGAAACAGCAGGCATATACTCACCAGACGTATTCCCACGCACTGCTCGGCAATCGGCATATGCCTTTTTTTTTTTTTTTTTGCTGCTGACTTGAAACTCACAGTGAAGTGAACAAATCTAAGTATGCAAGTTAATGAGCTGGGACAGATGAATGCACTGTATGAGAAGCGCAGTCCTCGGTTCACAGAGCATCTCAAACCCCCTGTGGTTCCCACGCCTCCCTTTGCCCAGGCATCATCTCCACTGTCCTCAGTTGTTTTTCTGTTCTTGAACTTTATATAAATGAGATCATACAGTCTGCGTTCTTTGGTGTCTGGCTTCCTTCCTTTAAAAAGCATTTTATATTCAGCACAATCAACCGTACTGCTGTGTGTGTGGGGGTCTACTACTGAGCCACCGGCTGTTTACCTGCCATCTTGCATTTGAATGGCTTCCAGGTAGTGCCCGCTGGGGATGTCCTATTTTCAACTGTTCCTAAGAGGCTTCCTTCACTCTTGACACCCCATTAGGACTCTTAGATGTAGCCCCTAAGAGTCACACAGAGACACATTAGTCCAGTTGAAAGCTGCTAAGGTGTTGGAGTCTTGCAGGGTGCATGGTGGTTAATATTTCCTATGCAGGGCTACAGGGTGAGCCACCTTCCCTACATAGGAAGGGCTATTATATCTGCATCCAATTCTAAGTTAACAAAGGAGACGAAGACTCTCTGTAGAATGGGAATCTGTGACAGGGCCTTTGTGGCTTCTGCTGACTATACATGTCTGCTTTCCCTGGATGATGGAAGCTCCTGTGGCTTCATATGCCATTTACATGTGTGTGAGAGATACTCAACAGTCATGATACTTGATCTCTCATGGTCCCAGATCCCCATGGAATTCTCAGGTATTTACCAGCCTAGTGGAACCTAACAAAACTAACCCATACATTATTGTTATCATTATTCTGGTCTGCATCCTGCCTTGTCCTTCCACAAATTAGTAAGGGTAACAACACACAATCCAAATCACACCTGAAGTCATCCTCAATTCTTCAGGCCCCTTCCAAATTCCTATCACCCCTTAATTATACCAACCCTCCATCTCACAGGCATCTCAGATCCACTCTTCTGCATCTCCTCTGCTCCTTCAGTCAAAACTAACAATACTTTGACCAAGGCTCCTACAGTGCACATTTATATCTGCACCTACTGTTGGCAATCCTCAGGTCAGGACTAATCTCACTGAAGCACACATCTCATTGTGCCACTGTAATTCCATCAGGGCACAGACCACTGACTGCTTGCTCCTAAGACCGGGCATGATATACATAACTTGACAGTCACTGGTGCATGAGTGAACTGCTCACACCATTCAGGAGAGTAAAAGGAGATGGGAGACTAGAAAGAGTTGAATTCTCTTAAAACTGAGGCCTGAAACTCTGACTGCTCTAAGCAGGTTGTCTCCCTGATCTTGTCTTTACCCTTATCTCTGTGGTGGGATAGTATTGATTACCTTACAGAATTGCTGAAGGGATCAAGTGACATAAAACCGAGATCGCCATTCTAATAGACGATAGTCACACCTCCCGTCCTTTCCCACGTCCTCTCATTAAAACCAGTAATAATTTGAAGGCAATGTTCTACACACAAAGACAAACGGCACAATGGACACTAGTGATCATTTAGGATTAATTATTCTTTTAAAACAATTCAGAAAACAACAAAGTCACAAAGCAAAGGCAACCCGCCCCCCGAAATCCAAAACTGGAATGGCAAACGAAACTATTCAAATCACATTCTCAATTTAAACCGTGCTGCGACTTTGCAGTGAAGACGCAATTCTAAGTTCAAGGCACTTATTTTACCTCGCTTCACCTAAATCTGCAGTGAACTGATTCCCAGAAAAGTCTTTCAGGGCTGGCGAGACGGCTCAGTAAGTAAAAGTGTTTGCTACCAAACCTGACAGTCAGAGTTCATTCCACTCCCAGACCTCACACGGTGGAAGAAGGTGAGACCTGAGTTTCTGAAAATTATCCTCTGACCTACACACGCATGTGCGCGCACACACACACACACACACACACACACACACACACACTCTTCCTTCCAACCCTCACTGTTACTTAAGCATGTTTACACGTGCAGAGTACCTTACGGCATTGTAAACCGGGCACAGTAGCTCATAACAAGAATCCCAGCACCCAGAGGCTGAGGCAGGACAATCACCACAATCTCAAATCCAGCCTGGGCTACATACTGAGACCTTTTTCAATAAAATAAAAAATAAACAAACAAAAGTCTCTATAAAGTGACCCATTAAAGGGCAGCCTCAGTTCCCAGTGCTACCACACTAGATCCCTTAAGCTCCACAGAAGGCCGCTGCAGAGATACTGAGTGGAAAGGAAGTCAGCGAGCTTTGCAGAGATGCGTTATGGAAGTTTGGTCATCAACATCCCCAAAGTCACTGCTGGCAGACACCATCATCAACTGAAACCTACCTCATTGTTCCTGCTCATTTGACAACTGATGGCTTATTTATGTAGACCATGCTGGGATCAAGTCCAGGGCCACACACTAGGTGAATATCCTAACCCTGAGCTCTGCTCCAGTCCGAGCTGCATTCGGTGACTAAGTACTCCCAAAGCCAGTAGGAGCAATGACAGAAGCACTGAGTAATCTGCAGGAGGCGCTCCTGACCTTCCCTAGGGGCGGCCTTCAACTGGTGTTTGTTGAAAGGTAAAAAAAACGGCATTGGCCAGGAGGCAAACTTACTGGAGGTTAGGAGTGATCAACATGAACACTTCCATATTCTTTTTCCTCTGGACCAGTGAGGATGCCAACAGTGTCCATGTGCTGTGTGCAGAGTGGGCAGGTTCATTCTACAAAATGTGAGCCATGGCACCAGCCCCTTCAAAGGGTCCCTAAGGGCCGAGTTGTGAGGTCCAATAGTACCTTGTGCTTTCTCAGCTAGACACGACACATTATTAAGCAGCAGCTCCAAGTATTTTGAGGTTGGGTTCAAAGAACCGAGTAACTAAAAGTAAAAAAGAAGCATTAAGCAGAACAAGTAGAAATTCCTAGGCATGCTTACACTATCATGTTTTTCTGGTTCTTTAGACACCTACTATGTGTCACAGAGAACTGGGCACTTATAAAATTGAATGGAATGGAATGGAATGGTGGCCTCGGGGACTCGCTGTCTGACAGGAATATAACCAGTGGGAAAGAGGGATGGAGGCGGTGTGCAAATGTTCACCCGTGCCCAGTTTTCTCACAGTGTCTGGGCACCAGGAAGCTAATAGCCCTGGGGTACACTGATACAAGTGAGCAAAGCTGCCAATAGAAAGCTGTATGCCAAAGGTGTGTGCCAGGGGCTGCCAGATAAAGGAGTAATCTCTTCAAATGGCAAATTTGATACATCTGTCTTCCCTTCATATTCTGCCTTAAGGCCTGAGCGGTTGGCCATGGCTGGAGCCTGTTGCATGCACCTAACACTATCTGCCACCAGGCATTTCTGTCCCACGAGAGATTATTTGTACACCAAAACTTCTTAGTACTTTCCAGCAAGATTCACTTTACTATTAAGCTACCTCTGAAAATGTCTGCCTAAAAAAATACTTCAGGTCATTTTTCTTCACTTAGTTATGAAAAATATGGGTATTGTTTTATTATTATTATATAGTATCATGGAGTAATTAAACATTAACATTGACATTTACCGTGAACACACTGGTTTTCTAAAAAATATATATATATATGCTAATTATAGATAGAAAATACTACTAAGTTCAAATAAGGTCAAAGAAATAGGAAAACGGCTCAAAATTAACAAGCTCAGAAGATGACATTTAGTTGAGTAAAAAATTTGAATTTATATTCATTTATTCATATTTGTTGAATACCTAGTATGTGTGAGACATTGTTGTAGGTTTAGATTATAATGGGGAAATATGGCGGTCACCTGTTTTTCAGTGTGAGACACAAAAACAGAGACCTACAACACCCTTCTTGAAGGTCTGCCTGACAGCAGTATGTGCTGGCCCTGGTGGCTGGCCACTGAGAGCCTGTAGTGTATGACTCAATGTCTCAAGTTAAGCCCATGACCACTGCGTGCACAGAGCTAGCGACAAAGGCTAAGTGACACTATTAGAAAAATCACTACAAATACTACACAAACTGAATTGTTAAGATTGGTTATGTGCTTTTTCTTACAGATTTTCAAAGACAAGATCACAAACCGTATTTTAGATATAAACTGCATGAACTGCCATCACAAAACATGCTTGAAATCAGATACGCAGTAAAGTTCTCTCTTAATTCATAAGACTAAGATATTTTTAAATGCTACTGCCCTGAGTGTGAGTGTGGGTATTCATGCACACATCACATAGAAACAGGAAGTAAAACAACTTTCTCCTTACAAGTGGTGCTCACCACTTACAGAAAACCAGTCATACACACCACAAACCCTGTACCACAACCTAGACATTACATTCAGATTCTCGGAACATTCTGTTAACTCTTTCCTATAACACATCTTGTCATTCTTTTCAGCTCCTCAGCTCCTCAGCTCCTCTCAGCTCCTCTTCACTTCCCTCATCATGCTCTTTCTCTTGCTCTCTGTCGCTCTCACCCTCACTCAATGAAATAAAAACCAAAAGCAAAAAGTGAAAATCAAAACAAACAAAAAACAGTACAACAAAAAAAAAAATGTGAAAACAAAACAAAAACTATATACACAGTATAAATACATATGCATATGTATATGTGGGGTGTGTGTGTGTGTGTGTGTGTGTGTGTGTGTGTGTGTGTGTGCTCAAGTGCTCATGTGTAGAGAGAGGGAAGGAGGGTTTGTGTTGGTCAACTACTCCAAGAGCATGGGGACTGCTTTGGAGTAAGGCTGATACACCCAGTGACATTCCATTGAAAAAAGCTTATTTTCCCTTTCCTAGCAAATATCAATTGCAAATAGTTCCTTGGTTAGGGGTGGGACTTTCCACTTCTCCCTTTCAGTGCTAGAATTCTGAGTTGAACTTGTGCAGGTCTTGCAGGTGCTGCCACAGTCTCTGTCTAAGCGTATATGCACATTAGTCCTCTTGTATTGGGAAGACACTATTTCCTTGGAGTTGTCACCACCTCTAGCTCTTACAATGATTCTGCCTCCCTGTCTGAATAAGTCCCTGAGCCTTGAGGAATTTGATGAAAGCATTCTATTTATGGCTGAGTGATCCAAAGTCTCTCAGTGTCACCACGTTATCCAGCTGTGGGTCTCTCTCTGTTAATTCTCATTTACCACAAGTTTTCCTGATGAGGGCTGAGCATGATCTATGGGTATGGCAATATGTCACTTGGAGTCATTTTATTGCTGTGTTCCTTTAGCAGAGTAATAGTACTAGGTCTTTCCCTAGGCCTGTGACCTCTCTACTCCAGGTTCTTGATCACTTTAGCAGTGTCAGATATGGATCTCATCTTATACACTGCACCTTAGATCCGATCTAAAGGTGGTTGGTCATTCCTGGAACATGTGCCACTGCTGAGCCAGTAGATCTTAAAGGTGGGCCACTGCTGTGGGTCACTGGGTCTGTAACTGGGTGATAATCCACAATTACCATTTTCTGCTGGTAGCATGCAAAGAACCTTCTAGAACTAGGACTGCTTGTCAGTACAAGTAGAGTGAATGTTTTATCTCACTTAACTATTAGATCTCTACCAGATGGCTATTATCCCTCTTTATAAGAAATTGAGGTTTGAAGATTTAGACCATTTGTGTAAACAGAGATAATTAAGAAAGCTATGCAGAAAGAGCCACTGATTGCAGAGTGACGGCCCTCATTTGCCTTCTGTTGCTGTGATCAAACACTCTGACCAAAAGCAGCTTGTCGAGAGTAGGGTTTATTTGACTTATACTGCCAGGTCACAATCCATCATTGAATGAATCAGAACAGGAATTCAAGCAGGAACAGAGGCAGGAGCCATGGAAGAATGCTGCTTGTTGGCTGGTTAGTTCCCAGTCGGCATTCTTATCCAATCCAGAGCCACCTGCGCAGGGGTGGCACTGCCCGGAGTGATTGGAGCTCCTCCTACATCGACTACCAATGAAGAAAACGACTCACACACACTTAGTACTACAGTGACTAGATATGCCAGGGTGAGGTTTGGAGGTCGGGAAGAACTATCTGTATGAGGGGGTACTAGGAGGAAAAGGGGTGCTGATATTGGGATGTAAAGTGAATAGATAAATAAATTTTTTTAAAATGCCTCACAGACTTGCCCCTGGGCCAATCCGAATGAGTCAATTCTTCAGTTGAGGGTCTCTCTTCTAAAGTGACTCTAGGTTTGTCAAGATGACAGCTGACAGTGACCCAAATCTGACTCTTAGTCATTGCACTCCATGGCTTCACTTCAGGGAGTTTTCTGTCTGGGTCAGTGGTTAATGTCACTATTTTGAAAAAGATTTGTTTATGTAATACAACATTGTTCCCTGGTTTAATGTCATAACAATTAAAAATACACAACAAGTGCCATGTCAGGAAACCATAAACTGCCTGAGAAAGCACAGGAAGGCTCTTCAGTCGAGTTTCACTCCTCACTCTGCCTGCTCTACCTCTGGAGGATTAATGCTTGCTAAAGCCTGTCATTTACTGATTAACTGCACAGTTACGTTAACAAGAACACAGACTTTCTGAGCAGAACCTGGTCCCAAATTATGGAAGAAGGTCACACCCAGGAAGTGTGCTGCCAGAGACACCAACACAACCAGAAAGCCTCTGTTGCCAACACAGAAGCTGATCCTGTGTATCTTATTTAGTTGCTGTGGACAACAGCACTCACTGACCTGAGTGAGCAAGAGGGAATGTGTGCAGCCCCACTCCAGAGGCCTTGTTTAGGCACAATGGACAACTGAGGCAGCCCATCTGTCTAGAACCCAAACCCCTGAAAGTCCCTATATAACATTCTCCCTCCGGGCAAAGGGTACGATGGTCATGGTCGCTGGAAGACAAGAGCCTGCTATCTTCCATCAGCCACTGTGTTGTCAATAAAGCTCTTTCTTTCACAGTCACTCTAACTCTGGATTCACGGACTCCATTGGGTGGCAATGGTTACACTTGTTTTTCTCCTCTATTCTTACATCACACAAAAGACTCCAGTGACCTAAAAAGGAGCAGAGACTTCACACCAGCCAGCAAGGCTATCGATTCTGTAGCAGTGGACACCTGCTGGGTACCCACTAGTTCCATTTACTTCTGACCCTGCCTGCCTAGAGTCACATGGCACAACATGGACACTTTAGATGCCATTTGTCCTAGATTGTTTAGACAGTGTTTCCAACATTCTGGCTATAAACTGGAGTTCCCAAACACACACACATGTTCAATTATTTGCTCAAGCAGCTCACATGACCCAGGGAAGCACTGATTTATACTTGATGGCTTATAAAACATATTAAAAGAGGCTGAGGAAGTCGCTCAGAGGGTAAAGTGCATCCTGCTCAAAGAAAAACTGAGTCCTGGATTCCCAGGACTCATAGAACAGCTTGCTGTGGAGGTGCCCATGTATATCCCCAGCTCTGGAGCTAGGGATGAGGGAAGCAGGCAGATCCCTGGAGCTTACTGGCCGATCAGCCTTGCCAAACTAGAGAGTCCCAGGTTCAATGACAAATTCTGTCACTAATTAATTATTTAGTTTAAAAAAATAAAGGTGAAGCATGATAGAAAAAGACATCTGGTATCGACCTCTGACCACCACATAAATACATAGACAAGCACACCTGAATATACACATATACCACAGTCAGACAGACAGACAGCAGGGATCCAGATAAAAAGACACACCAGGTGGGCTTTTATGGAAACCTAATGTCAGCATCACTGATATCAGCAAGACAGTCAATCAAACCGTGATTAGACTACAGGATGTGACCCAAAGCTAACAGACTAGCTGCAGAAACTCAGCAGGACCAGCTTGGTGCAGCATTCAGATCTAATGGTGCAACATGTCAGACCTAAGACAAAAACGACAAGGGGAGATGAGAGTCTCTATTACCTGCCTTGGAGAAGAGAAATTGTACTTCCTATTGCCTACATAAAATCCAAACTACAAAGAGCATTTATGTGCATGTAACATGAATGTGTATCATATATATCCCATGTCACAGCATCACAAATATGTTCAGATTCTGGATAAAACAAACAATTTACACTATCTTTTCACATTTCTATTTCGAGGCCATTTTGATTATTTGTAACTCCATTAGGTAACATGTATTAAAGCAATACCTATTAAGCCAGTCCTAAAATGCAAATTCTCTATTTTAAAAATAGCTAAATAGTCCTCAAGCTCTCATAACTCTGTCTACTCATTAACATGCACGTGGGCCCATGTATTCAAGCTTCTCCTTTCTTACAAATCATCTAAGAGGTCATTCTAAGACCTCGTCTCTTCATTCTTTCCACTTATCCTACCCCTTCCCAGTCACAAAGGGAAACCCCATCAATACCAGTCAATCTTCCACAGTCTCACACTCTCCCATCTTCTCCCTTTTGTCTCCTCCTTTCCTCTTGCCCAGAGTCATATGGTCAATTTTTCCCTGTTACTGTCGGGCTATTCCATAACCTTCTTTTCTTTACCACTGCCTCTATTTTCTCACTGCTCAGTTTCTCTTAAACCCAGTCCTATCTGGTGTACATTTTCAATGCCTCAAGACAACCAGTGACCATCACTAAATCTCATGGTTAAGTTTTGATCTTCATGTTCATGAATATGAAGCATTATCTGACAAACGGCGCATTCTTCTCCTTGAAGCAAGTTATCACTTATTTGACTCTTTGGATTATACTCTACTTCAGCTCCTATTGGTCCCCTTTGGCTAAAATCTTTCTTCATTCCTTACCTGTTGTTCCTCTGTTCCTGGTTTTCCTGACCTGCTTAAGTCAAAAATCATTAGGATTGAATTCTTGGGACTTTTTCTCCATCCACTCTCATTTTCTTGTTTTAAACAACTCACTTTGTCTTAAAATGTTGAACCTTTTGACCAATAACGGCAGTCTAATAATGGGCCCGGGGAGATGGCTCAGCAGCTACGAGTATTTGCTGCTCTTACAGAAGACACAGGTCCCACTTCCAGCACCTAAACTCCAGTTCCAGGGAATCCAGTGTCCCTTTCTGACCTCTGAGTGCTAATATTTACATTTAGTACACACACATAAACTCGGGTATGCACATACATGAATAAAATAAAAATCCTTTTTTTTTTTTTGGTCTTTTCGAGACAAACTTTCTCTGTATAGCCTTGGCTGTCCTGGAACTCACTCTGTAGACCAGGCTGGCCTCAAACTCAGAAATCCGCCTGCCTCTGCCTCCCAAGTGCTGGGATTAAAGGCGTGCGCCACCACCGGCCGGCATAAAAATCCTTTTTAATACGTTACTAATGCCCAAAGTTTTAGCCAAAAAAGAAGACTCCTCTCCTATGAACTACAGTACACAGACTGCTCTACATCAGTACTAGACAACAGCCGTCTGTAACCCACCCCACTACACCCTGACTTCCTAGAACAGCCATCTGTAACCCACCCCACTACACCCTGACTTCCTAGAACAGCCGTCTGTAACCCACCCCACTACACCCTGACTTCCTAGAACAGCCATCTGTAACCCACCCCACTACACCCTGACTTCCTAGAACAGCCGTCTGTAACCCACCCCACTACACCCTGACTTCCTAGAACAGCCGTCTGTAACCCACCCCACTACACCCTGACTTCCTAGAACAGCCGTCTGTAACCCACCCCACTACACCCTGACTTCCTAGAACAGCCGTCTGTAACCCACTCTACTACACCCTGACTTCCTAGAACAGCCGTCTGTAACCCACCCCACTACACCCTGACTTCCTAGAACAGCCGTCTGTAATCCACCCCACTACACCCTGACTTCCTAGAACAGCCGTCTGTAACCCACCCCACTACACCCTGACTTCCTAGAACAGCCGTCTGTAACCCACCCCACTACACCCTGACTTCCTAGAACAGCCGTCTGTAACCCACCCCACTACACCCTGACTTCCTAGAACAGCCGTCTGTAACCCACCCCACTACACCCTGACTTCCTAGAACAGCCGTCTGTAACCCACCCCACTACACCCTGACTTCCTAGAACAGCCGTCTGTAACCCACCCCACTACACCCTGACTTCCTAGAACAGCCGTCTGTAACCCACTCTACCCTGACTTCTATCTTCCTTTGAATCTGTTCTCCTCCCAATCCTCCTCTTCTCAGAAAATGACAGGTTCAGCCTCACAGTGGAGCACGCCAGATGCTGCAGTCATCTTTGACTTCCACCTGCACAATCTATAGCCAGTCTTTGAGCAAACCCTGTTGCCTCTGTCTTCCAATCTGATACAGAATCTGACTTAATCTCTGTAACCAAGGCCCTAGTCCATAGAGCCTTCACAAGATTATAAAAATGGTTCTCAGTGGCTTTCTGCTTCTTCCCTTTCCTATTCACAGTCAACTCTGAGGATATCGGTCAACTTGACTCCTTCATCACCTGAGTGATGTCACATCGTGGTTTTACTCAAGTAAAAGTCTAGCTCTATCATGGCTGAAAACCTCTCACTCGTGACCCCACTTGTCTCCAGCCCTTCTGATGTTTACTGCTTCTACTCTCTGGGCTTTACCCATGATGTTCGTTGCTGCTCCTTAAGCACACAGCAGTTCATCCACTCCAGAACTCTGCCATGGTAAGCTGCCCTATGCTGAATGTCCCAACACAGCTTGCCCCCTTATCTTCTCCAGATATTTGCAAAGGATTATAATGCTCCAGCAGAGCGCCACAGATATAGGCTGGTACTAGTGAGCACCCTCCAAACAATGAAGACTTGCATTTGCAGTAGAGGTATTTGCTGCCAAGCCTGATAACCTGAGTTCAATCCCTAAGCCCCCATTGTAGGAGACAATAACCCCGAAAGCTGTCTCTGACTTCCACACGTTCACCATGGCACATGTGCACCTCCCTGTGCCCTCACACAAATAATAAATAAGCATAATTAAATATTTAAGAAAGAAAGGAACCTGTGATGATAAGATCAAAGCAGTTACTCAAGGAAGAAAGGAAAATCCTGCCCTGTTTTCAGCAGGCTAGTTGAAGCCTCCAGAAGGTGAAGCTGACCTAGGCTAGCTGCCCTCTTATGTATCTCCAACAGGGAAAGAAACAGAATAAACACCTCCTGTCCATTTTGCATTCCCCAAGCCTTTCTTACATCTCAAAGGTATACAGATGTGAAGTTCCTACTTTGTTTCCACTGAGGACACTCAATGTAATTCTATAATGCATGTTCACAACAATTGCTTTTGTGTATCTGTTATTGTGTCACTTTGTGTGTCTCTAAAACAGAATGGGGCAAAACTCAATCCACCATCAGAATTTCTAAAAATAACGGGGCAGCAAATTTTGTGGCTACTTACCTCAGTTTTAAATTTTGCAAGTTAAGTTACTATTCTTGACATGCTTAATTTACACTAGTGTCTTGTGTATATGGATATAAACATCTATAGGGTAAATTTTAACTCGTGATGGTTTTATTATGTATAGAAGCTATTGCCTTTTTGCCCAGGATCTCAGCTGTACCCACATGCACACATACCCCTGCTACCTCTTCAAACAGGTTTGCAAGGTCTTTATCTTAGCCATGTCTAACTAAGAGGCAAACAACGAAAATGTAACTGTAATAAAAAAGGGGGGGGGGACAATAGAAACAAGAAGTGGTCATTTTAGAGCCATGTTCTTGCTTCCTGATCGATACACAGAAAATATATCACATATGAGGTTCTAATAAGTTTCACTCTATCATAAATATAATTTAGATTCAGGTTTCTTTTACAATACATGTAAAAAAAAAAAAGACAATAACTTATCTGTGTCTTTTCTGTATGATAGCTGATTTTAACTGTCAACTTGATACAACTTGAACCACCACCTGGAAACACAGTCTTAATGAAGAATTACCTACACCATTTTAGCCCACGGGCATGTCCTTAGGAAATCGTCTTGATTGGTAATTGAAGTGGAAAGACTGAGCAGGAATGTGGGTGACACCATGGGTTGTGTATACTCTGAACTGCAGAAGAGTGAAAACCCAGCTGAGAGGCAAGTGACCACATGTTTATTCTCTCTGTTCCTTACCATAGGTCCAAAGTGGCACTTCAAGTTCCTGCCTTGACTTTCCCAAAATAATGGACTATAATCTGGAATTGAGAGCCAAGTAAATCCTTTCCCAAAGTTGCTTTAGGCCAAGGTGTCTCATCGCAGCAACAAAAATGAAACTAGGGTGTAATTATGTACCTGGTTTTGTAACTAAAGCAAAGGAGATGAACATAAAGCAATGTCAGGGTGCCAGACTACCTTTGAAGGCTTACCTTGCCTGAAGAACAAGTAGAAATACCATAATGGTTGTTGATACGTTTGCCTGTATTTCAGATACAATTCCTTTATAGGAGTTGTAGATAAAAAATATATTGATTTTTTGAAAAGGTTAAAAGAAACAAGAAAATGCTTTTCAGGTAATAAATTTTGATGATAAATTATCTTTATCCAAGGGTAAGAGATTGTTTCAAAATGGAAATAGGAAGAAGTGAAGACAAAACCAGAAAGTGTAAGTATATCACAGGTCTATATAATAGTAAGGTCTATAAAAAACAAAACTTTTTAAAAGATAGCGCATGTATATGTGAATATGGGGGAGGTAAGTGTGTGTATTCGTGTGTGCACACACATGTGTATGATTAAGTGTATTGTAATTGAAAGTTATTTTTTAAGTTTTATGGCTAGATACTGCTAGATACTTATTTAATTACTCACTATGTTCCAAACATTAGACACTACAAAAAAAAAAAATGTGGAATCCAAGAAAATCCAAGTTTCTTTAAGTTTACCGTTTTCAAAACCAGAGATAAAATATAAACCACAAGGCCAAAGGAAAAAGTTATTAGAATGAATGAATGAATGAATGAATGCCAACTGACAGCCTTAGCCCTGAGAGACAATACTTGACCTGCCAACTGAGAGAAACCAGGGAGACAAGATGAGAATTCTAAAGAGGTGATGCCAGCCATAGCTGCAGGGAATCTGGGCACTTGTCAAGAGCTGCTCTCAATGGAGTTCTGTAAGAACAGGGCTTTATGACTTCTGCAAGAGGAAATCCACCTAAATGAGGGTTGTCCCACCCGTAACTCTGAAAGTGGCTGTGCTGAGTGGGCCCACAGTTAAACAGAAGCCTCTTCTACAGGAGCAGGCCACCCACGGAAGTACAGACTGACTGAAAATGGCTGGTACACAGAGAAGCTAAGACATTGCTGTACAAAACAGGTCCATAAAAATAACGTTAAAGCACTTCATGACTCACAGCTCTGCAAAAGACAGGCGTTTTGTGTTCATTTCTAGTCACTCACACCTTAACAAATTAAAAAAAAAAAAAAGGATCACAATTCAAGAGGTGTTAAGGCCTGTTTGTTTTCTCTCCATGATGACTCAGGAGGTAGAACTCAGCCACCAACCTTCCATAACCTAGTGTAAAAGACAGGCACATTTGGGGAAAAAGGCAGACTTCGCTAGCGATTTTTGCTAACATGTTTTTAAAGGTACATAAAGGGCAATCTCACCCAGATAGGAAGAACCCAGGGAATTATTCCCTAGATTAAAAGCTCTGCCACAGCCATAGCTGCAAGCTTTAAAAGACCTCAAAGTAGCTGGAGAAATGACTCTGTAGTTAAAGGCATGTACTGCTCCTGCAGAGGACCTGAAGTCAGCTCCCATCACTCACATCAAAACCAGCCACCTGTCACTCCAGCTCCAGGGACTCGGATGTCCTCCTCTGGCCTCCCTTGGCACCTGCATGCATTTGGCGTGCACAGATGCGG
Organism: Arvicanthis niloticus; assembly: GCF_011762505.2. Taxonomy (NCBI): domain Eukaryota; kingdom Metazoa; phylum Chordata; class Mammalia; order Rodentia; family Muridae; genus Arvicanthis; species Arvicanthis niloticus. The sequence goes on along the minus strand of NC_047678.1, from coordinate 2,040,487 downwards.
TTTTGTTTTCTATTTTAAAACTTGAAAATTTTTAAACACGAAAAGCTAAGTTCTTAAATATAAAGAAAAGTCCTATTTACAAACCTAACAGGCCTTAAGGCTTATATTCTTCAGCACTGTTGGTGTAACACATGCTCAATTATTACAACCTCAGACTGTTTAGTCCAGTTTCTCACTAACTCCTTTTTGGACCTGTTCTTTGATGTTTACCACCTTCTCAATGCGAGACCATCAGTACTCCTCTTAGTGGGCCAAAGGATCTTACCCTTAAACTCCATCATTAAAATAGTAAGGCAGCTACAGTACAAGACCTGATGGTGCGGGCATGGTAACAGCAATGCCAGGGGCCATGCCTAAAGCTCACAGGGAAATGGTGTTCGGGGGGTCAACACATCCAGATGTAGTCGGGGAAACAAGCTCTTTGCGCTACCGGGATTCCCGCCAGTTCCTGTTAGGGAAATGGGTCTTCCTTTCAGCCACTGCACAGACCTGAGAGGGGGGCTGTGCTCCACTTTAGCATTAAAGCGATTACAGAAAATGATCACTACCTCTCAGCTCAACAAAAAAGCCTGAAGGACTGACTCAAGTGTATGGGGCCAGGGTGACGACTCACAGAAAACACGGCAAAAGTCGTCAGTCAAGAGGACAGCTGGGAATCTACACCAAGATCGGCTGCAACCAGCTAGGGCGACTGGCACAAGCGCAGAGAGGCTCCCGTTGCACATTACAATCCTAAAACGCACAGCAGTGGACAGAAATTCCACATGTGGCACATGACATTGTATGTAGACTACCTCTAACAGACCCCATTGCTGTAGAGCACCATCCATCCCCTCCAACAATGATGGGGGAGCCCCATGAAGTCAGGAAGTGAACAAACGTCATGGATCTGGGAGAGCTGGAACGTAACCAAATCCACACGCCTGGTCCAGAGGTTATGGAAGCAGTAAAGAGCTGCTGGGGAAGGAGACTGGGGGGAGAGGCTCAGACCTGTCCGGCAAGTCATGCAGAGACTCCCCAGCTCGCAGTTTTTGTGACTGGACACTCATGCTGATAAGAGCTTTCTGTTGATGTTGCTGCATGTTGAGCTGTCCATGCTACTGTAAGTAACTTCTTACATATATGGCTGAAGCTAAAACAAATAAAAACTCATTGGTTCACTAGGTTACATGTGGGCAGAATGGCTATTTTTGTCTGGCATGAGTTCCTTATTGGGATGAGTAGGGGTGTGTGTGGAGGGGTGGGTGAGTATGAGTGTCCTGTCTCCCCAGGAAAAGTCTCACATAACACCCACACTAAGCAAATGAGTCAAAAAAAAAAAAAAAAAAAAAAAAAAAAAAAAAAACCTTTGTATCAAAGTATCAAACCTTCTGCCCTTCTGGCTTCCTCCCTCTGAAATGTATTATTTTCCTAATCAACTTGTCTTTGCTTCTGTTGCAGCTGTGTCTCTGCTCAGTCCTCTATTCCAGGACATGGGAACTGGAGCCCCTCTGAAGGCTGGTGTCAGCTAATGGATTAGAGCATTCCTTCAGAGGGCATGGAGAGATAGCTCAGCTCCTACCACTCTTGCAGAGGACTCAAGTGGGCAACTCACAGCCACCTGTACCTCTAGTTTCAGGAAGATCTGATGCCTCTGGCCTCAGAGGACACACACATTCACATGTACATACCCACACCCGGACACACACCCCACTCCACACACCCCCGACACACACACAATCTAAAGATGAGCTTAAGCTAAATGTCCTTCAGATCAGACTCATGGCTTGTTGTTCGATAGCACTCCATATTAATGTGCTGAATTCCAACACTTAAGGAAATCAATATAATAGTAGGTCTTAAAACAGATAAAATACAAAGTTGGAGGCAACATTAGGTGAGGTGGCAGGTTTTGCTTTATTTTCCAGTGACTTACATAAACCTCCACTTCTAAGCCAGGTGAAGCAAGCACTTCAATAGGTATCTCCAGGAGTGGAACGAGCCACCTGGACTCCTGACTTCTTCAGAACAAAACTTCAGACACAAACACGATGTGTTACGATCCTCTATAACTAAGTCAGCTCTTAGGAAACCACCATGATTTCATCAAATGACAAAGCTGTTGAGATGGTAATTTCTTGAAAACAGAAATCATGACAATACAATATCCAAACTGATTGTATGATCCAAGGCTGCTTCTGCCTTCCCAGCTTCCAAGCGCAGGGTGATAGCTAAAGGGGGAGCTGCATTGAAAATTAAAGGGCTAAAGTTCCCCAAACCAGATCAAAACAAGGGGCCTGCTTGCTCTTTCTTGGGCACAGTCTCAGGGAAACTTCCCTAGCTGTGCTGTGGACACTTCGCCTTTATTTCTAGCTGCCAACATGGCTGTGCATGACTTCCCTCAAGGCAGCTCCCTCTCACTAATTCCAAAGTCCAACCTGAGTCCTTACCTTACCAACCTTACTTAAAGCAGTAAGGTTCCATGGCTCACTTACAGTTTCACATCTCCCCCATTCTCAGACTTATTTACACAATGATTACTTGACAATTAAAATTCAACTCAGCTACAGTTTGGCCTCAATTCACAAGAGTTAGCATCCTGGAAGAGCCTGTTACAACTACTAAGTAACTCTTTCTAAAGGAAGGCTTTTTTTTTTTTTTTTTCCATTCATGCTGGAGCCTGCTTTGTTTCTGCAATTAAATTACTCACATTAAAGCAGTGTTCCGAACAATAACCCCCTTCCCAGAAGTACTCGTGCTGATGGTGTCTTTTAAAGCCTCATTAGAATACTAGTTTTGAATTAATTTAATAAAAAGACATACTTTATTTAAAAAAAATCCAAGGGTAGCTTTTGTTAAAGCTTGTCTAAGCAGACATCCTTCTTTCCTGGATGTTCTCTGGAGCTGCTGGAACTGCCTTCTCTGCTTGCTCTCTACAAAATACATACGTAAGTCCCTGCACGGCCAAAAGTCTCCTTACTCTACTTCATTCTTAGCTGACAGACTGAACACAAATACACACATTTATTAAACACATGCAATTTACTCTGGGCTCAAAGATATTTTTTTCGGAACTTTGAGGACACATTCAAGTATTTGAGGTACAGCGAATTACAGTGCCTGTAGGTTCCATCCTTTGCATGGCCTTTGTCTCTGCCCTGAGACTAAGAAGCCTGAAGGATCTCGAAGGGTCCAGTCTTCATCTTAGGTGTTGGAAGTTTCCATGGTTACATAGCTCAGCAGTCATTTCTTCACTTCATTGTAATACACACTGTTTAAGTTTGCTTCTTATCCTAAGAACGATAGCTGGCCAGTATTCTCACCCATTCTTTCAGATGTCTTTTGGCTCTAGTGGCTGAGTTCTGTGCTGTGTGACAGCTGCTCGCTTTGATGCTATTTCATTGGTCTAGTTGTTCCTGCTTTGGCTTTGTTTTGGGAGGTTTTTATCCAAAAAAATCTGTTTTTATGCCAATGTCTGAAGGGTTTTTCTGTTTTCTTGTAGTAGTTCACTCACCTCACTTTGTATGGCTAAAGTAAAAATTAATAAAATAACAAATGCTGATGTTAACATTAAGAGTCAAAAAATAAGACTAAAAAAAAAAAAAGGCTGGGCAGAGGCAGGCGGATTTCTGAGTTCCAGGCCAGCCTGGCCTACAGAGTGAGTTCCAGGACAGCCAGGGCTACATAGAGAAACCTTGTCTCGAAAAAACAAAAACAAACAAACAAAAAACCAAAACAAAAAACAAAAAAGCTAAAAGTATGTGTCAATTTACAAGAGAAAGGGAGCAAAGGAAGAGATAAAGAGAAGAAAAACCAAGCAAGGTATGTACCTGTGTCTCTAATCCCAGCACTCAGCCAGCTAAGCAAAGAGGACTGTGTGGTCCAAACTAATCTGGACTATATAGTAAATGCTTGTCTCAGAAACCTAAAAGACAGGGGCGAAAGGATGGAGAGAAGGAAGGGGAGAAAAATACATTGCACTGACAGCTTAGACACTGTGTTCTTGTTTATGCGCAGCTCTCTGCACTGGAGTGCATCTCAGCAGAATTGTGGGCTTCACTGACCCTTTGCTCGCTCACATAACTTATTCGATGTGAGAAAGCTTTTTGCTTTGTGCTTAAAGCCATCAACTTGGGAAAACTCTCCAATAAAGCACTGCAATGAGTCACCTAGTATGCGCAACTTAACTTTTGTATCAATGCGAAATACAACTGTGGTTATTTTCAACAATCGCTGTTTCTGAGTCAGAAGAGCCAGAGACAGGCATAGAGTTAATGGAAAAAAAAAAAAAAAAAATCTGGTGGATGAGTAGCTGAAAATTGAAATTTTACAAACACTTCATGAAAAGTAGAGTAAGCCCATGTCATTGAAACAAATAGAAGTGTGACTTTCAAACATGACTAAATTACAAAGTGACCCCTTGCCCCCTGCACTGAGCCTTCCTGAGACAGTGACTTCCTGCTGGCATGCAGCAGAGCTGGCTGCTGCAGTAGCCGCCCTCGCCAGCAGGTGTGCTCCACTCTTCTTTCTCCTTTTCTCAAATACAAATTTCCCTCTCCCTTTGCTCTGTGTTACCTGGATGCCTCAATCCATAGTCTGACTTTTTTTCCAGCCTGGTTTCATTCAACAGAACAGAAAGCTGTTTTTATCTTGCTTTGTGTGCAAATCTGGTTACTTCAAACTACCCTTCCCACACTCAGTCCGTTTCACGAAGTCTCTAATTGACATTTCTCAAGCCATCACACAAAAGACCATTCCATGGATAGTTTAAAAACAAATTCTGAGGAACAAGTATATAAGAGCCAGATGTAACGGCTCACACCTAGGATCTCAGCTCTCAGGAAAGAGCGGCAGGTGAATCCCTTGTGAGTTTGAAGCTAGCCTGGTCTACATAGTAAGTTCCAGACAATCAGAGAAACAGTGAGACCCCATCTCATAAAATAGAAGGATGGATGGATGGATGGATGGATGGATGGATGGACGGACGGACGGATGGATGGAAAACAAAACAATAGGGGCTAGAGAAGAGATGTTACAGAGGTCAAGAACACTTGTTGCTATTCCAGAAGACAAGGGTTTCATTCCCAGTACCCTTATAGTAACTCGCACAGTCTGTAACTCCAGTTCTACGGCTCTGATGTCTTCTTGTAGTCTCTTCAGGCAGAGCACACACTTGGGGCACAGACATGAATGCAGGCAAAATACCCATACTCATAAAATTTAACAATTGGCAAATAGTATATCCAACACTCTAATCATCTCTTAATGGCTTCACTGGGAAAGGCAGAAATCAGAGTTATCTCTAAAAACCTAGCCTAGATTTTTGCCTCTCTGCCAAGACAAGTTCAGGAGTCATAAATAAAAGCAAAAGTAATATATCTGATTTTCTATTTAAATGTCTAATAACAACAGAAACACTGGATAACTGTAGAAATTATCACGGGAGATAAACAGGATGTTTGCAAAGGGTTCCTGGCTTCACTGTCAAAACAATCAATTGATTTACTCCTTAAAATGAGTACTCCCAGTACTCATCTTAGAGGTAAGAATTCCCCATCATCATTGTAAAGTATTTCATTACTACAAAAAAGAACTCCATCCTATGAGCTGTCACCTGAGCACAGACAGGAAAATGCTGACATTCCCATCTAACAGGCTGGCTTTTAGGTCCTAATTTTATAGGTTGGGTTTCTGGTTCAGCAGCCCAACCATGTGATTCATGTAATGCTTCCCACCTAAAACCAAAACAAGCCCTTCTGCCTGCTGGCGGGTAAGCAGGACAGAGAAAATGAAACCCTTAGGAAAAGGCTAGGGAAACTAAGAACGGAGGTTTAAAAGCTCTCTGGGGATATCAAAGGCTATCATTTGTTCTCTGGTGAAAATCTACATTTGCAATGGGTGAATTTCAGAGAGGTCCATGAAGGCAGAATTCTCGGGCAAACAGAGAGAATTTGTTTTCACCTTAAGAAATTCTAAGCTCAAAAATAACCGATAAGGGCCAAGGAAAGAAGTACAGATGGAAACGGCCTGAAAGGACAAAGGGGGGGAGGTAAGTAATGTGAATCTCGGGATGGGATAGTGCACAGGGATAAAAAGTGAACCAGCCAGGCCGGCACAGGGCAGGAAAGCTCAAAGCCCTGCAGCAATGCACCAAAGGACAGCAGGAAAAAGGGCAGGCAGTGGAGATTCCTACAGTAAGGGAGGGAACATTCGTCTGTTCTACTTTCACTAATAAGGAACTATAGAGAAAATAAAAGCCTTGTGGGAGCAATGATAAGATACAGTAACCTTGTACGTAGAAGTAGGAGATGAGACGGAAGCAAGATAAACCCAGACTGACATAAAGATGCTTCAATCTATCTGCACAAGTGTGTGACACTTAAGCCTGAAGCAGATACACTCCCCCGTGTCCCTGAGTTCTATCTAATTCACTGTTTGTTGCTTTCCCCAACGCTTTGAAACCTGTCCTTCTATAAAAGCTACTGAGTTCGAACTGTTAATATGGTGCCTTTGTTTCATAGTTCACTAAACAAACTGTTCTGTCAAGCTTCAGAGTGTCCCCCAAGGTCTTAGCCTTCACGTTGTCTGATTCTGGAAACTGAAGAGCAAAGAATTCTTTTTTCTCTGCATTATTCAGGTAATTTCATTACTCAAGTTTAATTAAAACTAAACAAAACCAACTTGGGAGAAGGGAACATCTTGTTTCCTCATAAACATCACAAAAACAACTTTATCTTGAACCCTTGAAGCATAAAAAGAATATGTCCCTAAACTATGCTTTCTCTATCTTCATTTATATAGAGAGATAGCTATATAGAAAGATATATGTATATATAATCACTGTAACAACTAGATACTTTTTCTCTCATCATAGTAATAAAAACCAAATGACCGTGAACACTAAGTTATTCTTGCTCTTAGGGACAGCAGGCAGGTGAAGCCTGGGCACAGGCACCTTCATCACCACGCTGCTACAAGAGAAGGGCAGAAACACTTCAAAGAAAGGGTCTAATAACCACTGTACAACAGCACTGGAGAGCAACCTGCAGCGACGACTGCCAGCCAGACAGCTCTCTACCTGAACTGTCCCAGCCTGGCCCACAATTTATATTCAGAGAAAACATTTTTTTAAAAAAACAAGTAAACTGACACTATAATCACAACTGAACTTATGACAAGATTATTTCCTGAATCGACATTTCACTGAACATCTTTTCTAACAGGGCAAACTACTCGGCCCCAAAGGCACAAAAGTAAAGGCTGGTGACGGTGGAGGACGAGTTTACTGCAGTGGGCACGGCAGTATTTAAAATGCTGATGCAGAGACAAAGTGGCTCAGCAGTTAAGGGAGTCTGTGGCCTTTCAGAGGACCCAGGTTCAATTCTCGGCACCCACTTGGTAGCCCACAACCATCTGTATCTCTGGGCCCAGAGGGTCAAACACCTTCTTCTGACCCCCATGGGCACCATACATGCACATGGTGCACATACATACATGTAGGCAAAACACATAAACATAAAATAATAAAATAAATAAAATCTAAAATGCTGATACAAACTATTCATGCTGTGGGGGTGGGGGTGGGGCACTAGGACCAGGACAGATGGCAAGGGAATTGCTGTGGACTGAGTACTGATTAGTATGGTATGACTAGCCACGTGCTCCTTGAATATAAAACAGTGTGTTTTGCATATCAGGATTCAAAATACCTTGTAAATGTTACTAATTTCTCCTAGCCAGCTCAACTACAAAGCTCCTGCCATTCCTTTAAAAGAACATTATGACCATTGACTTTGACCATGTTTCCTCCAATATATCACTAACGGCTAGGCCCCAAAATTATTAACAATGACATGATATCAAACAAAGAGCTGAAAAGCTCAAGATTTGAATGGCTCCACTGGGAAAGGTAAGAATTCTGTTGAATTTACAAATTTCCAGACCTCTCTCTTGCAGCCTGCTCCCTGACTGTCAGTGGAGAAGCAGTGGACTCTCAGGGACGGAGACTAATCTTTCAGCAAGCACGCACGTGGGTACTGCTATCCCATACGCCACCCTCAGACAAGCCCAGGTACCTCTGCAACCTGAGAGAGTATATTTCCAATTTGGACATCTGCCAACGTGCCTCACACAAAGGACCCAGGGACAAGGGCCAGCCCAGCACCCCACACTGGAGCCAATGCAGCAGCGCCTTGTGTACGTGCTCCCAAGACCCAGAGGTGACCTGCACTTTCTCCCACACCTGTTACTAGACACAAAAGAGCTGGGGCCCAGTTACTAAGCAGACTGTAACCTTACCAGTGGCAGCAGCTATGGCAGCCTTGAGTCCTGAGAGGATCATATTCAGCAGATCTGCTGGGATGTGACTGAGAGATATAAAAGCGGTGCCTTTGTCACCGTGTGTGAGCAATACTATTCAAGTATAACCTTGTATATGAAACAAATAACGACCGAGTCTACCCAAATTTTTAAAGCACCATTTCATAAAAGGGGGAGGGATCAAAAGATTAGGAAAATTCATTTCCTTGGTTTTCCTAAGAAAATTTTCTTAACAAACACACCATGAAATTGTAAATATTACTTAAGAACCCAGTTGAACTGCTTTCATCCCAGCACTCAGAAGACAGAGGCAGGCAGATCTCTTTTAAGGATGCCCTTTCCTACAAAGCAAGCTCCAGGATAGCCAGGGCTACATTTTTTTTTTCTCAATAAAATGAAATAATGAAAAAGTCACATAAGACACTACATCTGTTCTCTGACAGAGCAAGAAAGGCGTCCAGTGGAAACTAAGAGTGTCAGGAACTTACTCTAAGTTAGAAACTTCCACCTTGCTGACTAACCATGCTTATGGAAGCTACTACACAGGCAGCTCAGGGAGAGAAGCCAGCAATGGTCTTTCCCAGCCTGAGCTTTGCATGCTACAATGCCAGCCTGCTAAGAGTGCAGTATTTTGACACAGTGCTATAAAGGCAATACAGAAACTCCTGGCTGCTCAAGGTGCCAGAGAAGAAGTGTCTGCTGAGTGCTGAGCACTAAATAGGACACCCATATCACCCCCTTCCAAGGCTCAGGGAAGATGATGGGGCAGTGAGAACAGAAAAGCCCAAACATAGGGAAGGCTGTGAAAGCAGCTTTACGTGCCACGGCATCCATAACCTCTTGACAGCTGCAGTTGCACAAGAAAAAGCCAGTAAATATTCAGTCCCAGAGGGGGAGAGGCTCATGCAGCCCAACTAGGCCCTTAGGAGCGAAGGGCAGGGCAGAGCTGCCAGGATGAAGGGAATTACCCACTGCCTTGAGCGGCATGGTCACTGGCGAGTTACTCTTGTACTTTCACACCTGTGCTTAAACAAGTAAACAAAATCAAAACCCAGGGGGTCACAACACAAAAACAAAACAAACAAAAACTGAAAAAGGGTCTAGGACTTGGTGAGTGAGAGCAGGGGAGTGGCAGGATGGGAAGAGGATGGAGAGGCACAAGGGGCGAGATGGCCAGAATGTATGGGGTGTGTGTGTGTGTGTGTGTGTGTGTGTTGTATATGTACATAAAACTATCAAAGAAAATTATCAATAAAGAAAAGAGTGGAGGCTAGAGGGATAGTTCAGCAAGAAAAGGCACTTGCTGCCAGGCCCAATGAGCTGAGGTCAAGCCCCAGGAGGCACATGATGAATGAAAAGAATTGACTTCCACAAATTATCCTTTGACTCCACAGACATACACTACATGTGCATTCCCATAAATAGACAAATAAGTAGACAGATTTAAAAAAAATAAACATTTAGAAGATTTTAAGAAAGCATGGGGAAAATGTAAAAATTAAAAGATACTCAAACTGCTGTTTATGGGAGTTCATTAAAAATTAAAATTATTTAAATTTGTAAAGAGCTACTAGTTAATAACAATTCATTAAACCCATTTGAGAGGCAAATATTGTATTTTCAAATTTGTTTAATGATACAAAGCAAAATTAATAACCATTTTTATTATGTAAAAATTAAATATTTATATTACTTATGAGAGGTAAGAGATAAATAACACCTCAACATACTTACTTTGAGCTACAGCTATATTTTCAACTACATAGTTCATTAAATAATGAGTAAATGTAGCTATGGAAGGTGTTCTAGAAGCATTCTAAAGACAATATCTCTTCTTTACATAAGAGTAAATATGAGAACACAAGATGAAAATACATTTCATTTTTAAGGCCTTACAAAGCCAGTGATTATCTCTACATAAAAATACTAAATATTCTTTTTTTATTACACTATTTTATTTCTCTGTCTGGGTGAGAGAGAGAGAGAGAGAGAGAGAGAGAGAGAGAGAGAGAGAGAGAGAGAGAGAGAGAGAGAGAGTGTGTGTGTGTGTGTGTGTGTGTGTCTTGGTTGGGATTTCTATTGCTCTGATAAACTGCTATGACCAAAAGCAACTTAAAGAGGAAAGCATTTATAGTCCATCATTCAGGTGAAGTCAGGAACTCAGTGCAATAACCTGGAGGCAGAATCTGAAGCTGAGACCATGGAGTGATGCTGCTTACTATTCTTCCCTCGTGGCTTACTCAGCCTGCTTTCTTACTGCACACAGACCACCAGCCCATGGGTAAGACCTCCCATAGCAATCAAGATTATGGGCCTTAGGCCAATCTGGTGGCACTTTTCTCATTTCTTCCAAAATGACTCTAGCTAGTATCAAGCTGACATAAAAGCCATCCAGAACAGGATATATGCTTGTGTGTGGCACACATGCCATGGCAAGCATATGAAGGTCAGAGGACAATTTTGGGGATTCAGTTCTCATCTTCCAACATGTGGATCCCAGAATGAAACTCAGTTGTCAGTCTTGGCATCAGGACCTGCGGAGCTATCTCACTGGCACAAATATTCACTTCTTCTTGGTTAAATGGATTTGTTTATGTAGTTTCAGGTATCCCTTTGGGATCCTGGAATGTTTACCACTCAAAAGAGGGGGACTACTGTAGTCCTCCTTACTTAGTGGAGATGACTCGAAGGTTTTTAAAACTCATAGTCTGAAGCTGGAGACATAGCTCAGCAAATAAACACTAAACTGCTATTGCAGATGACCCGAGTTAAGTCCCCAGCACCCACATGGTAGCTAATGACTCCCTGTAACTCCAGTTCCAGGAGATGTGACAGCCTCATCTAGCCGCTATACACAGATTCATGGAGACACTTGAACATATACATAAGTAAAAAATAAATCTTTAAAACATTTAGTAAATCTATTTAGTAATCCAACCTGTTGAAAGGGGTAGTTTCAATTACACGATCACACAGTTCATGTTTAGTATTTTAGTACTTTTGGACTAGAACAGTTTGGTAGTATAGCCATGCACAGCACTTTGCTTGGTCCTGGTTTTGGCTACAGCACCAGCCAAAACAACAACACAGGCTTCTAGCACTGAGCATTGGTCTCTTTTAAATCCACGATGTCCTAGTGCCTGCTTGGTAGAGAAAAACAATGCAATCAAGCAGAAAATCCTTTGATTTTCTCTCTCTCCTGCTGAAAAGACAAGTGTAACTCCACCCGCACAGATGACTGCACTCCAAAACTCCTTCAGGACTGATTTCTCTCATGTTTGGACTCAGTTTCCAGTCTATCTGGATTAGGGCAGAGCTCTGTCACATGATCTTGTTTTAGTCACTTCCTGGCCAGCACTTCTCACATAGCAGTAAGTACTAAGTATTCACTGGTAAGGTTCAGAACTCCTTAAAACAAAATGTTTCTTTATATTAAGATCTAAGTAGCCAGGCAGTGGTGGCGCTCGCCTTTGATCCCAGCACTTGGGAGGCAGAGGCAGGCGGATTTCTGAGTTCGAGGCCAGCCTGGTCTACAGAGTGAGTTCCAGGACAGCCAAAGCTATACAGAGAAACCCTGTCTCGAAAAACAAAAACAAAAAAAAATCTAAGTAGTCAAAATGGAGATTTTTTTTATAGCTGCATAATGAGTTTATCTAAATGAGATTAATGATACAAGAAAAATAATGATTTCCACCAACAAATATATGAATAAGAATTTTAAAATGTGAGACAAGTAGGTAAAGATGCTTTGGGAAGCCTGCTGCCCTGTGTTCAATCCCCAGGATTTACATGGAGAGAACTGACTCCTGCAGATCATCCTCAGAGCTCCACACCTGCACCATGACACTCATGTGTGCACACATGCATACGCATGTGCATTAATTAGTTAATCAATGTAATTTTAATCTGTGTAAATAATTTAAAATATATTTGGTTATATAGGGTCAGATCTGGCTATATATGTTCACCAATGGTCAAGTAGGCCATATCTACAGGTCAGACGTGAAGAACTTTTATGAACAGGTGTTTAAAAAAAAATTACAGAAATGTCACATCAGGAGCTCCAGATAAAAACAGCAGAAGCAGGGGGCGTGGCTCGGCAGTTAAGAACACTTCATGTTCTTAACCTGGGCTTAGTTCCCAGCACCCGCAGAGTGGTCCACATCCATAGCTGCAGTTCTAGGGAATCCAATACGGTCCTCTAACCTCTGTGGCACTAGTAATGCATATGTACACACAGATATACAGGCAAAGCCTTCATGTATATAGGACCAAATAAGGAAAGCTTAAAAAGTACAATAACATTTAAAATTTAGAATAATAGCAGAGCTATCCAAGCATGGTGGCTTACACCTTTAATCCCAGAATTTGGAAGACAGAAATGGGGAGATATCTGCGAGTTTGAGGCCATCCTGATCTATATTGCAGTTCTAAGCCAGGCAGGTCAACATAGCCTCCAGATAAAAGAGAAGGGGTGTGGGGAGAAATAGCAGAAATCAGGTGTGATGACACGTGGCTGTAATCCCAGCACCATAGGCAGTGAGGTCAGGAGTTCAAGACCATTCTGGGCCACACTGTCAGGGTAAGGATCTACTCTAATGTTTTGATCCGAGTATGTCATATGAATAATTTTAATAATTCTTCCATTTCCAACATGAAATATGATCTATTTTTTAACTCTTCCAGCAGATAACACATTTTGATAATTACCAGTTATTACTGAAGGTTTGTTACATTCCTCAGGCATGTTATACGAAGCAGATCATTTGAATTTAAAATTTCAGAGGTAGAGAAACAATTGATAAGGATTGGAATATGAGCTATCTACAAAACTTGAATGTTTTAAACATTCTGGTCACCAATAGTTTTCCTAACACTTGGCAAGAAGTTTGAGGTTCTAAGAGCCTGGAGCACAGCACAAGGCAGAGCACTGACTGGCACACATGATCCTGGTGGCACCACCAGCACTGGGGGAAGCTGGGGCGTGTGGTTGAACTCTCGGTTGCCATACACAGGTTCCTGGTAACACCACCAGCAAAGGCAAGAGCAGGGAGCAGAGCAGACAGGGAGGGAAGCAACGGCCCCACACGCTGGAATTACACAAGGACATGTAAGAAAGGGCTAACATGGAAGTTCTCATCTGCAGAAAATTGGAATTAAATCAGCCTATGGTATAGGCATGGCAACCCAGCAACTGTCCTCTGCCTTATGACAGCAGAAATGTGAATTCCATTGTGCTCACATTCATACAGCGATTATCTGGAAAGTCATCCCAAATTCTCATTTATACTGGAGGAAAAGATAAGACTTTGTGTTCTCTTATTCAAAATGGGGAGATGGGGAGGGTGGACAGTTAGTTAATGGAACTCTCTACAAGATTTATTTCTCTTGTAGTGTGTGTGTGTGTGTGTGTGTGTGTGTGTGTGTGTGTGTGTACACGTATATGAAGCACACAAGTGTAGTTAGCTGGTTTTTGAGACAGTACTACGTAGCCTGCCCCCAGTTCCTGGTCCTTCAGTCTCTGAATCCCAAGTGATAGGATAACAGGTCTGTTATCATGTGTAACTGTTCAGGATCTATTTTGTATGTTATTTTCCCTTTAATTTTAATTACAAAGAATGGCCGTATAGCTCTGACAGATATATGTCTCTGAAGAATACATCCCAAGTTAAAAGTCCTTCCCTTGTTACTCACACACCAACTTCTTGGATCAGAAACTACACACTTTAGTAGAGTCCTTTGTCAAATCCTTTTATTTATCTCTTCATTTCAAATTACAGATTTTGCTATCAAAAAGAAAACCAAACAGACCAGAAATGGCAAGTGCATTACATGCTGGTCAGCCGCACCTTAATCATGCCTGTACTGGTTACTTTCCTTGTTGCTAGGACAAAACAGTTGACAAAAGTAACTTAAGGAAAGAAGGGGGGGATAATTTGGGCTCATAGTTTGAGGATATGGTCCATCTAGGTGGGAAATTCACAGAGGCAAGAGCTTGAGGCAGCTGGTCCCATGGCAACCATAATCAGGAAGCAAAGAGAGATGATCACTTGTCCTCAGCTCATTTTTTTTCTTAACTCATGCTGAACCCCAACTCATGGAAAGATGTGCCTTCCCAGCCCCATTAACATAATCCAGATAATCCCACATGAGCTTGCTTTTACTAGAGTATACACTTATGTTTTGTAAAATAAAAGTTATGCCTTAAACATCCAATTATCCCAGTTTCTCAGACTTTCACCTGATGGCAGTACGCTGTTCACATCACCTAGATGGAGGTAGAAGGAAGTAGACATTGACCCTCGAGTTCTAGATAAAAGAGGTCAAAAGCCTTTCCCATAAGGGATTGGACACTATCTACTTACAATCCAGGAAGAAAATCTCAGTTGCAGCCTCATAAAAAAATGTGTCTGTATTTACCTCTAAAATTTTTCCAGGTTTTGGTTTTGTTGTTGTTTTTGGTTTTTTTTTTTTTTTTTTTTTTTTTTTTTTTTTTGAGATAGGATCTCACTCTATAGCCCAGGCTATTTTTGTTTTTGAACTCACAGCAATCATCCTGCCTCAGCCTCCTAAATACTGAGATTACAGAGGTGACCCTCCACAACAGCTACTTGCCTCAAAATATTTTAACTACACAATTCTTTTTCCTTTTTTTTTTTTTTTTTTTTTTTTTTTTTTTTTTTTTTTTTTGGTTTTTTGAGACAGGGTTTCTCTGTGTAGCCCTGGCTATCCTGGAACTCACTCTGTAGACCAGGCTGGCCTCAGAAATCCGCCTGCCTCTGCCTCCCAAGTGTGCCACCACCGCCCGGCTTAACTATACAATTCTTAAAGGAAACAAATGAACTCTGAAATTGTGTGTGTGTGTGTGTGTCCTCCATCTGGGACCCTGGTCCTCATCAAACCACTCTAAGCTTGTGGCTACTATCTCTCAAGAGGAACTGAAGTAAGCTCTAAGCAAGGTGCAGTTCCACTATTGTGGACAGTAAAGCTGGTTTTCACGAATTCTGAACACAATGACAGTCCAAGCGCTAATGGCACAGAGCAGGGATTCTGCTGAGGCATCTTCACGTCAGCAAAATCAAACTGTAAAATCTCATAACACCATTAGGACACGTGCTTCCTTCACTGTGGTTCCCTCCGAAATAATGATGTAGCAGCTGCAGTGGCTAAAACTCCTGGAGCTGTTGGCAAGGCAGTGGCACCAAACTGTAACAAAGGTCAGCACTTGGAGAAAAGAAAGCAAGCACGCTCCATGTTAAGAATGGCCTCGATGAAGCAGTAAAAACTAGTGTTATCTACTATTTTGTGGAGTGAACTGAGAATCGTACAGAGGCACATCTGCACTGAGGAAAAGGACTGGTGTGAATGTTCTGTGTGGTGATCTTCAGGAACTGCCCTTGATTTCAAGAAACAGCATTCTGACTAGACAAAATTAAAGTGATCTTGATGCCCAGTCAACCCTGAGACCTGGCACTTAGAACTCCTTCACCTTCCTGCCCTTTGTTCCGAGTAAAGCTTGTCACTGTTATTTCCTGGCAGTGATAAAAGTCAGGCATCCCCGAAGATGAACAGCAAATTTTCATACAACATAACTTGAGAAAAATCTACATAGTGCAGTATAACCTCCTGTTCCCAGATGATCATCCACAACACAATCAACCTATGGGAATAGAGTACACCAGGTCCAAAACAGCCTGATGGGCAGCCCTGTACCAGACCACCGAGGCTTCACTGCTGCCTGTGTGAGCCCCTCTAGGAACGGACGAAGCTAGCACTTGCTAGGTTTTGATGAAGGATCAAAAAGAAAAGTTATCTGAAGAGGTAACACCCTTCCCTTCCCTTCCCTTCCCTTCCCTTCCCTTCCCTTCCCTTCCCTTCCCTTCCCTTCCCTTCCTTCCCCTCCCCTTAGCTCCTCTTAGCTCCCCTCCCCTCCCCTCCCCTCCCCTCCCTTCCCCTCCCCTCCCTTTCCCTCCCCAGCAATGTGCATATGCTACAATGTACATCAACTGAAACAGTGTGCTGCAGCCAACTTGGAGTTTGAGTATGAGTGAAACCTAGCTGGCCTCTCTTAAACTAATAGAGACTCACCAAGGTTGAAAACGGTGACATCTCCATGTCTTCAAAATCATTTTCATAAAATGCTATTTTCATCAATATACTCTATTACCCATAGATTAGCACATTAAATAAGTTTAAATTTTCTAAGCTTTAACTTCTAATACAGTAAATAATACAGATAGCCTGCAATCTTTATGACAGTCTCAATAATTTATGAGTGGGAAAGACTACTAGGAAGAGTGTGAGTGATTGGAGATGTGTCATATAATTGTTATTGATGCTATAAAATAGCTATAATGTAAATATAAACTTTTAAAGGATATTGGGGTGGGGTTCAAATACTGGGAATTTAACCATGGCCTTGCACACCCTAGAAAGTCACTGTACCACTAAGCTAATTCAAAAGGCTACCTTGAAAGAGTTAATTCAAGCAAATCCTTAAAGAAGGATAAGACTGACTCATTCCAAACAAAGGATCAGTCTGAGTAAGAATGGGGAGATAAAATATCTGGGAATAGGTCCGTGACATACGGCTAGACCATGCGCAGACAGGGTGTCACCGAGAAACAAAGAGGGTCTGAAACCTGCTCGAGTTTGCGTTCTGTTACTGGAATGACATGACTAAAAGCAACTTGGGGAAGGCAGTGTGTTCATGTCAGCATAGGATCACAAACCACCATCACCAGGAGCTTGAAGCAGAAACCACAGAGGGACACTGCTTAATGAGCTGCTCCCAGGCTCACCTTCAGCTGCCTTTCTTACAGAGTCCATCACATGTTCAGGGAGGATACTGCCCACAGTGGGCTGGCCCTCCTACAATTGTTAGCAATCAGGGAAATGACCACAGGCCAATCTGATGTGGGCAATTAATCAACTGAGGTTCCTTCTTCCCAGATGGGTCAAACTGACAACCAAGATTAGCCATCCCAAACCCCAAATTCTCCAGCAAGAGTTTGGATTGTAAAGAATGTTAATGAGGGGCCACTGTGGACCCATACGGGGCAGGAGACTGTCAGCATCAGTTCCACCTAGATGTAGAACCCTCTAAGGATACGACACGAAGAGAGAGCCATCGGAGGAAGACACGTTTGGAAGGAAAAGTCATAATGCCAGCACTCAGTTGCAAGCCAAGGTGGATCTTCAGAGGCAGAGCAGTGCTGGGCACACTTGGTGAAATCTACCAAGCAATGCCAGCAAGGACGGCCACAAGTTCTGCACAGGAGCTCTGCACAGGAGTGGTGCCATGTAAGGAACAGAAGAGGAATCTGGAAGGGATGTGGAAAGCTTTAAGAACCCATCAGCTTTACTGGCAAGGTGATACCGAAATAAATTCTGGAAAATTGTAGATAGAGGTGAAAGCATGAACAATACTGCTGACGTGATGACCACAAGAAGACGGTGAGAGAATTAAGTGCCAAGCGTGGACTGCTGAGACAGTGCGTGGCAACGGGAGGGGGTGGGGAAGAGGGGAGGAGGAAAAAGCAATAGGCAATGTCAGAGGCCAGCAAGAAGGCAGGAGGAGGGGCAGTCGCCCTAACAGCCAAGGCTGGCAGAAGGAAATACAGTCTAAATGGGGCCACTGGATCTATTAGTTAGCAGCTTACAGAGCAGGCATTGTGAAGTGTTCAGGGCAGAACACAGGCTGCAGAGAATCTGGGATCAAGGCCTTGTTAGCATGATATTAGGAACAGACAATATTCTGCCCACAACCACATGAAAATGTGTTCCAGACAGCAGTGTATTTGCTTTTCAACTTAATAACTTCAAATCAATTATCTTCTGAAACTTATCCATCCTCAAAAATTCATTTCAGACATGGGAAAGTGGCTTTGGCATAAATAGACTCTACACATCCTGAATTTTCTAAAACTTTTGCTTTAGTTGTTTTATTTTTGTTGGTTTCGGTATTATTATCATCATTATTATTATTACTATTACTATTTAGACAGGGTGTCTCTATTATGTAATTCTAGATATCCTAGAACTCACTGTGTAGATGAAGCTGGCCTTGAACTCCCAGAGATTCACCTACCTCTGCCTCCTGAGTACTGAGATTAAAGGCAAGCACCACCATGCCTGACCTATTTAACATATTTGTGTGTGTGTGTGTGTGTGTGTGTGTGTGTGTGTGTGTAGGGGTGTGTGTGTAAGGGGTATGTGTAAGGGGTGTGTGTAAGGGGTGTGTGTGTGTAGGGGTGTGACACCTTAAACCTTGGGAGTCTATTCTTCCAAGTAGAATCCAAAGATTGAAAGAATTCGTGTTGTCAGGCTTTCTTTAACCTGCTAAGCCATCTTCTGGGCTCAAAATTCAGGAATTTTATAAAACAAACATAATTTGCTACTACTGAAGCTCAAACTGTTGCTTAAAACAGGGGTTCTTACCATAGATAAGTCTACCGAAATACACATTAGTGTATAATCAGCAGGTAACATTTGAGCAAAACTGTCACCCAACCATTCTTGACTGGTAATGGGATGTGAAATGAGGTCAAATTTCATTTTGACACATTTAAAGCAAAGGTATACACAGCGAGAACTACGGCTATACAAAAATGAAGTGTGGACAAGTGGACTTTATTACGATAAAGTCGTAATAGTCTAGAAAACAATGACTTGTTTTCAAAAGGATTCTTCCCCTTACAAATAAGTCACTACTTAGTCCCTGTTTCAATCTCTCGTCTGGGGAGGAGCCCTCAGGCGCCAGGTGCTTATGTGCTTGGTGAGTCAGTTTCGCCGCCCATCTTCACACAGGCTCCGGGGCCTGGACTCAGGTCACCAGGTTTGCACACCAACACTTCTCCCCACTTGGCAGAACCACCTTGTCAGCCCCACTGGGCCCTGCAATAAGTGAGAGGCCCTCCAAGTAGCAAATATTATAAATCAGTTCATCATTCTCTTTATCCACAAGAAAGAAGAAAACAATTGTTTAAAGGAGATACCTCGAGTACGTGTACAAAACCAGTTCTCAAGAGGAATGGCTCCGTTTCTGTATGGTCAGGTCTCCCTTATCTCACCATCTGGCAGTGTAGGCTGGAACTGGGAGGCAAGGGAAACCTGAGGGAAATTCCAGATCCACCAGGAACACGGGTACCTGAGAGAGGCCTTGGACTTGAAAGGGCAGCAGCCATAGGAGTCATAATCATGGTCATGGAGCACGCTGACAGACGCCGGGCAGTGTGTAATCAGGCTGCTGACCCAGGGGCCTAACAGTCTTCCATTTGGGTAAGTAATACAGCTTGTGTGTTCTTCTGTTTCAAAAGTGCATGTTAATCCATTTCAATATTATATGCCAAAGAGATGAGATCTAAAGAACAAGACCGAAGTCCATGCATCCTGGATCAGATCCAGAAACAGAAACACGCCTTCAGGAAAGAGCGGCCTGCTTTCCCAGGCCACCACTGGACAGTCTCTATGTTTAACAGCTCATTAAAACTGCCAAATAAACAACTCATTTCTAAGTTCCTAATCTATGTAGCCTTCCTTGCTGAAATAGAAGGAGGGGGAAAAAAACAAACCGAGGGAGGGAGGGAAGACAGAGGGAGGGAATGAGGGGAAAGGGAGGGAGGGAGGGAGGGAGGGAGGGAGGGAGGGAGGGAGGGAGGGAAGACAGAGGGAGGGAGGGAGGGAGGGAGGGAGGGAGGGAGGGAGGGAGGGAGGGAAGACAGAGGGAGGGAGGGAGGGAGGAAAGACAGAGGGAGGGAGGGAGGGAGGGAGGGAGGGAGGGAGGAGAAGGGAAAGGAAGGGGAAGATTAAAATGTATTATCAAATGGAATATCAAATTCTGGTTGAAATAAACATTTTCTCTCTGTTTTAAAATATTTGTGTGGTGTCTAGTCATAAGGTCAAACTCATTCATTTCTCATCTCCACATTCTTCCTCCAAAACAGAAAAATCCTTCTTAAGATAAGATTTGCTTCCTCAATTAGCCACTTGGATAAGTGGTGATTGATTTTTGATTTTTGCTCATCTGTTTCCTCTGTCATCTCCGTGGCCAACACAAGCCCTGGTTTTGTTTGGAGTCTGAACACCATCGTAACAGACATCTTGTTCTTCTAACCTCCAAGATGAATATGAACAGGAAAAGCACAGGAGCACCTACAGTCCTCACCAGCACACGCATGGCCTTTGTTCCTTTGCCAAACACGAAGCCCTAAAGGATAGCAGACAGCAAACTGTACCCACAAACCAAAACACAAATGCTCAGTCTGATTTTATACATACATACATACATACATACATACATTCATACATACATACATACATACATACATTCATTCATTCATACATACATACATTCATACATACATACATACATACATACATTCATACATACATTCATACATACATACATACATACATTCATACATACATACATACATACATTCATACATACATACATACATACATTCATACATACATACATACATACATTCATACATACATACATACATACATTCATACATACATACATACATACATTCATACATACATACATACATTCATTCATACATACATACATACATTCATACATACATACATACATACATTCATACATACATACATTCATACATACATACATACATACATTCATACATACATACATACATACATTCATACATACATACATACATACATTCATACATACATACATACATTCATTCATACATACATACATACATTCATACATACATACATACATACATTCATACATACATACATTCATACATACATACATACATACATTCATACATACATACATTCATACATACATACATACATACATACATACATTCATACATACATACATACTAAGGAAGAAAAGAAAAGTTCTAAACTCAGTCCTTAAATCAGGGAAATTCAAAGAGCTGTTTGTAAACCAGCACCACAATTCTCTCCTGGGGAATTCTAATTCAGATAAACACTTAGGGTCTACAAGGCTGTTTCCCTAGTAAACGTGCCTGAGACTTAGACGGACCTTCCGAGCTTGTTCCCTGTCCTCTGACGACCACACAAACACACACTTGCACACACTCCACACACAAACAAAAGGGCAACTTTTAAAAAATTTTTAAATAAAACAAAGTTTTAGAAGTTGTTACAAACACTTTAGGTCACCTCTTTAAAATAATAAAATAAGATAAAATAAAACCTTTCAGAAAGAACACTCAAATAGACAGTTCCAGAGAGCAGCGCTAATGTAACGGATTCCAAACCTACTCATTTTGATCACACTGTTTGTAGGAAAAGAAAAACAAACAAAAACAAAAACAAAACATTCTTTTTTAAAACCTCAATTATGGAATACAACCAGAGGTATCCTGTATTTGAATTTGAATTTGTAATTTATATATATTTCTCAATTAATTTGCTTCTAGGCAGCATGGCTAAGATGGCTAACCTTCATTAAACACGACTAAATTGGGAGCTAGAGAGATTGCTCAGTGGTTAAGAATCGTGTTGTTCTCCCAAAGAACAAGGGTTCGATTCCCAGCACCCACATGGTAGCTTAGAACTGTCTGGCTCCAGGGCACACAATGCACGTGATACACAGAAATAAATGCAAACAAACACCCACACCATACACATAAAAGGAAAGCTTTTTTTTTATTTATAAGTTCACTTATGATTACCTAGGAGACACATTGCTGAGTGTGTCCGTGAAAACATTTCCAAAAGATTTACTGGAGGAGGAAAATCCACCCAGAATAGGGCAGCAAGGGTCTCAAGCAGAATTTAAAGGGTAAATGGAAAAAGCCAGCTGAGGAGTAACACTCGTCCCTCTGCTTCCTGACTGCAGAAGCACTGTGACCAGCTGCCTCAGGCCCTCACCTCCACTCTTTCCCCACGATGGAATGTCTCCCTCAAACTGTGAGCCACCAAGAAAACCTGTCCCTGAAGTTGCTTCTGCCTGGTGTTCTGTCACCGCAGCATGAAAAGTGTCTAACGTAGTGACTCTTCCTTTTCTGAAAGCTGTTGGGCAGAGCTTCTTTCTGTTTCAGAAGATCCCTCAAAAGAAGAAAAGCTGTGACTGGCCTGTTACTTGGCAGAAGTACTGCCTGTATCCTCAGAACCTTTTGTACTGCCTCTGTAAGAAGGAAGAGAGACTTTCTCCAGCACCCTCCATCCAGGCATCCAAAGTGTCAAATTTTTCTAGAATTAGGATTGACTAGGGGCAACAGTTTCAATTAACAAGGGCCCTGGTTTCGATCTCCAGGACACACAAAGATAAGATTCCTGGTGAGGCTGGAGTGAGTATCCAGAAGAGAAAAAATCCAGGTAAAGTCAGGCACAAGAGTTCACATCTGTAATCTCCACACAAAGGAAGAAACTCCAGGTGTTCCAGAACAGCAAAACGAAACCCTGCCTCAAACAAACACTGACCAGGTAAGTAGAAATGCAAGCTTCAGAATACAAAGGACTTTGGTTGCAAATAATTTGTTAAGTTTAGTTATTTAAAGGGTTTTTTGTTTTTTTTTTTTTTTTTTTTACTGAAACCGATTTATTCAACTAAAAAGAGAAGACCCAATGATGAAAAATGGTATAGTAATGAAAATTATATAACAAACACAGAAAGCCATAATGACATGTTAATAATATATTTTAAAAGATGTACATGGCCGGGCGGTGGTGGCGCACGCCTTTAATCCCAGCACTTGGGAGGCAGAGGCAGGTGGATTTCTGAGTTCGAGGCCAGCCTGGTCTACAGAGTGAGTTCCAGGACAGCCAGGGCTACACAGAGAAACCCTGTCTCGAAAAAAAACCAAAAAAAAAAAAAAAAAAAAAAAAAAACCCCCCCAAAAAAAAAAAAAGAGTGTACATTATGTTTCTTATTAGGATAATACATTGATTGATGGTGATAGATAGACAATAGATGTTTTGTTAAATAACTGGATAAGACATCTTGATTACTTCATATACAAGTAGTCCCAAGCATTTACAAATGTATCGCAATGCTAACAAGTTATTTAAAGTCACCGAGAGAATGTTACAAATTCCCAGGGGTTCTAATTAATCTCGTAGCTCTTCTCCCACAGCTGTACCCTCAACTCTCCTATTCTGGGGAGGATGAGCCTGCAGAGAGAATCACTTAGTTCCCTGCCTGGGTTCTGCCAATGGAAATCACTGGCCAAGGCCTGAAGGCAGAAGCCAGGGAACCTCCCTTCCTCTAGCTCTGCCTCAAAGCCACAGCTCCCACTGGTCCTCCTCCACAGGGCCAGATGGCAGCCCTGGTGATCTCTGGAGAATGGCGGACTTCTAGCTCCGCAGTGCTCAGCACCCTTGTTTGCTCTCTCACTGCTGCAAGCACTTGCCGTGATTTGCATCATCAAGAAGAATCCTCTTTCCTACGAGTGCTTTTTTCCTGTTCTGACTGGTACCACTCTGCTCACTCAGTAGTCCACACTAAAGAAATCTAATTAAGGCTTTTTTTTTTTACGACTTATACAAGCATATTTTTTATTCCTGCTATTTTTATAACAGTTTAAAGGTTACATACTAATTCACTCTAAACAAAGCTAGGTCATCACAATCTAATTAGTTATGAAACCAAACACTGCATTGCCCTGACTCAATATAAATGCTATAAGCTTCAAGGAAGCTCTTTAAAAAGAAGGAAAACTCAGTGAAAGGATTCTGGTAGGGGATATTTCACTTCCATTTTCCCCACCTCTCCTGTATGATCCAAACCACTTGCTTTCACTGTTGAAGCCCTTCCTAAGAACAGGAGGAAGAAAGCTTTAAGCCAGCACTTCTCAAACGTTGGTATGCCAGTAAATCAAAGGTAAGCTTATTAAATGCTGACACTCTGGCCCTGCCGTCACCTTCTTTATGTTTTACCAGCTCCCAGGGTAATTTCAAAATGAACAGGGGCCACCTTCAAGCCTCTAACCTACTCTCCCTTCCTTTCTTCCTTCCTTCCTCCCTCCTTTCCTTTCCTTCCTTCCTTCCTTCCTTCCTTCCTTCCTTCCTTCCTTCCTTCATTTATTTTTGGATGAAAGGACACACATAGCCAAAAAGAGGAGAAACAATGATCAATATGGGGACATTCTGAACCATTCTGTGCCTGGACTGCTGCCAACTGAAGAATCAGAAGTGAAGTCAATTAAAAAAAACAACCAGGCAAGCAAACACTGCCTCCATTTTACAGTGAGAAAACTGAAACTAAATAAATAAATTTGACCACCAAGTTAATTAGCAAACACCAAGACCTCCTGGGTGTGCCTATGGTCTCTTCCCAGTGAAGGTGACCCATAAACACTCCTGTTTAAACGCCCTTTGGAATCGGAAGCCCCAGAGATTTCACAGGAAGGCATAACCCTAAGGGACAAGCATTATCAAGGAAGGCCCTCCTATCTGTCCGACCATTCCCATCCCTCTGGCCTCTCCCCACCTTCCTCCTTCACCAAGGCCTTCTGCTTTCCACCTTCCGACACACACAGAAGTCAGTGTATTTGTATAAGCACGCTGTCCACATATGCTCCACCTATTACATGCTAACTACCGCAAGGGATTTGACTGTCCGGATTCAAATGTCGGCTGGGAGCTTGAGCAAAATCTTGATCTCTGTCTCAGTTTCCCAATATGTAAAATGAGTCACAATGCCAATCCCAAGGGTGACAATGTGACTACCACCATGCCTCAATTACTCTTGTGGTATAGTATCTGGCACACAGCAAAACGGCAACAAGCAACAGCTACAATTTAAATGACACCGACTCCTCTTAGACCAACACATGGGCCCGGGGCTCTATTAATTTTCTTGGTCTCATGTCCTGATACTGTGATGAGTAATGAAACATCCTGGTATTTGTGTGCAGCAGAGGTGACACAGTGTTATACCCTGGTGGACTGGGAGTGTCCAGGAGGAGAATATTTTAGGGCAAATAAGTCTTTCCATAGCCCTCAAATTACACTGCTTTGACAACTGTCTATTTCTCAATGTTAGAGTCAGCCCTGTTGATTACATGCTGGAATGAAAAGTCTATAATTAGCTTAATTCAAAACAACAATGAGATGTCACTCAGCCCAAGGACTTGGCCTTACTATAATCACTGTATCCCCAGGACCAAGAACAGTGCCTGATCTCTCAATATTTTAAGATATGTGTGTGTGTGTGTGTGTGTGTGTGTGTGTGTGTGTACACAGGTGCCCTGAAGCCAAAAGACAGCACTGGATTTTTTTAAAACTGGAACTGCAGGCACATAAGGAGCTGCCTGATCTGGGTGCTGGAAATTGAACTTAGGTCCCCTAAACAAGCAAAACTGACTGTTCAGTCAGTTCTCCAGCCCCTCAAATATTTTTAAATGAATTAAGGGAACCATCATACACACACATGTGAGTGCACACACACACACCATTAATGATTCCTAACCAAGAGTCATAACCATTAGATCAACACCAATAAACTAAGTAATAAAGGTTATTTTCAGAATTCTCCAAGAACATTTCTCTTTTATTTATTACAAATACATATAATTTTTGTTTTATTACACCTGTAATCCCAGCACAAGGAACTGAGGCAAGAGAGTGGCAAGCTGAAGACCAACTTGGCTACATGGCAAAACTCTGACTAAAATCAACAACAAAAGAAGCAAAATTTAAGCCGGGCAGTAGTGGCACATGCTTTTAATCCCAGCACTTGGGAGGCAGAGGCAGGTGGATTTCTGAGTTCGAGGCCAGCCTGGTCTACAGAGTAAGCTCCAGGACAGCCAGGGCTACACAGAGAAACCCTGTCGAGAGAGAGAGAGAGAGAGAGAGAGAGAGAGAGAGAGAGGAAGAAGAAGAAGAAGAAGAAGAGGAGGAGGAGGAGGAGGAGGAGGAGGAGGAGGAGGAGGAGGAGGAGGAGGAAGCAGCAAAATTTGAGAGAGAGAGAGAGAGACAGAGAGAGGAAAGAAGCAAAATTTTTGATTTTTCAGAATTTTAATTATCTGGATTAAAATCATAATATGATGTAAGTTCCTTGCTGACAGACTAGTCCTAACACCAGGAAGTAGAGCAATACTGCCAAGAAGAGCCTTCCACCCTGGGAACACAGAGACAACATGACCCATCCTCAGAAATCCTTCTAAAGGACTACCTGACCTTAAACAAGTTAGTTAACTTTAAGTAATAATGTTTAGGGTTTTAAATCTTTATTTTCATACCTACAAAAGAAGAATAAACTTGCTATGCCTGTTTTATCAAGTTGTTTTAAGGGAAGAATACACCTAAAATTATTTCTACATCTATATGTATATGTCTTTTGGAGATATTAAAAAAGAAGATATTCACTTTTGGCATAAACACATTCAGATTTTCCTGGGAAAGGAGAGGGAGTGGCATAAGAAAGAGTCTCACAAAGCTGAGGTTGGCCTGAAACTCAAAGGGCTCTGCTTGCCTCCACCTCCTCAGTGTCGGGATTATACACAGATGCTACCACGCCCAGTTTTATACAGTGGTAGAAGTCAAACCCAGGACCTCACACATGCTAGGCAAGTGCTCTGTGAACTAAGCTACATCTCAAACCTCATTCGGTAGGGGGCGGGGGTGTTTTTCTTTGTCTGTTTGTTTTGTTTTGGGGGTTTTAATTTGTTTATTTTTTAGATGGGATTTTCTCGTATTACCCAGATTAGCTACAAAAAGCTGAGTTCAATCCTCGTGCCTCATCAACCTCCCATGTACCTGGACTACCTCATTGTAGATTTTAAGTGTTCCATTTCAAACCATATTTTTATATATCTGACAATCTTGGATAATTCCTAGATCCAAAGATCCCCATCATAACCAAAACTCTGCCACATGAAAGAGCTCACCTTGTAAAAGTGAATCAGCTGATTTCTTTCTTTAAAATAAAGATGTGCGTTTTTATTTATCTGTATGTGTCTGTGTGAGTACATGCTACACATGTATGGATGTCTGCAGAGGTTAGAAGGCACTAAATCCCCTGGAGGTGGATTTGCAGGTGATCGTAAGGTACCCAACAAGGATACTGGTAATGGAATTCTGGTCCTGCGGAAGAACAAGTACCCTTAACTGATGAACCATCTCTCCAACCCCTGGTTACTTTCAAATACAATAACAAGTGATGTAACACACACACACACACAAAAGATGCCTGTGTTCTTGCTGGGAGCTTCCCTGGTGGCATTAGTCAGCATGAGTGCTGGTGTTGCACCCTGTGTGAATATACACTGAAGGAATGTGCTTCGGTGTTTTGGTTTCACCCGATGCATGCTTTCTGCACAACCAATTATCTCCTCTCCTTTTAACACCAGCAAGATTTCTAAACACGCCAGAGTTGTGCTCTGGGTTTGATTTCCTAGGCTTCAGTACTCACAAAGAAAATTTTGGTGGATTTGTGGTAATTTCTCCAAATTTTATGTTATTGCTTTCTAATATTTATGTTTTAAGGTCATCAGCCCACTAAAAAAGCTAACGAATAAAAGCATACTATTGTAAACACAAAAGATCCTGGTACCTCTAAACATTACCTAATGCCTCAAAAACAGAACTTTTAAGTCATTTAACTAGGGTCGGTTATCAATTACCTGTACTCTGACCTCTTTCCAAAAGAAAAAAAACAAAGCATGTTACCATCAAATGCTAATGATTCATATTTAAGTCACTGGACGATTTTTTTTTTTCCACACATCTATCCAAAAGGCAAAGGACTCTGCCATTTCATTCCTTTAGGTGAATTACAGGGATACTCATGAAGCTTGATATATATATATATATATATATATATATATAGAGAGAGAGAGAGAGAGAGAGAGAGAGAGAGAGAGACAGAGAGACAGAGAGACAGAGAGACAGAGAGAGACAGAGAGAGACAGAGAGACAGAGAGACAGAGACAGACAGAGACAGAGACAGACAGAGACAGAGAGACAGAGAGAAATAGGGCTAGAGAGAAAGCTTAGAGGTTAAGAGCACTTGTTCTTCCAGCAGACCCAAGTTTGGTTCCCAGCACTCAAGCCAGGCAGCTCACAACCAAACATAGCTCCAGGTAAATGGGGTATGACATGCTTTTCTGGCCTCTACAGGCATTATCTCTCACACACACATACGAAAATAATTAATAAAGTAAATTTTCTTTAAGAAGCCATGACCATTTTGGTTAAAAGACATTATATAAGCTGGGTGTGGTAGTATATGCCTTTAATTCCAGTGTTCAGGAGACAGAGGTAAATGTATCCCTGTGGGTTAGAGCCAGCCAGGTCAGTCTCAACAATGAGTTCAAGGTTGTACTACATAGAGAGACTCTGTCCCAAAAATATAAAAAAGCAGGGGGTGGGGTTGGGGTAGCAAGATGGCTCAGCAGATTAAAAAAAAAAAAAAAAAGAAAAGAAAAGAAAAGAAAAACCACTTGCCAGGCAAGCAGGATGACCTGAGTCTGGCAAAAATTGACTCCACAAAACTGTCCTCTGACTTTTACAAGTATGCTATGTGTGGGCACACACAAATTATATACACACAATCATAAATAATTATTGTCCTAGGCTAAAGATATAGTTCCCCTGATAAAGTGCCTACCTAGCACCAAACTAGGTTTGACCCTAGTACTATGTAAATAAGCAAGGGCAGAGCTGCAAGCTCTGGCACTTGGGAGGTGGAGGTAGGAGGATGTCTTAAGCTTTATTATTATTTTTCTTTCTTAAATTACAACTATTTGTTCATGGCTATGTGCCATGGCATATGTGCGGTAGTCAGAGGACAATTCACAGAAACTGCTTCTTATGAGACCCAGGGATCCAGCTAAGGTCATCAGGGTTGCAAACAAGTGCTTTTACCTGCTGAGCATCTCCCAGGCCTGGATATCTTAATCTTGAAGCATGTTTCCCTCCTTAGGTTAAAGCTAATTGAATAACATTTAAGAGACAGTCACTGTATTTAAGAGTAACAATATAGCTCATTTGAAAGACAAGATATGAATACGAAATCAATCCAGGATTAGATTGCACTGGTAATTTCTATAAACCCATCAAAATGAAAAGCACATAATACTTAATACATGCTGGAACCACACCAGAAATGATGCCCCATCATTGGGTCACTGCTCAAGGCCTTGAGAAAGAAGACAGAACTCAATTAGTTCTAGACTCCATGCATGGCCTATCCCAGTTTACTCAGGGTACAGACTTCTAATCTCCAGATCAGTTCTACAAAGGGCTCTCAATAGGTCACCAAGTAAACGGAAATCAAGACAGCTTCTGGTGAAAGGGGAAGAGAGGCTTTGCTGTCAGAAGACTCCCATGTGTACTCAGAGTCTGGACTTTGACCCTCCAAGGCTACATGCAAGTATTAATTCTCTGAGCCTCTGTTTTCTCCTCTATAAAAGAAAAGATGTCAACCTGGAAAATTATTTTGTAATTTAACCTTACAAACCTTAAGGTTTTTTGTGTCACACCGCTACCAAATCACTAGTTCATACAAAATATCTCTTTCTGGGAATCACCATTATACTGTGTGAGATTTATCCAAATTGGAATGTGTTTTTCAAACTTTTATGTTTAAATAAGATGTTTTAGTACAGAAAATGAAAACCCCAGTACCCAGGGCCTCACACACAAACACACACAAGGCAAGGGCTCTACCCACTGAATGACATTCCCTGTCCTATGTCCTAAGTGGAGTTTTGAGTACCAAGAGAAAGTTAAAAATTAGAGAAATTTTTTTAATGTGGAGTTCTTATGTATTTATTCAGACCTTGCAATGGTGGAGATCTTTAAAACCATCTAAAGGCCTTTCAAAACCCAGATACAGACCAGTTGTCTAAACAATAAATGATCCACCACAGACTCCGGGCAAAGTCACAACAGGATGAGAGAGGAGCCTTCGGCTTCTCTCCGATTTCCTGGCCACTGTTATTTTAAAACTTGATAGTGTAAACAGGGGAAAATCCCTTTCAGATAAGCCCTATGGACTATAATTTGCATCGTTGTTTTTAATATATTGTTGTTTCTATTAAAAATCATAGTTGTTTTTTTGTTCACATAGTTGCTCATGTGTCTAGGTGCTAAAGATCATATGTAAAATCTATACTACATGGCTTTTTAACTGTATATTTAATCACAATACTCTTTTCTTAATGGTAGTATTCTGTCCCTGCCTTTTATAAGTAACTTTTGAAAACAAATACAAAACTTGAAAGGAAGAGAAAAAATAGGTAACAGACCACACACACACACACACACACACACACACACACACACACACGAAATAAAAACACTGCAGGCAGACGAGCATCAGACTAAAATGACTTGTATTTACCACTGTGCTTGTTTACTCCTGTGCAACTGCAAACACAGAAAAAGAGCGGATATTTAAAAGTCAATGAGCTGTCCTGAAGAACTGCATTGTTTCTGGCTCTTCCTCTGCCCACCCCCAACCTCCTTGTAGCATTTGTGGTTATTTCTAAAATTAATGCTAGAGGGAGGGCATTAAGGTAATTTTTTTTTTCCACTAAGCATTTCCCAGTTGGAAAACCACAAGCCAAGATGTCTTCAAGTTGAGTTAATTTGTACACAAATGTTGCTGATCCGCGGCCAACCTTTGGACCATCACCACCACCAAGCTCAAGACTCAGATTTTATGGTGTTACAGTCTCAAGGGCTGTTAAAAGCCCCAAGCTTTTCGAGCATCCTGCAACTGTACCACGAAAGCAAACTAAAGTTTTATTCAACACATATGAAATCGGAGCAGCGTCCGTATAGAGCTCCAGCAGTACCTCCACATTGGGATTTAAACAGACCTGCCCTACATACTTTATGCCGGATAAAATGTATCGCTGTGTAAAAGTTCCTGACATAGATTATCTAAGAATGGCCTTATCAAATTATTTCCTATTTAAAAATACAATACACAGCTAGCACGTTTTAATTAGTTTAAGACGTTTTGGAATTAAATAACGAAGTTATTTTCAGCAACACATCCATAAAACTCACACTCAAGACACTAGACCGCTTAGAAACTAAAATTCCAGCTTTGTAGAATGCTACCATAGTCTTCTTCTGCACAGCTAAATTATTAATAGTATCATTTGATCTTTACTTCTGACAACAAACTAGTCTGTATAGAATTTTCACTGTGCTTCCCGAGGAGAAAATAAAACTATCTCGAAGTGTCAGGTGGGACTCGTCGGGTGACAGGAGCCCCGCTGGCCCGAGAAGGGGAAGCCAGAGCTCCAGTCGGCGCCGGGTAGAGCAGAGGCCAAAGCGGTGAGGACAGGCAGGCGGGCAGGCGCCCACACTCACCGGGCGAGGCAGGTGCGCGAGGGGTCGCGGCCGTGGAGAGGCTGCCGGGCTGCGGGCGCGAAGGGCGAGCGCGACGCCGCGGCCGAGAGCGAGCACGGGAGACGTCGGCGGCCGGGATACGCTTCCTGCTGGGACAGATCCCGGATCGGTCTCCACCCGCCGGCTGGAGAGCCCCGCAGAGTGCCCAGCCTGCGGCGCACGTCACTGCTACGGAGCGCCCAAGGGGGCGGGAGGCGGGGCCGGAGGCGGGAGTTTGTGGGAGCGGGGCGGGGCGGCTGAAGAAGGGGCAGGTCTTCATTGGGGCGGGGACCGCCGAAGAGGCGGGGCCTTGGGGCAGAAGGGCTGAGAGGGGCGGGGTCCTAGGCAGCAGGGCGGAGCGGGCTCGCAAAGCGTAGGGTCTTAGGAATGAAAGAGCGGAGGGACCCGGCCTCAAGTCTAGGAGCGCCGGGGCGGCTGGGAAGGGGAGGCCTCTAGAGCCTCTCTAGGTCGAGAGGGGCGGGACCTCAGGACGCGCCGGGGAGGGGATGGTCGAAGGAGTGCTGCGTAGGGGCGTGGCCTAATGGCGTGAGGCAAGAGAAGGGCGGGGCCTCAGAGGTCTAGTAGGAGCGGAGGTCAGAGGCTCGGACCACATCCCTGCATCCCTGCGAGCTGCTGGCTGCAGGTAGCCCCTCACGAAATTCCCTTCCTCGCAGTGGTAGCTTTTTCCAGTGCCACAGCGAGGGTTCACAGCAAAGAGTCAGTTGAAGAAAAGTTGAGAGTGGGACAGGCGAACTGCGGAAGAACTCGCTTGTGGGGTTTAAGTGTGGCACGGCGGCCCATCCAGGCTTGTCCTCCTCAACTGCCTGTGTCAACTTTCTTCTGTTCAGTCCTTGGAGGTTTGGGCCACGGAAGAAAATGTTTTCTTCCCTGGCCGGCCTCCCATTCAGATATCATATTTAATTCTTACAGCCCCTGTATTTCCACCCTGCCCCCTTTGTGGTTGTTTATTTGGAGTCGTGAGAGAGAGACTCGGTCTGTAACCAGGCTGTCCTGGAACTCATCATGTAGCCTGCACAAGCCTTAAAATAGTGATAGTCCTTGTGGGCTGGTTTTATAGAACTGAGCCAACTGCCCACGCTTTATCTTTCCGGTTAATTTTACTGTCCTTTATAAGGTCATGTGTGAGTCATCGTTTTAAATTAAATATTACATTCCTATGCAAATTTGAGAACAAACATCTTCTTTACTAAGAAAAAAGGTGACTACAAAAACAAAATAAGGGACTGGCAAGTAGTTCAGCCAGTGAGGGTTCTTCAGCCCATCCTGAAAGCCCAGCATGTTTCAAGGGAACCAACTCCTCAAATTGTCCTCTGACCACCGGGCACTGTCTGGAAGATTCCTAGAAAAAAAAAAAAAAAAAAAAAAAAAAAACGTTTCAGAAATTCAAACTGGACCTGGTACCTCATGCTCGTGATTCTAGCTACTCAGGAGACTCAAGTTCAAGACCAGTGTGATCTGTTAGTAACATCCTGTTTCAGAGAGAGCTGGACTATAACTCCACAGTAGTATGCTTGCCTAGCATGAGAGGCACTGGGTTCAATCCATATCACCACAAAAATGCTAAGGGTCAGACATTCAGAGACGACCCAACAGGCTTGATGAAAAACTCCCGTTCACTGAACACATTTCAAATTCATA
This sequence comes from Arvicanthis niloticus, assembly GCF_011762505.2. Classification (NCBI taxonomy): domain Eukaryota; kingdom Metazoa; phylum Chordata; class Mammalia; order Rodentia; family Muridae; genus Arvicanthis; species Arvicanthis niloticus. Next base: position 2,007,223 of record NC_047678.1, on the reverse strand, counting down.
AGACAATAAGTAAAATTAGGGAAACTAAAAAAGGGGAAGAAAAACTAAGAAAGGAAGTAATTTACAGCAATCACAGAAATGTAGCTCCAGATTGCCAAAAGAAAAATCTCAACTATATCAGATTGTAAAATGAACTAAAGCCAGGGGCAAACTTATTTCTATAACTCCAGTGCTAGGATGAAGGAGGAGGATGGAGGGCAAGTAGAACCTTTGGGCTCACTGGCCAGCCATTCTAGCAGAAATGGTGAGGTCCAGATTCACTGAGACCCTGTTACAAAAAATAAGATGGCAAAAGACTGAAGAAGATGCCTGTGTTGGCTAGGTTTTTCATTTTGTTTTGTTTTGTTGGGTTTGGGGGGTTTGTTTTTGTTTTGTTTTGTTTTGTTTTGTTTTGTTTTTTGGCAGCTTCTTGCAAGATAGAGTCATCTGATTTGGAACTTCAGTTAAGAAAATCCCCTATCAAATTGGCCTTGTAGGCAAGCCTATGGGACATTTTCTTGAATGATAATTGATGTGGAAGGACCCAGTCCACTATGAAAAGTGTCATTCCTGGGTGGGCAGTCCCAGGGAATATCAGAAAGCAAACCGAACAAGCCAGGGCAAATAAGCCAGTAAGTAGGAATTCTCCATTACCTCTGCAACAATTCCTGCCTTCAGGTTCCTGTTTGGAGTTCCTGCACTGTCTTTTTCCCTTGATGATGGGTTGAGACATGAAATAAGCCCTAAGCTGGTTTTGGCTGGTATTTTATCACAGTAATTCAAAGCAGACTAAGGCAATGCCTAACACTGGGCTCGGCCCAAACACGCTGCAGGGACGCAGAATCAATTGGCTTCTTTAAAATGAAGATCATGGTGCTGAAGAGATGGCTTAGCAGTTGTGAGCACATGGTGGCTAATAACAACCTTTAACTCCAGCTCCAGAGAGAATCTTGCAGCCTATTCTAGCCTCGACAAGCACTGCATGCCTGTGGCACACAGACATACATACAAGTACAGCCCCCTACACATGAAGTAAGTATAAGAATAGCAAAATAGTAATAATAATAATATATTTCTTTAAAGAAAAATGAAGATTGCTACATATGTTTAATACATACCTTACTTAATTTTGAATTTGGCATAAAAATCTGTTTGCAAGTCAGTAGGTATTTTATTTACAGTTGCTTTTTGTGACTAATGATGCCCAAGAGTCTTTTCCTCCCTTTGCCTCCTCTTTGGTCTGTTTAGTCTCTTTGCTTCTAGCCTCGTGTCTCTCTGCCCAGTTCCTCTTTCTGTCTTCTACCATTATCATTTTGCAGGCCATCATCACTGCAGATCTTAGATAATCATAACCACTAGCCTAGATTTAAGATTCCAACAGTGAATGGTTCTCCACTATCCTCAGCAGAAAGTCCTTAAGATACCTTCCCCTGGACCCTTACATGCTTGGGGACTGGATCTGTGGGTTGATGCCTGCTAGGCAAGCCCACCACAACTGAGTTACGTCAGTCCTAAAATACCTGGTAAGATCCGGAATCTAGCCACCTTTTGCAAACCGGTAGTTCTTGTTTGATTAGCATAGTGGATTATTTCTTCTTTCTGTTTTTTTTTTTTTTTTTCAAGGCTCTTCACTGGTCATGTGATCCCACCGTTCACTACTATGTTCAAGCCCACAAGCTGAGCCACCAGGTGTCTGTCCTGGGAATCACTGTCTTCTCCATGCTTAGATGCCCAACCTCATTTCTACCCACAGCCTTCCTCCATGTCTCATACATTACATTCAAGTCATTCTGAAGGGCTTTTGTGTCCCCAAACACACACTCTATACTATTTACTACACTGGAGCACAGCCAGGCTAAACCCAATTATTTCTTCAAAACAAAGCCTGCTTGTCCTCTCCAAGAATTTTCCCTACCCGCCCTGATGGTAAATCCTAGGCATAATTCAGTTCTGTTCCCATCTTTCACTTAATATCTACTGTACAAATATCTCTTATAATACATATTACACTAATCGCCACCTAGGCCTACTTTTGTGTATTCTCTACTTGGCCTGTATACTCTTTGAGGACACAATAGGCAATCCTTTGGATTCCAAGTGTCAAGCACAGTCACTTTTTTGTTAAGTAGTGACTACAGGGCCCAAGATGTAACTCAGTGGTAAAGTATTTAATGGTAAATAAATAAATAGTGCCTACCAGTGGTATTATTATTGAATAAAGAAGAGGGACGGACAAACAGATGACGATTTTGGAAACTGCATAATGGAAGTAACTCTGTCTTTGTGGCCCTATTTACATGCCTTAATTTCTACATTGAGCCTCCACATCTCCCCCCCCACCCCCCGCCCCTCTGTTAACAGGGCTTCATAGATCACAGGAAGGCCCGAGCTTAGAGCTGAGGATGCTCTTTCTTCTTTTTTAAAACTTAATTAGGTCTTTGACAATTAAAGGGTCTATGATCCTCGCATAATGTACGCAGAGTGCCTGTGAGTGTGATGCAGAAACTCATCATCTACCTGTTCAAACTAACTTAACTAATGCTGACAGTCCTACTGACTGGCATTACTAGGACCTGTGCTCAGAGTTACACCATCCAGGGCTCCTTCTCTTCTTCCACTTTCAGAGTCACCAAATCCAGTTCATTACATATCCTAAATTATTCCAGAGTTGATACTCTACTCCATCATACTATGCGTCACCTTCTTTTATATGAACCCCCGATGTTGTTTCTGCTCATTCCAGCCCATTCTCTGCTCCATTCCTAGAGTTGCCTCCTGTCCAGTCTGATCACATCACCCCTTTGCCATGTCCCAATACCTTCAGCAATTCCTTTTTAGCTTGATCAAACTTGTCTTCTAAAATGCCTCTTACATCCAAACGTGTCCTTCCTTGTAAAATACAGTTTTGGCAAGAACCCTGCTGAATCCCTCAGCAAGAAGCACTGCCCTCAGCATCTCAGCCTCCACCATCCCCTCTGCTGAAGTCTGATCGCCCACATGACCTGAGCTAGCATCTCCTTTCCCCTGATGTTGTCTTTAAGATCTTCTCTGTCTACTAACCTCACCTTGGTCTTGGCTGTAAGTTCCCACTTGCAGCGAGTTCAGTGCAGAGCCCAGTCTCCCATTCCCTCTACAAAAACTCCATCACCATTGTCCCTGTTCCAGCCATCACCAGCATGAGTAAAGAAAGTCACAGTACAGTTATGCTTCAACAAATATCACTGAACATGGATTTTTTTTTTCAGTATCTTTTAGGTAACTAAAATTCACTACTGAAAGGCAAATGGAACCCTTCACAATTCTGGATGGACCCCAGTCAAAAGTGCTGTGATATTTTATATTTCTCTGTCTTCCAAAACTCAAAAGCCAGCCATGTTTGCTCAAACTTGGGAGAGTAAGACAAAGGGGTAGAGGAGATTGCAACAGTTCCAAAGCTAGTCCAGAGCAACATTGTGAATTACATTGGGCTACATTGTGAGACTCCATCTGAAAAAAAACAAAAAAAAACTTTCAGTTTTTAGCAAATGTTATTGCATTTGCTAAAAAGGGTTTTAATTTTTGTGTATTATTTTATCCCTTTAATGATGCTTCAAAATACTGAGTTTGTTTTGTTCATATAGAACTCTCAAACATAAAGCCTCATGCATGCAAAGCACACGATCTCCTGCTGTGATACTGCACCCAGCCCAGAGTACTGAGCCACCTAGGCACAGTGGCATTCACCTGCAATTCCAGCTGCTTCAGTGCAATTCCAGAGAGTCACTGGAGCCAGGAAGTCCATGCCAGCCTCAGCAACAGAATGAGACCTCAAAGCAAAAGACAGAGCAAGGGCTAGAGAGATGTCTCAATGGGAAAAGGTGCCTGTGCCTGAGTTCAGACTCCAGGACCTGTATGGCAAAGGAGGAAACATTCCACGCACGGTCCTCTGACTTCTGCCCTCACACCATGACATTTAGCATACTCCATGTGCAAAATAAATATATTTAAAAACATATTCTAAGAAAACAGAACTGTCAGCTGTGGTGGTGCAGACCTTTAATCCCAGCGGAGGCTGAGGCAAGTAAATCTCTGTGAGTTTGAGGCCAGCCTAGTGTACATAGTGACTTCCAGGATTGCCAGAAGGCAGCTCTATGTAGATACTCTGTCTCAAAACACAAACAACAATGGAGGAGGGGGAGAAGGGGGAGGAGGAGGAGGAAAGAAAGGAAAAAGAAAAGAAAAGAAAAGAAAAACAGATTATATCCTTTTATATTCTTGTCCCGGAAGGCTGATGTACTGTCTGCCTCAATAAATTAATAAAAATAGCAGTACTAAGTATAATTTATCATAATCACTACACGGCGGCATCATGCTAAGCCCTCTGAGCGATGACTCCACTCAGGACTACAGTGAGCATTTGCCTACGAGGTCTCTGAACTCGCATCTCAGTTGTGGAGAATGTTTCATTTTTATGTCTTGGCGGAAGCCAGAGGCCTGCTCACTTGGGAAAGTGATTTGGGCCAAAGTCCTTGTCATTACCTGTAGCTGGGGCAGAGGCCTGGCACTGGACCTGACCTAATCTATCAGGAAATGTGTGCAAAGTGATACAAAGATTCAGAGATGGGGACCAATGGTTCACAGTAGTGTGGGCAGCTGTGGCAGCCAGCTTTGCTGATGAGGGCAACAGTGCGCTCGTGCGGCCGCCCCTCAGTCTAGACAGCCAGATCTCCGCCATCTTGGGTGGTGTTGAGAGTTTGCTGGCTGCACATCGAAGCTTACAAATGTGATGATAGGCTAAATCTCAGTGAAGCCTGAGTGGATGGGTCCAGGTTATTGCTCTGAGAACTCATTTCCTGCTTTGCTCTTCACCTGTCTGATTATTATTAACCACAAGGTAATATTTAACTCCAACAGATTCAATTAGGCACTTCCAAGGCAGTGATTCCTTGAAACTTCCTTGATCTGTTTCAAGATACCACTGCTGCTTTTTAAATGGCATCTGCTTATTGCACATGATGATGCGTTTCAGAAGGAGAAATTCTTTAAATATATCATGTGACTTTACCATACTCGCCTAAGTGCCCCCCCCCCCTTTAATTTTTCCTTCTTCCTTCAAGGGAATAAGGCTATGAGCAAAAGAGTGGGACACGTGGGGTCCTCCTCTGACCTCCACAGGCACATGGGTAATACACCGACACACATGTGCAAGCACATACACATATGCACTGACACACACAAATGAAAAACTGAAAACCAATACATAGAGCCAGTGAGATGGCTCATCAAGAAAAAGCACTTGCTGCACAAACCTGACAAAGTGAGTTAGAACCCATGTAAAAAGTTGGGTGCAGCGGCTTGCCTCTGTAATCCCAGCACTCCTGTGGCAAGATGAAAGGCGGAGACAGGAAAAAAATGGAATAGCTATCCTGGACCACACTGCATAGTAAATAAAAAAAATAGAAAATAAGTAAAAAGTAGCAAGAAAGATTCTGCTTCATTCAACAAGGTATAAGTAAGGCTCAACTCAATTCTCCAAAATTGTCCTCAGATCTTCTTAGGTGTGATATGGCACACACATACCTGCAATAATACAACATATATCTCCCCACCCTGCTAAGGAAAATACTCTTTAAGCAAATAAATAAAATAGAATAGGTTTCCAAAAGGCATGTGAAAGCTTTCCTGAACATAGATTGAATGTGAAATGTGCCCTCATGGTTTGGAACTTCTGACGCCCAGCTGGTGACAATTTTGGGGAAGGTTGTAGGAATATTAAGAGGTGGAGACTCGATGGAGAAGGGCGTCACTCAGGGCAGGTCTTGTAGTTTTACAGCCCTGTCCCCATGTCACGACTATATAGTTCCAGACTGCAGATGCCACGTGGCCAACCACCTCCTATCCTCTTGCCGTACCTAACCATTTTCCTGTCTCCGCCTTCCATCTCGCCACAGGAGTGCTGGGATTACAGAGGCAAGTCCCCGATGGTCTGCACCTCTGATCCTCCCTTAAGTTGCTTCTTTTTAGGTATTTTGTCACTTAAACAGAAAAAGTAACTAGGACACTAGATATTGATAATGGTCTATTTCTTACCTGGCAAGATATTACATGGATGTGTTCACTGTGACTTCCCATTGTGACGGACCTTCATTCCCCTCTCCGTCCATCTGCCCCTCCCTACCTCCCTCCTTTCTTTCTGTTTGCTGTGTAGCCCTGCCTGGCCTGGAACTCTTGGTGATCTGCCCACTTCTCTCCCAACTGCTGATCTCAAAGGTGTGAGCCAGCACACACCTGACTTCTTTCTGATCTAAAGACAGGGTTTTGCTCTGCTGCTCAGTGTGATCCCCACTCCGCGGCCTAAGTGACTCTCCTGCTCTCTTGCCTTCTCCGTGTGGATGCCAACACTTGACCTGACGGGAGACACATTCACACTGGGGCGCATGCCCTACGTGACTCAAAAAAAAATTTTTTTCCCACCGACCCAGAAGCTTCTGAGCCCTGAAGTTTGGTTGTTTGTGAAGGCTTCATTTCATAGGTACAATTCTGTCAGTCACTAGGCACTGGTGATGACATCAGTCTCCAGCCATTTTCTCCTCTCTGGAGGTCTGAGTTCAAGACATAAGAGTAAAAAGAAATTTACAATGAAAGTGACATTGGGGAAAAAAAAATGTAAAGATAGAAGAGAAGCCAGTGTGAGCTTTGGTCACTTTGACCTTCACTGCAGGCACCTGAAAGTATTAGATCACTAAACGTTATCCAGCTCTAGGTGTCTACAGGACATTGTGCCTGCATTGTGGATGCTTGCTAGGTATATAGTTCTGTTTTTTCTGCCAGTCACTAGCACATGGCTCCTGATTTTACTCAACATTTAATAGACATTTCCTTCAAAGCAATGCTGCTTTAGAATAAAGTCTGTCCTTACTTGCTGCCTCCATGACACATTAATCTGTAATTATCTGAAGTCATGTTTATCAAGTTGTAGTTCCTGTGACTTCCAGGTAAAGTGTTTTTATTGTTGTTGTTTGTTGTGGTCAAGACAGGGTCTTACTACATAGCTCTGGCTGTTCTGGAATTCACTGTATACTTCAGGCTGGCCTCAAACTCACGGAGACCTGCCTGCCCCTGCCTCACAAATTCTGGGAGTTTTACAGATGTGTAAGTCATGTGTCACTAAAACCAGTTTAAGAAATTTGTTTTGAGATGAGAGCTCATATAGTCCGGGATGGACTTTTTCCTCACTGTGTAAGCAGAGATGACCTTGAAGTCCAGATCATTCTGCCTCCACCTCCCAAGGACTGACATTACAGGTGTGTGCTGTCCTGCCTGGTTCCAAGCAAAGCTGTTTTACATAATGTTTTTGTGTTTGATTAGCTAGGCAGGGAAGAAAAGTACCAGCTTGTAGCTATGGTACCCAGGCCTCTCAGGCTAACACCTGGCTAGTCGCCCCACAGTACAGGCTTCCTCCTGCTTCACTGTTTCTGAGCTGATTAGGAATAGAGGAAACTTGGCTGGTGACATGGCCCAGCGGGGAAAGGTGCTTCCATCTAAGCCTGATCATTTGAGTTCTGTCCCAGGACCCACAGGCCACTGCTGCAAGTTTTGTCTGATCTCTGTACATACTCCTCACCCCACAAATAAATAAACAGAAGCATTTTTTTTTTAAAGTAAAAAGTAGAGGAAACCAAAAAGGGCAAACATTACAATAAAAGATATTTGTTTTAGTCACATCATTAAAGATGTTAGAAATGTTTTAGACTCTTCATGCCAGAAACTGGGGAAAGAGCCCAATATGTATATATGCATGTATGTATGTGTGTGTGTGTGTGTATACTTGTATGTATGTATGTATGTATGTATATAATATGTACTATAATTATACAATATAATATATTCTATGTGTTATATACAATATTATATAATTATATATTATATATACATACATTAGAATATATATATATAGTTTTATGTGTATGAGTGTTTTGCCTGAGCGTATGTATATGCACCATAAAAATGTGAGGAGCTTTTAGAGATCAGAAGAGTGTGTTTGTTGGATCCCCTGGAACTGGAGTTACAGATGGTTTTAACTCACTATGTAGGTTCTGGGACTTGAACCTGGGTACTCTGCAGAAACAGCAACTGCTCTTAACCACTGAACCATCTCTCAGTCCACCAACTATGCTTCCTTATTGTGTCACTGTTACATTCCAGTTGAACGCTCCCATTCCCTAACCAGAGTTTGAACCTAATGCTTCACACCCTGTTCTCTTTCTAATGGAATGTTTATTAATAATGTGAAGACAAGCAAATTAAATTAACTCAGCTTAATTTAAAAAGTCCAAGGTACTTTCAAGGTATAATAAACTTTGAATGTTTATTTATTTATTTATTTATTTATTTATCACTCCAGATTTTATCACCCTCCGTCGTCCACCCAACGACTGTTCCATATCCCATACTTCTAACCCACCCTCTGCCTCCACAAGGCTGCCCCCGCACGCACCTGACCTCTAAACTCCCAGGGGTCTCCAGTCTCTTGAGGGTTAGGTGCATCATCTCTGATTGAGCACAGACCCAGCAGTCCTCTGCTGTATATGTGTTGGGGGCCTCATATCAGCTGGTGTATGCTGCCTTTTTTGCTGGCCCAGTGTTCGAGAGATATCGGAGGTCCAGATTAATTGAGACTGCTGGTCTTCCTACAGGGTTGCCCTCCTCCTCAGCTTCTTCCAGCCTTTCCCTAATTCAACTATAGGGGTCAGCAGAAAGTTTTTCTTTTGATGTTTTAAAATTCTCCATAGAGAAATGTGTTTAACTGTGTGAAACTGTTGTGGTGCAGATGTTACCCCAGCTGGTCAGGAGCCTGAGGCAGCAAGATCCCCCAAGCCTGGAGTAGAAGCCAGAATGGGCAACATTGAGATAGATACTGTCATTTTCTGTCTGATTTTTACCTGGGCCTGGGAGTGTAACTCAATGTTAAAAGCATTTGCCTGAGGCAACCAAAGCCTTGGATGCAAACCCTACAACCCCAGTATAGAGGAAATAAAAAATGAGCAGACCAATAACAATATTTAAGTAAACCAGAGAATTAGGAAGCACCCTGCCTCAGTATAAACCAGCCAGATAGTTCAGAGCTCAAAAATATCTTCCTAAACTGAGAATGGTGGTGTAAGTCTTTAATTTCAGAACTTGAGAGGGTCGCTGTGGTTTTGAGACCAGCTTGATGTACCTAAGTGACTTCCAGGTCAGCCAGGGCTATAGAGAAACCCTGTCTCAACCAAACCAAACCAACAAAACAAACAAGTAAGCAAACAAAAATTTCTATTATGTTACTGAAACTAAGCATTGAGAATTTTAAAAATGTGTATTTATTCATGTACTTATTACTGTGGTATGTGTGTGAGCATGTTACAGTGTAAATGTGAAGATCACAGAACTGTGTGGAGTCAGTTCTTTCTCTCCATCTTTAGGTGGGTTCCAGAGATCTGAACCAGCTTACTTCCCAAGCCCCTTTACTGAGTCATTTCATCAGCCCACTGACAATTCTTGAAATAAATACCTTTTATAACTTACGTAGCGGGGATGTATTATCAATGCATCTAAGTTGTTACTAGACAAAATATTACTCGTGTACATTTAAGTCTTATAGCATGTTAGATTAAGCCTTAGCATTGGCATTATACAAATTGCAATGGCAATATCACGTAATGTGTGTTTGTTAGTTGGCTGGCTTGTTTGTGACAGGGTCTTACTATGTAACCCTGGCTGGGCCACCAACTCACCATGTAGACCAGGCTAGCTATGGACTTGCAGCAATCTTCCTGTTTCTGCTTCCTGAGCGCTGGAATTACAGATATGTGGCCCCACAGCCGGCGTTTATGTGATGAATTTTTATAGGAATTTTTTATAATCAGAATTCATCTTGTTATTGCTTTAGAAAGAGTAAGAATTGTTTCTCAGCTGTGTGTGCTGAGAAGGGGCAGTGTCAAAGAAAAGCAGCTGCAGCAAGAACTGTATTTTCTTTTATTATTATTATTTACATTCCAAATGTTGCTCCCTTTCCAGTCCTCCCTCCCTTCACCTCTGGGAGGGTATCCCCCTTCTCTAGGGCATTAAGACTGTACAGGATTAGGTGCATCCTTTTCAATAAGGCCAGACAAGGTGGTCTTCTGCTACATATGTGCGGGGGATGGGGGCCCATGGACTAACCTGTGCATGCTCTTTGGTTAGTGGCTTAGTCTCTTGGAGCTCCCGAGGTCTAGGTTGGTTGATACTGTTGGTCTTCCTATGGGGTTGATATCACCTGAGAACTGTATTTTCTATTTTGGCAAATGTGTCAGCAATGTCTCTCAAGTTTGAAGCTATTGCTTACACTAAACTCCAGTTAATGAATTTAGCCTTGCCCTGGGCTTTCTTGCTTACCTGGCAATAGAAAATTATAACTAATGGTTATATCTAGAAGATAATTTCTTCTGAAGTTATCCATTTGTAGCCAAGTCAATATTCAAGGAATAAAAATCGAAAAACTGTTATGATAACCTACCAATTAGCATTTGAACTTCTACTGATAGTAAAAATTTATTCTAAAACTCACAACAGGGTTTAGGATGGAGTTCATTGGTAGAGTGATTTGCTGAACATACACTGAAGCCCCAGTGGATTCCCAGCACTGCATAAAAGTTGTGTTAGTGCAGGTCTGCAGCCTCAGCATGATGGTATGGAGGCAAGGGGATCAGAAGGGCATCCTCAATTACCTAGTTCTTGGCTATATGACCCTGCCAAATCCAGCATACACACACACAAACACATGCACACACACACACACACACACACACACACACACACACACACACACACACACATGCACACACACCATGCCTCACTTCCTTGCTGTGTGGAGTTGATAGTCTCTACTGTTTCCTCTACTCCCCTTTTAACACATCATTTTTCATGTCATATTCCTCTTTGGATTTCATATATCATATATATCATATATCATTCACAGTGGCCTTGCCATACATGAACCTCTCTTTTAGTTAATTATGGTTTTGTTTAATGTTTTCTTCAAATCATTATTATTTTTAACAATTACTTACTGGGTTTTCCTCCATGCGTTTTTATATGGTCAAGGGACAATTTGTAGGAGTCTGTTTTTCTCCTTCCACCACATGGTGTCCAGGGGTCCAACTCAGCTTAGCAAGTGGCCCTACCTACTAAGCCATCTTGCCTACCCAATTAATTCCTTTAGAGGATCCTTGCTGCCTTGAGGTCCAGTCTGTCCTCTAACTTACTTATCTCCCAGCCTCAGGCCCCTTCACATTGGAATTGCAGGCGTCCAGTGCCAAGCCTGGCCTCTCCTCTGTTTTTATAAACCCTTTTTGGTATTTGTCCTCCTGTATAAACTTTGAATTTTCATTAAAAGCACAATACAAACTACTAATAAACAGTTGTGTTCGGAGGCTTGCTGCTAGGATGTTAGCATTTCTAGTGTTTCCTTCCTGATTAAAAATTGTCTGTTTTTCTAGGGTTATTGTTTATAGTTATGGTCTATAATTGTCAATAAAATTCTATAGTTTCTCATACAGGTCATATATTTCTTTTGAAAAAAGTTTTGCATGGGAATAAAGTGATGCACATGGAGATCAGAGAAGTCACCGGAGTCAGTTCTAGGGATCAAACTCAGGTTGTCAAGCTTAGTAGTAGGCGCATCTACCACTGAGCTATCTTGCCAACTACAGTCAACATTAGCTTTAATTGTAATCTCAGTTACAATTCTTTGCCAGTAATGTGAATTTTTCTAATTAATTTTCTGTATTTTCATTGTCAGAATTAATTTTTGGCATATATTATCCAGGTGCAGCATCTGATCTTCTTGTTCTATCACTCTATAAATAAATAAATCCAAATGGAAATGTTCCATTCCCCCCAAAAGTTTTTTTCTTAGTATATTTGCAACAATTTTAAAAAACGGCACCTAATTTTTTTTTAAAGATTAAGCCGGGCGGTGGTGGCGCACGCCTTTAATCCCAGCACTTGGGAGGCAGAGGCAGGCGGATTTCTGAGTTCGAGGCCAGCCTGGTCTACCGAGTGAGTTCCAGGACGGCCAAGGCTACACAGAGAAACTCTGTCTCGAAAAACCAAAAAAAAAAAAAAAAAAAAAAAAAAAAAAAAAAAAAAAAAAAAAAAAAAAAAAAAAAAAAGATTAAGTTAACTGATTTTAAGTATTTTACAATTTATTACATTGTTACTTTCTCATTTTGTTTTCTGTCTCACCTTCCAGTGCTGGGAGCAAGCCCAGAGTTCTCATGTTTGGCATCGGAGCTACACCCTCATCCTGGTCCTACCTTTTGACATTTTCACTAGAACTTTGTATTACAGGTTTCACAAGTGAACTGGAATATTTTCAAGGGCTTTAATGGTCTGGAACAATTTGCTGTTCCCTCAAAGTTCAAACAAGTGGATCCATCCACTTGGTACATGTTTCTGGTACAGGCTCTTGACATTTTTGCCAGCATCTTCTCTAAGTGCACAGGTTCTAGCCAAACTTACTTCTTGAATCTGTTCTGATGCTTTTCAAATTGTGGTCACAGTGTTAGAAGTTGATGTCTCATTTTCAAGCTTTCTGTCTTGGATATGACTTTTCTCTTTTCTCTAGGCTTGAGAGTTTATTTTATATTTATCTTTTTAAAAACCAGACTCATAGTCTGGAGAGATGGCTCAGCAGCTAAGAGCAGTGACTGCCCTTCCAAAAGTCCTGAGTTCAATTCCCAGCAGCCACACGGTGCTCACAACCATCTGTAATGGGAACTAAGGCCCTCTTCTGGTGTGCCTGAAGACAGCTACAATGTACTCATATAAATAAAATAAATAAATCTTAAAAAAAAAAAAAAAAAAAACCAGACTCATGAGTAGCAAGGAGGAATAGCATTCGTTTCACTAAAATAGTGTTCTTTTCTTTCTACTTTGTTGGACAAAATACAATTGATTGCCCCATTTTAACATGAGGTTTCAACTCTTATTCTTTGTCCAATAATAGACATCTATCACCTTTTTTTGTGTACCTAACTTAATGAAATCATTAGAATTTTAGAAATCTCAGTAATTTTAGCATGAGAACGTGACAATTCAATGTAAAACAGGATTTTTAATAAATGGTGCTGGCATAAATGATAGTCTTGAAGAACTTAAAGCCATATACAGACATAAACTTCAGTCCCATTACTAACAATTTAAAAATCTTGTAAGAAATATTTGCCCAAGTGTACTACCTCAAGTTAGCTAAGACTGAAAAGTCAAATAATATATAAAAATTAAAAAAAATCTGCTAAGGAAAATACAGCATGAGGTGTACAAATAAGAGATGTCAAAAAAGTACATTTGTAGCCGGGTAGAGGTTATATAGGCTTATGATACCAGTACCTGGGAGGCTGTGGCAGCAAACCCTGCACTACAGAACAAGACCCTATACATCTGCAACACAAATGGCAAAGTAGAAGGTCAGATGCTAATGGGAAGAATATACACTGCCTGGGGAAAGCATTCAAATCAGTGATAAGGGAAAGCCAGGGTAACAACAAAGAGCTTTTCACTCAAGGCTTCAAAGAACTGTTAACACCTTTAAGGAAAATAAAACCCACAAACAGATGCCCACTATGGCAGAAGTCACCAAAACAACAAAAACAAAGCCCAGCCTACCAACCAACCAACCAACCAACCCTTTCTCTCCTGGAGAAGTTGTAAAAGCAAGCTTCACTGGTCAGTTGGAAGCTAGAACGTGCAGACTTATGTAGACTGAATGCTGGGTGGAAGCTTGTGTCAGTGCTACCCACAAGCTGCCTTTCCCACTCTGAAGACAGAGAAGCTACATCTGACAGGCCCATGTCTGTGAGCAACAACAATTAAGTAGGGCTCCCCTTCTTTTTCTTTGCTTTCCTGGACATGTTATGATCAAAGTAAGGAAATATCTTACAAAGAGTAAGGGCTGAGATTGTGTAAATGTTTCTATAGCATTTTTTATAGGAAAAACTAGCATTATTAACAGCGAGATAAGGCTAAATAGTTTGTATGAGATACTATGGAGACAAGATTCTATAAGTGTTTATAAAAGTTACCCTAGTTTTTTAAGAAAAATTGTATTTTCATACATTTATTATATAAATGCCCAGAAAAATAATAAGATATGAGGGAAAGACAAAAAGGAGAGAAAAGTTCAGAGCATAATAAAAAAAATCACAACTTTAATTACATGCCTCAGTTCAGGTATAAAACACAGACAGGACACAGGCTCACAGAGCACTTCGGCAGGCCAATGTGGGGATGGATGCGCGGTGCCTCAGCTTCCATGGCTGCCTGAGACACCACATCACTCAAGCACATCACTGGTTCCCAAGTGTGCTTTTGCCTGTAATCTTTTAGGGCTGTAAAGTTATGGACTACATTGCACACAGGAGTTGGTAACGTAGGACCAGGCTTGGCAACTCTTATTTCTGCTTTCCACTAATTCTGAGACAAAGTCAAGTTTATTTGATAAGATACAGTTTTATTTCAGAGGTTAAAATAATGCCCATCTTAAAATAATTTATTAGGCTGCCATTTTCACACCTTTTCTTCCAATGTGCAAACTGGTTGCTTCCTTTAACCTAAATTCCCAGCACCTAGATCTGCTCCACTTCCTCCCGTTTTGTTTCCTGTGCCTGCTCTGTCCTTGGGCCCAATCAGCTGACAGAAGGGGACAGGGAGTGGAGTGTAAAACTCAGCAAGCACTGGGGTAGCTTCAAGTTTGGACATCTTGTACAAGTAGATCAAGCATGGGTTACCTTTAGGTTACACCCCTCTAGTCTTTTCTGGGAAGGAACATTGGTATTTTATTCTAATGTTACGTCTTCCTTTCATGAGGTTTATATTTAAAAATAGAAAGCTTTGCTTAAAAAAAAAAAAAAAACAACGTTCTTTATCTCTTTGGTAGTGTCACGAGTTTTAGAAATGATCTGGCTTCTACAACATATTTTATGTTAGTAATGGCTAACGTTAGTCAGTTTTTCTATTAAGCAGCATATGTTTGAGCTACCTTTGAACCATTTGTTAAGAAACAACACACGTTCTGACTGGGATACAGAACAGCCTTGTGTTCTTGTTGAATGTTCCTAAAAGGAACATTTCAAATGGGACTTCTGTTCTCTTTCCAGCAGTCCTATCACACAGGCATATTATCTACGCCTCACGCGGGGACGCATGTATTCATTAAGAGACTGCACTCCTTCTGGTGCCCTTCTCATTACTCCATGATCTTCTCTGCATTCACGTCTGATCATGTTACTCCCGTTCTGAAATGCTTCCGTAACTTTTCACTGTAGTGATCGTGATCTTCCACCTGGCCACAGGCCCTGCATGACTAGCTCCCAGCCTCCCCCTCCACTTCACTGAACTCGGCTGTATAAGGCATTCCGAAAAACTATGCAAATGTTTACACTGTATTTAAAAATAGCGTACTTCAGAGCAACCCCTAAAACCCGCCTTCAGAGATGAAGACTCCACAACAGTCCATCTCTAGGACACGATCAGTATCTTACTCACCTAATCTTACCAAGTACAGGTTAACCTAGCGACGTTAATGCTGTGAATTCAAGAAACTCTTTGGACTTATCTGTCTCATAAAATGTAAGTACTAGCAGTACACAAATCTAAAATTATTAAGGAAGTGAATTCATTCATCTTAAATGTTCTAAACATCATCCAGCACTTAGTACATAATTAATGAGGCAATTATCATTTTAGGCAAAAGCATCCTTCTTTCTACTTCCTCCCTAGACTACTACCAGTAATCACCCCCCCCAGGAAGTCTCTAACCTGAGAACTGGAGATTACCATCTTTATCTACACTGGCTAGCACTCACTCATGGAGCTGATTAATGCATTTCCCACCACACTGTGAAGTGGGAACATGGTGTCTATGTGATCTTCTACTAAGTAGTAGGTGCTCAAAACACTGAATGCTTAATGCATTTTAAAATCTAATTAAATTCCTTTACAGTTACCTGTATAAAGCTAATCATGATAACTTTTTATAAATCTGAACAACTTTCAGCAAGTTTCAAATATTCAATTATGTTAATAAGGCTATTCCTTCTTATAAAAGAAAAAAAAATTGCAGATTTTGACAAAACAAAAAAACCAGCCACACCTTTAGGTATGATGCTCACCTATTATTTAGTTCTAAGGGGAAGTTCAACCTAGCAGTAAGAGGTTCAGAGAAAAGGGAAGCGCCTCCAGACAGCCTTTCAAGTCACTTCCATTTTTATGATTTCTACTTTCATGTTGGTTGGGATCTGACGACTTCACAAAAGTTATCAATTCTCTTTTCCCTAAACATTAGTGTGAAAAAAGTAATTTATAACCTTTACCTTACAAAAGTTATTTTCATGTTTTTTAAAGAACTTCATTTCACCAATGCATGTTACTTTCAAGATTCTAAATAACTCAATTGTTGAAAAAAAATTGTTTTTTAAACCCTCAAACAAGCTTCAAAACCATCTTCTCTTGAAGGTTAATTCTCAAAACATCTTAAGTTGTTCACACTAGTTGATCTGGGAATGGAAGATAAGGCCCAACTGCTTATGGTGGTCTGAACTTTTACTTAATAATTCTGCATATCAATTACTACACGACAGACTTTGAGAAGTACAGTGGAGAAATGTGTCTAACTCGCTTGAAGCTGCTCTGCACACTTGACCCTGGATATGAACTGCTAGTCTGCAGTCTGCCCTCACAGTGGGCTTCTATGTCTCGTCCTCACTCCACAGAGCAGTTTTGATGTCTTTCTGCTCTAGACAAACACCACCCTGCCTTGTCAGTTAAAAGGCTACTTCTTTCCTATAGATCATTCCACCAACTCCTGATTTAAAAAAGACTCAGTGGACTGAGTCTTAAGTGTAATTTTGAGAGAACTGGTATTTTCTATCTTGACAGTCTTCAGGGATTACAAATAGGCATTTTGGAGAAAAATACTGAATTCATTTTATGCTTTTAAATAAAACCATCTACATTTAATTGACTCAATTAAGCACAAGCTGCATGCAAAGAAAAGCTGTTTCAGGTTTGCGTGGAGCCGACCCAGTCATGTTCTCAGCTGTCTGAAGTCAGTGACACCAAAGGGATGAGACTGGTTAAAAGCTCCTTTGCTCCTCAACTACCAGAAGTCAGACACATACAAATTTTATGGCAAGTAATCTAAAACTCCTCTAAATATGATTAACTGTTATTCTATCCAACAAGAAAACCGATACAGCAGCTCTATCTAATTAGTGAAGTTACCAGATAGCCGCATGCAGTTCTGGTGTCAAGTGACAGGTTTCTGACAAAAAAATTCTGTCTCACAGCTTGTACTAATCACACATTTTAAAGAGGGATCTCCACTTTAAACTATTTATAAAAGAACTAGAGGACACAATTATCAAGCAAATTTACCCCTCGAAAGACTGTGTCTAGTTCTGCAGTATTCCTAGCAGTTCCAAAGATCTTAATGTGTATGTTGCAAGGGCATTAGCACAACCAGCAGAAGTAAAAAGCTTTCTTTACAGGGGTGGAACAAAAACCACCAAAGAGCTACGTGTTTTATCTCTAGAAAGTTGACACACAGCAATCTTTATTTTTCATACTGAAATTTAAAAAAAAAAAAAAAAAAAATTGACCAGAATTAGCCCAGGGAACAATTTATAACTTTACCTTATCAAAAATTACCTAACACTATAAAATAAAACTACCAAGAACAAAACACCACAAACATTTAAAAATACTTTGTTTTGTTTGAGACAGTGTCTCACCATATTTTGGGCTGACCTTTAACTGCCAGACTCAAGTGGTCAAGTACCTCAGCCCCCGGAGCAGCTGGTATTAAATGGTCTGTGCTAGTATACCTGGTCCTTACAGTAACTTTTCCAGTTTCCTAAAATTTTGGCAAAGTCCATTTTAAAAATAAAGCTTGCCAATCTCGTTTATACGTTCTATTAAGCTTTTTAAATTCCTTTTCCTTGGTCTTAACTTCAGGAGAGAATAAAAGCATACTGACATTTTTCAGTTAGAAATAAAATTTAAAAAACTTTTCTAATCAATTAAATTAGAATCTAACTAAATTAAATTAGAAAACATATCTGAGCTAATTATATGGCCTAGCAGCTATAAAGTCTTACTAAAAAGAAATAATCAGAAGTAAGAAAGTTAAAATAAAAAAAGAAAACATGATTGCTAGCACTAAGGTGACTTTTCCTTACACTAAATTCAGTGGTCACTAGAGACGAGCTTTTTGTTAACATTCTCATGCACTTAAAACCTTTCCCAATACTTTACTAAACACATTAACAGTCTAAATTGTGGCTCACAGTGCCAGAGTCAGCCACATTAAAAATAAAGTATTTGCAGAAAAAAAATTGGCCTTTTTGTGGTGGTTGTTGTATGGGCATTTAAAAATTCACTAACAAAAATGCTTAAAATACATATTTTAAGTCTTACACTTAACTCAAAATATATATCATTCATTTGAGAAAATAATAGTTTCTACATACACAAGTGAGAACTCTACATGAATTACAAATGTCGCATCAAAAGCTTCACATTTTTGTATTTTATTTGCTACACGGTATTATTAAAGGGCCTCCGGATGTTAAACGTACACTCTCTCTGTCACTGTACTACAGGCCTGACCAATATCTTCTCAACTTAAATAGAAAACTGAAAATAAAAGCTTCTGTTGCACTATGCAATTAAAGAGAGCATAGTATTTTATCAAAACAATGCTAAACAAAATAATGAAAAATAGCAGAAGCTACAGAAAATAAGTTCCTATTTGAAATCCCGTGTTCACACAGATTAAAAATGTTTGTAACTAGTTCTATCATTCAGGCTGCAGCATACTGTAAGATGAACTGCAAAGGTAATATTGGATATTTGAGATTCAAGCTGCACTTGCCAGGATAGCTTTCACCTGAGTTGCAAAGGGTATACTGGTGCAGTGACACTTCACTAGCAGAAGTCAAGGCGCACTGTCTTTGATTGCTCCTAATGTGTTTAAGTATTTGTGTAAAATTATTAATAGTTATTATACTTTGGGGTTCTGCGAACAAACAAAAGAGCATGAGTTGAAAAGATATTAATTTTTCTTGCTATGCAAGCATATAGAGATGCATTTTTAGTTTAAAATGTCTTTGACAACTATATTTTCACATTTTTGAGTATTTTAGAACAAAGGTTTAAAAAAAATCATAAGATACTTCTATTCCCATGAAATAAAATCACACTGAGGAATTATGCAAGTTCACTAAAGAATATCAAATTAATCATTTCCTCCTATAAATACTTTATTTATTTGTGTTTAAAGTTGCAGTTTTAGTACTATTAACAGAAAATACATAACAAAGGCTTCCTAAAAGTGAAAAAAATAATTATAAATGTTGGAAAAGTTGGCCTCATTAACATATTTACAGACTTTTACTTAATACACACTCCTTTGGAAATCACTTATGACATTTTTACAGGCTTTATCACCCCAAGTCTCTGAGTAGTGAGCACTTTAGCTCTTTACTGTCTACACCCGCAAGTAATGCTGTGTCCCCTGGAAGGGAGGCCCTTCCAAGCCCAGCCTCGTCATCACTGTGCTGCGAAGCTGCTGGCGCGCTGCTCCGCCCCTTCCCCTGAGGACAGCTCTGTTGAGGCAGTGTCCTTCAGCTGCTTCTCTTTACTCTGCACTTCCTGCAGCTTCAAAATGATGTTCCGGATTTCTTCTCGTTTTGTTTTCATTCTGGGGGGAGGAAACCAGTTCACCAAATTCATAGGGAGCTCAAAATTTAGTATTGGATTCTGAAAATAAAAAGATTTAATAGCTATTAGAAAATTATAATGGGGACATTTTTGTTTCAGTTATAACACTCAAAAGTTAAATATCACTATCTATTCATCTGTCACACTCCACAAGCAGGGTACTGAGTCAGGCACTGGTGATAAAGAGTGCTGGCCTAGACTAGCGGCTGGCAAACTACAGTTACTGGGAAGAATTCTGCCTATACCCTGTTTCTGCACTAACGTTCACTTTAGCAGAAGCAAACAAGTTTACAAATGGTTTACTGTTTGTACAGCAGTAGGACTGAGAACTATAGGAATCTCCACACCAGGAAACACAAGTATTTACTTTCAGGCCCTGCTAAGGAAAAGAATGACAGCACCATACTATATAAAAAGAAAGCTGATCTTGGCAAACATAACAGAAAAGTATGATGTGTAATGAGACTAACCCCATTGGGTCTGATATTTAAGGCTAACCTGGAGAGTGAGTAGATGTTAGTTAGCCAAAGAATGACAGAAGCACAGAAGCATCAAGGAGACATGGCACAATAAGGAACAGAGTGACTTCCAACTCGCTGATGCTCAGCTATGTTTAGGCTACGAGAGGGGTTCTGTCTTAGGCTCACCAACAACAGGGAGCCACTAAATATAACCTGGTGAGAGTAACCGCTATGAAGAGCATCTCAGAACAACACTAACGCTGACTTGAAAGTGCTGGCAAGAATGCAGGAATGCATACACATGACTTTTTAAAGTGCTAAAAAGAGACTTGGTCTCTTTTTAATTAAACTGCTCATTTTTAATTATGCTGCACATTTAATAAGCAGTGATTAAGGAGTCACGAGAATGTAAAGAGTATGTGAGAGAGGCTTGTATAGAGCCAGGCTGCAGGATGAGAATGAAGGAAGAACAGTGGCGAGGGCTGGAGGTCAAGAGAGAATTCAGTGTAAGGGTAGGGCTGATGCACTTGTAAGACTTCGGGGTGACTGTGTGGATGGCAGGGAGCTACAGCAGGACAGGCTGATCCTCTCTCATCAGCAAGCCTGGGACTCAGTAGTCAGTAATTATAGCAGTGCAACACCTAAAAGAGCTCTAGCTTGGGAATTTTTGTTCCTCAGAGTCACTTTCATGAATTATTTTCTTAATGTTTTTAATCACATGAAAAATCAAACACATACTTTTTATTTCAGCAGACAGGACAGAATGAAACTCACCTCAAAAAAGCTCTCCACATACTGCAGCACATACACACCACAGTCACTGAAGTTGTTCTGCTGTGGGACTTTTGGGTTGGACCCTTTCATAACATCTTTAGAAAAACTTCTTTTGCTTCCTTTTTTAACCTCCCATTCCACTTCTAAATACCTACAACACACATGTACCGAGAATACACATTTATGTAAGAATACTTTCTACTTCAGCTACAGTATATCAAACAGGTGGAGTATAGTTTTGAACTTACTCTCTTAGAATTTTGACAACATTTGACCGAGAAGGGCCTCTGAGTGAGTCCATAAGTAGGATACAAGGTCTACAGGACAAAAATACGAATTATAATGTTACACATGCACAAGAAAACTAAAAATAGTGTATTAATAAGATTAAAAACTTTGAAAACTTCTTTGGTTTCAGTGAATACTCAAGTGGAGAAAGCAAACCTTACAGACATAGGAAATTTAGATATCTATGGTAATATTAAACACTGTGTTACAGAATAGTAATGGAACTCCAGCAAATAAAAACGGAAGCCTATAAAAGTTAAGTACTGTGTGTGAGCATGTATGCACATGTATGTGCCGTGGCATGCATGTGGAGGGACAACTTGAAGGGGGGCTGGCTCTTGCCTTCTACCACACAGGTTCTGGGAATCATTAGACTCAGGTCATCAGGCTTGGCAGTAAATGTCCTTACCTACTGCCTCTCTCACTGGCCTCCAATGGCCTCAATACACCTTATTACAAAAAACCAAACAGGTAACCGTGAGAATTAGTTTATGACACAATATAGTTTTTAGGCAAGATTTTATTTTAGAACATTTTATGTAACTCAGGGCTAATATTATAATTTTAATTCTGTAGAACTGTTGTAAATGCAAATAAATAAGGAAATATCTAGGATACGAAGCATGGCAGGTTGCACATCTGAACGTCCTCTCTCAGAATCTGTCAGATCTGACTATGAGGGCTCCAAGTGAGTCTCTAAGTAGGACACAAGTCTGCAGGGTAGGGCTGCCTTCAGTCACCCTCTGACCGCTTAAACTAGTTATGAACCTAGCATAACTGTCCACTGCACATCACTGTTTTGATATACAGTGTTCTCTCTCCTCAAAAACAAAACATAGTCTACAATGTTATAATGGTTCATTATGAAGGTGTGCATGCACCTGTGGGAGCACATGGGGAGAACTGTGAAGTGGAAAACAGAAATGGGCCGTAGTGGACCTCTAGATAGGATACCTACTTTTCCCCTGACCCTGAGCGCACTTGTCAATTCTCCTTAAGCAAGAGTTGTTCTGTCGAATTCTATTCTACAACTCTAATTAGAAGAAGAAGAAGAAGAAGAAGAAGAAGAAGAAGAAGAAGAAGAGGAGGAGGAGGAGGAGGAGGAGGAGGAGGAGGAGGAGGAGGAGGAGGAGGAGGAGGAGGAGGAGGAGGAGGAAAAAAGAATCATAGGGGTTTCAGGGTGTGGTCAGTGCTTACTGTTTACAGACAGTAGGCTTTAAATGCCACTGTCCTATTTCTGAACTGTAGTTTTCATCAGCAAGGAGCCCATCATCGCTGCTATCATCCTATAGAAGATTGACATACAGAAGTGGTTAATTATTAAGCATCTACTAATCTAAGAAGACAACATTGCAGGTGATAAAATTCCTTCCAACAAAGTAGCAACACTTGTAGTCCAGGAACCGACCCGGACAACTCAGCCTGCTACTCGATTTTGTTTATTCATTGTTATTGTGTGTGTGCATGTGGAGGTTAGGAACAACTTCGTAGAGTTGGTTTTCTTTTCTTCCAAATTTATGTGGGTTCCAGATACAACTTAGGTTGTCAATATGTGCGGCAAGTGCTTTGCGCACTAAGCCATCTCACCAGCCTGGCAACACTAAAGGCCTTTTTGTGTTGGGACGAGCTTTCAGGTGTTTACATATGGCGAACATGGATTTATGCTATAGTTTTCCCTTTCCACTTAATCTTATAAAAAAGTCATTTTTAATTATTCCTTGGTTTATAAATATATAGCTGGAAATTGCTATTTTCTTTTCTACCAAACGAGCATCCCAATCTAAGGTAAAGAGCAGTGCTCACAAATTTGTTTCAAATGTCTGATATTTGTATTATATTGCTATCAGGTAAAGTCTCTATAAATAGTTTAAATGTAAAAAAAAAACAAAACCAAAAAACTTCTACAAAGAACTTCAAAATCTTAAACCGACCTCAGTCTACATCTTCCAATAGAGACACTGAGGTCCCATGGTTCAGTCACAGCATATACTGACTTCTTAGTTGCCTGTGGCTATGGCAGTCCATCTGAGTGTCTTATAGCTATACATTATCAAGTACAGGATTAACACACAAAATACACTGTGCAGCATAAAGTATGAAGTATCTTCAGTGCTATGTAAACTGAAAGTCTGTCTTAATATTAAAATCAGAAATCCGGAGTTTGGCCTCAAGGACCCACATGGTGAAAGGAAAGGACTCCTGCAATTGCGCTCTGATTCCCACAAGCTCACTGCACAAGCACACTGAGGTATGTAAGCGTGTCCCCTACACAAAATAAACAAACAAATAAAAGTTCCTAGAAAGAAAAATTTAAAATAAATTAAGTTTCGCATAAACTTTTTTCATAAACTATTTTCAAAAGTATAATTTATATATTTAAGTGTTTATGATATTTGTTAGGGCAAATGAAACCCAAAAGCAGTACAATTTGTCTATGATAATGTTAACTACATATCATTTGTTCTTATAATGCATGTACATTATACTGGAAAACAAGAATAGTTACTGAGTAAGTAAGAAAAAAGATAATGAAAAGTGGGAAAATGGTAATTTTACCATTCTTATGTATAGTACAATTGTGTGTATTACATAATTGAAAATTTTACCACTTGCATCTCAGATGTTGTTAAATCAAGGGTCAAGCACAGCCTTGACCCTTTGTATTAAAACTTGATCTCAGGTAGTATTAGAATTCAATGCCAACATCACAGTTTCAACACCAACACTAATAAATGTATCCTGGGACCTTCTAACTGGAAAACTGGTTTCATTTTTAAATAAGAACCCAAATCCAGAAGCAACACTGCGTCCATTGCTGGTTCTAAGGTTCTGTAACCAGAGTCCTACAAATCCTCTGATTTTACCGGGTCATCCTGATCTTCTGAGAAGTCAATGAGCTCATCTTCAAGTAGCTTCCCACTGTCTGCTGACTGATCACCATAGTTCAGTCTGATTTTGCTTAAGGCATCTGTGGCAACAGGAAACAGTGTATGATAAAAACCCCATGCCTATGACCATAGGATAGAATACTGAAACAAATGCTAGTAAGAAATGACAACAAACTAGATGATATACGTAATCTAGAGATGTTTTAGTGTCTTTGGAAAGATACAAACACACCATATAGGAACACTATCCTATTTTATACACAAGGAAACTAAGCATCCGTGGTTTTACTCTTTCTGTAGGGAGTGGGGTGGAACCAACCTTCCACAAATACTCAAAAACAGTCATACATTCACAAGTATGGGCAACTGCCAACCATCACAATGTTGTTTTTGAAGTTATCTTTGTGGGGATTGAACCCAGGGCCTCATAAATGCTAGGCAAGCCCTCCACCATGAGCCCTTACAACCATCGCAGAGCCTCAGGAAGAAGTCCCATGTTAAGACTGTCCTACTTCTATTTCCCTGCCTTTTGTCTTCTACTGCTGAAACCCTAAGTAATCAATCATTATACATATTCAGGTTCTGGAGAATTCATACAAATATTCAGTTTATTTTTTTAATTAAGAATTAAAATATTCACACTGAAAGAATTACAGGCTAAAAACTTGCTTGTTTACCTATTCTGTTTAACTGTATCCTAATAAACTAGACTGGAAAAAAATCCTAGACAAAGATTTGATCAGATTGGCTTTTAACAACCAATCTTGTTCTTGTTCTATTTTTCTTTTCCATTTCATCTCATGGGTACAGGACCTTATAAAGCTTAGTATAGCAAAACATCATTACCAAAGCTCAGCAGCATCTCTTCCCTATACCCTTGCCTTGTTTAGGGTTTTTTGAGATGGTATGAACATAAACCAGGCTGACCCTGAACTTGTTATGAATTTCTAATCCTTCTGTTCCCTACTTCCTAAGTGATGGGATTAGAAGCTTGTACTACCATGCAGATGTGAAACTCCTAATTCACCAATACAAATTGGTAGAACACCAAAAATATGTTCATTATGTTCAATTTTGTATTGTTTCAAATTTTTTTCTATAGCCTAGCTTATCCCACAAAAACTTACAGGTCTATGCACAGTTTAATGTCTGCAAGGCAGAACCTACATTGAGTACTATGGAACACACAAATCTTTTAAAAAAAACTTATTTATTTTGTATACAGCATTTGGACTGCATATATGCCTTCAGGGCAGAAGAGGGCACCATATCTCACTATAGATGGTTGTGAGCCACCATGTGGGTGCTGGGAATTGAACTCAGGACCTCTGGAAGAGCAACCAGTGCTCTTAACCCCTGAGCCATCACTACAGCCCCAACACATAAGTTTTTTAATTGACACATTCTTGGGGTTAGAGATTGGTAGAGTGGGGGACCCTGGGTTTGCTACTCAGCAATAACATGAGAGGTCACCCTGCAAACACTTACAGGGTAGAATAAGATGTTTTGATGTACATCTACATTGAATAATGCTTGCACTGGCTAGCTCTATATCAATTTGACACAAGTGATAGTCATCTGAGAGGAGGAAGGCTTGACTGAAAAATAAAATGCCTTCTAAAATTGGGCTGCAGGCATGCATGTAGAGCATTTAAAACTAGCCATTAAAGTGAGAAGGCCCAGCACATTGTGGGTGGGGCAATCCCTGACTGGTGGTCCTGGTTCTATAGTAAAGCAGGCTGAGTAAGCCATGAGGAGCAAGGCAGTAAGCAGGACTCCAAGGCTTCTGCATCGCTCCTGTCTCCAGGTCCCTGTTCTGCCTGAGTTCCCAACTCTGCAAATGATCAACAGTGATGTGGCTGTATAAGCCGGGCAAACGAACCCTTTCCTCTGCCAGTTGCTTTTGTTCATAGTGTACGGTTCCAGCAATAGTAACCCTGACTAGGATAATGCTGAAGGCAGCACATGGAGAACTTGTCGGTTGGAGGAAAGTCACTTGATATCAAAGAGTTTTGACCATTACCTTTAGATTTCTGTTTAAGGGGCTAGAAACAATAGTTTCTAATTGTAGACATGGGAGCCAATTGATGAGAGCTGAAGGGACCTAAAAGGGCACTACAGAAGCACCCCTTTTCTACAGAACCACGTGAAGGAAAAGACAACAGGGACCCCACTTTGTTGGAAGGAGAAAGTTTTACTTTTGCCTTTGGCCATTTGAACTCAATACACCAATTTGGAAACTGAGAAGATTAAATAAACTTGTCGTGTTAACACAACAACTGCTGTACATTTTGAATTTAGAAAGTTACCTATGAAATAAAATGAATCCAAGCTCTTTTATAAATGGAAAATGTGAAGCTTGTACATCCAGATTAGAAAGCTCTTAATATGTTTGGGGCAGAATTATAAATTTTAAGATTTATTTTTCCTTTGAATTTTGAGTTGTGAAATCAAGATTAAACTCAAGCTTAAGGACAAAAATTACTTTTCACATATATCTTATATAGATCACTGGAAGGTAATCGTATATGACACACGTATATCTTATATAGATCACTGGAAGGTAATCGTATATGACACACATATATCTTATATAGATCACTGGAAGGTAATCGTATATGACACACATATATCTTATATAGATCACTGGAAGGTAATCGTATATGACACACATATATCTTATATAGATCACTGGAAGGTAATAGTATATGACACACATATATCTTATATAGATCACTGGAAGGTAATAGTATATAACAATTTTAACACGTCTACAGCCTGTTACATAAGAATTTTTCAGTGGCACCATCAATTTCAGACTAGAGATGCTAGTTCTGCTTCCAGAAGTAAAGAGATAAAATCGGCTAGACAAGAGACACTAGGAGATTTTTTTTCTGAATAATGATCCTAATGTTGGTTGTCATACTGATTACATGACTGAATACATTAATAAAACTTAAGTAATATCCATAAAATGAGTTAATATTATTGTAAGTTATTATAAGTAGATTCTACCTCTGTAAGTCTGACAAGAAAAATACATAACCTCAACAATTCTACTTTGTATTCCTTTACGTACCTGGATGATGTGCAGAACTGAAGCATTCATCCTGGAGGCCATTCTCACTTTCAGTTCTATCAGAAATGTCCTGGCATGCAGACTCTCCGTTACTTGCTGCTTCATCTTCATTGACGGCATGATTTTTTTTTTTCATGCTACACTTCACACCGTATGCGTTTCTCCGGTAGCAAAGCTCACTTTCTTCCTGTGCAGCACTCGAATCAGTCACAGCTAAGCAATGCTTTCTATTTAGCATCTTCTTGATCACAGGCTTGGCAGCAGAGTTCTGTGAACAAGCATCCATCTCACTGGCAGAAGAAACATAACTGTCCTCTGCACTTGAAGTTTTTTGCATGACTGCATTTTCATGATAATGAGGATTAGGTTCATATTTTGGTTTTTCCAAACCAGGGAAACAAACAACAGCCAAAAACCAATGTGCACTGTAAAAACAAACAACACTACTGAACATATCATTGGAAAAGCTCATCACGGTCGTCAATAACTATCAATTGAAATGGTTTTCACAAGTTTGTGAATACTTATCTTTTAAAATTTTAATACTGCTTATAACTATTCTCATCTGCTTACTGTCAGTAGCTAGCATACTAAAATGTCTACTAATTTTGGGGGGAGTTGTCGGATTATGTACCTAATTATTATCATAGTACCTATTATTATTATAAGAGTATTAAATTCATTCTTGCAAACAATCTTCTGCATATTTTGATTTACAGAATCCATTTAAATTTTTTATCATGTCTCTTTCGACTGTTAAAGAAAGGCTTATTATTAAAAACTATATGCCTAATCCTTAATTTTATGCTATGCTGAAATGTGAATACATTAATATTAAATGGAAACAGCATATCTAATCTAGTTATTGTTATAAAATCTCAAGTATTAGGAAGGAGTTCTAGCTATCAAGTTCAAGTTCACGCTGCTACTTCAGGTATTACAGCTATCAACAGTATAGCTCACTAGAAAAAGAAAGCTGTGTAGCCTAGCAGTCACTAATAACTTATTGACTAACCAGAGTATGCAGTGAACATGCTATGGATGAAAGAGGACCTCTGGGTTGAGTACAGTATCTGGCATGTAGTAAGATGCTCAGAAAACATAGAAAACATTTTTTCCCATTGCTAGGGATCAAACCCAAGGCCTTGGCCATGTTAGTCCAGGCATGTTAGGTAGTGCCCTACCATTGAGCTACAGCCCGAACTGAACATCATTAGTAATTTTGTATTGTTTTTTTTTTCTACGTATTAGATGACTTCTAAGGCAGTATTAGGAACAGTATTATTTCTTCTTCTGAAAATGTTCATTACAAAGATCATAAAGACTGATTTTGTTTTAAGTATCAAAAAAGGTGGGGTGATACACTAAGGCAGCAGAGGTAGGCTGATCTCTGTAAGTTTGAGACCAGCCTGGTCTATACAGCACATTCTAGGCAAGCCAAAGCTACCAAATGAGGCTCTGTCTCAAAATTAAACAAAGTAACAAAAAACAAACCCGCAAACCCCAAACAAAAAGACCACCCACAAACAAATCAAAAGGACAGATGGATGAATACTTCTTTCCTATTCCTAAGAATTGGTTATTAGTATACACTGGTCTTAGGTCAGAATAAAGCAGAACTAACAGCATGTCAACGTCTTCATTTCAGTATGTAAAACACAGGAAATCCTAAGTTCCACCTCAGTTTTAAAAAATGATAAAGTGTAGAAAAGTCTGTTTCAAACACTGATGCTATAAGCAGGCATGGATTAACACGAGAGGAAGCAGGACCAAAGGTTCAAGGTCATCTGTGGCTACATATCAAGTCTGAGGACAGCATGGCCTACATGAAATCTTGAAAAATATTATTTGTGAAAGAAATATGATGCAATGTGGTGAGCGTTCTCACACAATGTGTGAGACTTCACAGCTCTACCAAACTCTATTCATGCCAATATGACACATCACACATTTCCTGTTGCCTCACTTAAAAACTAGGCAAAATGCCTTTTTTTTTCTACTAACTTTAAGGACAAAGACGAGGCGTATGATCACTTCTAACCTCTAAAATACAGGGCTTAAAGAAAATCAGCACCATGAGGATAGACAGATGGTTCACTGGCTAAGAACACATACTACTCTGGCTGAGAACCAAGGGTTCAATTCCCAGCACCCAATGGCAATTTATAGACATTTTAAATTCCAGTTCTAGGGGATCTGGTGCCCTCTTCTGACCTCCAAGGGTACCAATGGTGCACATAAATACAGGCAAATACTCATACATATAAAATAAGAATAAATCTTAAAAACAAAACAAAACAAGAAAAACCCATCAAGCTGACTATGGTCATGGATACTTTCAATCCCAGCACTCAGGAGGCAGAGGTGGATCAAGGAGTTTGGGGGTGAAGGTGTGTGTGTGTGTGGGGGGGGAGGGGGGAGCGGCAGCGCACACACCAGGCCAGTCAGGTCTACATATGAAGACCCTATCTCAAAAAAAAAAAAAAAAAAAAAGAAAAAAAAGAAAAAGGATTAACATTATTACTACAATGAAGAAGATGATACAACAATGGTGGCCTATCTAGTAATGTGGCTTTAACCTCTTAAAAAAAATAAGACTAGAAATTTACAGACTGTTTTCAATCAACTTATCAGAATCCTGCACTAGCTCCCAACTCTGCTGGTTCTCTACCACACATGTCATATTGATGTCTATTGACATAGTGATCATGGTGGTCCTAAACTATATATGACCTACATTATATTTCAACTTAATACCTTTATTATTCTTTTCTTATAAGCAACTTTCCTCTTTCCTCTTAAGAGGCTTGTGTTACTTTATATAAATTCCAAGAAACCTTATTTTATGCAGAATAAATTTAAACTTATTAATTTTATTATACTATGCATAAAAAATTCAGTCTCGAATAAGTTGTACTTTAAAGCTATAACTGATGCTCTGACTTAAGAGAGATGCGCTCTGCCCTCTACACACACACACACACACACACACACACACACACACACACACACACACACACACACAGTAGTGCTGGGAAAAGAACTGAGGGCCTTCCAAAAACTAGCCAAGCAGCCTGCTACTGAAACCCCAAAACATAGTACTGATTATCTATTTTAAGAGAGGATTCTACTATACTTGTTCAAATGAACCTCAAATTATTATGTTGACGTGATCCTTGTGTGACTAAAACATCTGAAAAAGAGTTTGCTCATATGACAAAGTGAGTTTGCTTTACAGACAGAAGAGGAAGAATGGATAACGAGCACATGCTTGCATAGAAACAGTCCTGCACTACACTAATTTCAGCCAGCATTAATTACTCCAATCATGAAGAGGACAATGGCACAAAGTTAAGGCATTTCTTAATTTGTCTAAGCAGAGCACACTGTGTGTGCCAGAAAACAAAAACCTTTTGCCAAACAAGAAAGCTACTTTTTACTCACACAGATTACCTCTATCTCAGACTCTCCCAAGACCACAATCTTGGGACCCAATTCTTTCAAATAAGTTCTTGAAAATAAAAGCAAAGAAAGAAAGAAACACAAATTCTCAAGTCTTCATCACATGATGAAGCTGTATGATATGTCAGCACTGTCAGCGTCGCTGGAGAACAATAATGAAGCACCAGAGCATCGCTGCTGAGGCACTTACAGGTTTCTAGTGGCTGGCACGGCTTTCAGGTGAGTTACCATGCACGCAGCCGCCTTCTCCTTTACTGTGACCTAGGAGTGAATTTTAAACTGAAGATTGCTACTAAACAAGGTAATCTCCATAGATGATCTTGCATCACACAAGCATCATTTTTTAAAAATGACTGCCTTGTACCTTGACCAATAATAAAACTAGAATAAGCTATCCAATATATTCTGTAAAACTCTGTATCTTATGATTCTGTAGAAAACTATGTTTACGTTCATCAGTATTGTTAATACCTAGAACAAATTTCAGAAAGATGTTTTAAAACAAGTCCTTTGTTTTAAAGACTGTATCGTCACATTCACATAGAATTTTACTCACGCTTCATTAAGGGGTACAAAAATAAAATCCTTCTCAAAAATATCTACATGTCGGGTCCACGTTTTTACTCTCCCATGCCGTTTTTGTTGTATCCTGTAAGAAAGAGATCAATCACCTTCCAGAGTCACCACAGTTTGTCTTATATGCAGTGACTTACGATTAGAGGAGTCATCTGTAACACCTCCAACAGTTTCACCTGATGTTTTAACAAGTTGAAGAAAGAACATGGTATCTTAAAATTAAATATATAATTATATAATTATATAATTATATAATTATATAATTATATAATAATATATAATTATATAATTAAATATATAATTTTATATGTATGAGTGTTTTGCCCCTATGTATATGCATCACACATGTGCTTAGTACCCTCAAGCCAGAAGAGGGCACTGGATACCCTAGAACTGGAGGAACAGATTGATATATGCAGCCATTTCAAGCTGGGAACCAAACCCTAGCCCTGTGCAAGAACAGTAAAGTGCTCTTCACTGAGCCATCACTCCAGACTCATCAACAGAATATCTTCGATGAAGTCAGGAAGGGAAAGCATGAAACCTCATCACTGAACTGCAGGGAGGGGTCTTTAATCCATTTCACAACAGTCAAGGGAGCTTCGGTGCTTCCCCTGGCTGAATTTCTTTTTGCCTCTACTGTTTAACTGGTGCAGTGTTGCTATTAGGAACTATACTGAGATAATTAACAAAGCATGATTTACTGGTAGCTAAAAGAAGGGATCAGGTAAAAGATGCACTATTTGAAAATAAACAGAGCAACACCATAAATTATGAACTGTGGTCAAAAATCCATTTCAAGTCTATGATAAAAAAAAGTAGGAAATTCTTAAATAGTAGAAAATATAATTTATATTTGGCATAGCAACCCCAGATCAAGTATTATTACAAGATGATGTGCCAACTCTTGAATCTTTTGATCAACTGAAGGCAAGAGTAAGATCTGAATGCCAGCATTATATAGAGAGGAACTGTAAAGAATTCAGGTATGATAGAAGATTAGAATTTCCATAACTTGTCTGCAAACAATCATCCTAGAGCTTATTAAAGGAACAAATTAAGTGTCAGGCAGTGGTAGCGCACATCTTTAGTTTTAGTATCTATCTCCATCCGTAAAGAATAAATGAACCTGAGCTGTGTGCTGTTCCTTGTGGAAGAGTCAAGAAACAAGAATGTAAACACAGAGATCTGTGGGGCTTTTGTTGGACTTTGTTTTTAATTATCATCATAGGCCATTCATTTTGCATCCATGAATTCAAATACTGAGAAAATATTTTGAGGAAATGTCTAGTCATAAGACACGGACAGACACATCCTTCTTCTTGTCATCGCCCACTGAAGAACACAGCTTCATAGATATCTAATATTTACACCACATTACAAGTAAGCTAGAAATAATGTGAGAGAATATATACAGGTCAAATGCAATACTACAGCATTTCACCCATAGGACATGAACATCTTGATATCTCATGTGAGATGGTGAACTAATACCCATGGGTACTAAGGCATAATGTACTAGAGAAACTGTTAAGAATCTGACTTACGAAAGATTAGTTGTCTCAGAATTTCTCCTCTCTCTCTGATTAAGGCGTTTATAGAAAAAAGAACTGAATATATGAATTCGGTCAGCTTCTTCTTTCTTCAGTTTTTCAAGCACCAAGTATCTATTTTAAGGAAAAAAAAAAACCCAATTATCATATAATAGATCACAGTTCACTAGATATACAAATAACCATTTATTTGGTCACCATAATCACTGTCTAAGAAATGAAGTTTACTTAATATACTAGATGTATTAGTCACCAAAATATTTTAGACAATTTAAAGAGGTCTTTTTTAGAATTAAAACTATGACTTGAAAGATATGTTTTAAAACAAACTCTAAGTTAGAAAAAAAAGTATACAGGAATATTTTATAGAAACATTCATAGAAGCATTATTGAAAGCTAAAAAATTGGCAGAAATGTTAATTTACTAATGAATGCAAAATAAAATATATGATACTCAGCAGAAGAAACTGCTGCCATAAACAGGAAAACGAAGAAGAATTTCAAGAATATTAAGCAGAATAAGAAGCTAGTCTTGGGGCTGAAGAGATAGTTCAGTAGTAAGAGCATGTGCTGCTCTGCCAAGACCTGGGTTTGGTGGCCAGAGCACACAGCCATCTGTGGCTCTAGCTCCCAGTATGCATATGGTTCACAAAATTGCATGCAAACACTCAAACACATGAAATAAAAATTTAAGGACCCACAAGAGAGGGGCTTCCCCTTCTCAAAAGGAAAGAAGAGGTGGAATGGGGATCAAAAGGAAAGAAGAGGCGGAATGGGAAGCAGACTTGCATGAGGGGTACTGGGAAGAAAGTACCCCTGGCTGATACTGGGTCGTACAGTGAATAAACCTTTTAACGTAAGCATTCTTGTTTTTCTTGCGACTGTGCTAGAGACTTATATAAACAAACATCCATGATCCCTTATATTGCAAAGGGAAATTAAAATTTAATAAATTTAATTATGTTTCAAATTGTCACTGAAGTTAGGTGAATCAGGTTTATGGCCATATTCTTTTGATAAGATAGTATGAAAGTCTTGTGAAATCTTACACAGAAATACAAAATAGTTAGCTCTGTTCTCCTTTTACTTTATACCATTGGATAATTTCAAAGCTCACTTTTTTTTTTTAAAAAAAAAAAGCTACTATTATTATTATGATGATGATTCCACTATTATTATTATGATGGTGATTATGATGATGATGTGTCTGGAGGGTAGCAACACACATGCCAAACCATGTATGTGGAGACAACTTTGCTGAGTCTGCGCTTTCTTCCCACTGTGGCTTTGATTTGGGGATCAAAGTCAGGTCAGCAGGTTGGCACGGTGCACTATCACCTGCTGAGCTCTCTCTCTGGCCCACAGCACAAGCTTTAATAAAAAGGATACAACCTAAAAGAATTCTTATATTGAGGCAGCTGAGGGGGCCCTGCGAAAGGCATTATAAAATAAAAGATTATCCCCTCAACATTTGAATCAGTTATTGATTTTTGTAATAATATTCCTAACAGAATACATAGTAGACTAGTTAGAAGACTGGACCTATACCTAAAAGGAAAACCATACTGCTCTTGCTGGCCAAAAGCTACTTTTGAAAACTTAACTGAGTTGGGCATTGTTCGTGATTACATTCTTTCATGCTCGAGAGGAGACAGGAAAATAGAAATTTCTGGGGTTGTTTAGGCTATAGTCCAAGTTCAATGCCAGGTAAGCTACACTACAGAGTGAGACTTACAAATATTCCAAAATTTGAATTAAATAAATAAAGGTACAATTCAAAAGGGGTGAGGATAAGGTATTTGTGGGTAAAGAAAGCTGAAAAGCCAGGTATGATAGTCCCTACTTGTAATCCCAGCATTTGGAAGAGCTGAAACAGGAGGAATTCTGTGAATTAGAAACTAGCTTGACAGACATTGCAAGGCCTTCCTGTCTCCAAAATACAAGAGAGAACATTACACGCATGCATGCACGCTTGCTCGCGTGCATGCACGCGCACATGCATATGCAGGCAACCTCTTCTGAGCTATCAACATGGCTCAGGAAATAAAGGCATGAATGGAGCCTGACAACCTGAGTTTGATGCCCAGTAGAAGAAAAATGCTCCCACAAAACCCCAGCTACTCAATAAATAAAAAGCAAACAAAAATTCCATTATATATATATATATATATATATATATATATATATGTATGTATATATAGATAGATCTATATATTTTTTAAAAGATTTATTTTTATTTTATGTATATGTGTATTTTACCTATTTGTGTACTATGTGTGTGCCTGGGGCCCCAGAGGCCAGAAGAGGGTGCTGGAACCCCTTGAGCTAGAGTCAAAGGCAGTTGTAAGCCACCATGTGGGTGCTAGAAAGTGAACCTGGGTCTTCTGCAAAAATAGCATGTGGTCTTAACTGCTAAGCCATCTTTCCAGCCCCCAAATCCGTGGCTTTAAAAGACATTAATCCTCCCCTATAACTCTCTTATGGCCTTGATGGCTAGCCAGCAAGATTTGTGTATCTGTTTGTTTCTGCTCACCCTTCTCCTGGTGCTGGGGGCACAGACAATGAAGGCAGATGTGCCTTGTACAGAAGACCTGAGCATTCAAGCTGAGATCTCTTGCTTACAGAGCAAGCACCCTTACCCACAGAACCATCTCCCCAGCCCCCAAATCCTTTCTCAAACAAGTAAAACAAGAGGTTGGAGAGAGATCAGCAATTGAAAGTATTTTCCGCTCTTCCACCAAAGGACCAATCAAGTACTTGGGTAGTTCACAAGGCCCCATAACTCCAGCTCTAGAAGATCTGGGATACTCTTCTGGCTTTGATAAGTACCTGAGCACATAACTGTCTGCACACACACAAATAAAAATAAAATTAAATCCTAAAACAAACAAACAAACAAAAAAAACTTTCACAGAACAATCAGAACTATCCTTTTATTTCACTTCTAAAAATACCATGAGACATAAATAAAAATTTTAAAGTATGATGTATTTTATTATATATAATTTAATTGGAAACTTAACTATAAATATGAGTCCTGAATAAAGTCAGGATTACAAATTATAAATATTTTAGTATGATATAAAAAATTAAGATTGTTTCAATACGAAATACAAACAATAGAAATAGCAGGGGTAAGTTGGTTGGCAGAGTGCTTTCTTAACATGTATAAAGTCCTAAGTTTACTCTCCAAACACCATATAAGCAAGTTTTCAGCTCCTAGCTATACATGCCTGCAATCTCAGCCAGCAAGAAGACAACAAGTCCAGGTCATCCTCAGCTACACAGTTAAGACTGAGGCTAGCATGGGATATGTGAGATTCTGTCGCAAAGAAGTAGTAGTAGTAGCAGCAGCAGCAGCAGCAGTAGTAGTAACTCCAAAATATTACATACTGACCTAATGATAAAGAGTTAATTCTCCAAGGTACAAAAGCACATTTTCCTACTAATATGACTTCAAAATACAGGAGGCTTTAAAAGCAGCAAGCTAGGGGAGCTGGAGCGATGGCTCAGTGGTTTGAAGCACTGACTGTACTTCCAAAAGTCCTGGGTTCAACTCCCAGCAACCACGTGGTAGCTCATAACCATCTGTAATGGGATCTGATACCCTCTTCTAGTGTGTGTGTGTGTGTGTGTGTGTGTGTGTGTGTGTGTGTGTGTGTGTGTGTGTGTGTGTGTGTGTGTGTGTGTATGAAGATAGCTACAGTGTATTCATATACATAAACAAATCTTAAATAAATAAAAACAGCAAGCTAGAGATTTTAACAATCTTTTCTAATAATTTTATAGAACAATTAGGCATAAAAGCTTCATACATGTTTGTCAAGTATTCTTATCCAAGCCAAACTGAGGTATAATGCCATTCAAAACAACACTAGAAATATGTTACTCAGATTTTATGTTTTGTGTGCATGTCAGGGCTGATGCCATTGGAAGCCAGAAATGAATATTAGATCCCTGGAGTAGAAGTTACAAGCCTTTTCCCCTCAAAGTGTTAAGTGAATTCTACTACTGGGCTATTAAGTCAAATTTTCAGGTTTCAACCATCATGCTTTGAGTTAAGAGATGTGCTGAAATATCTAGGAACTAGAAAACACCAGCCTAAATATAAGGAGGCTGAGTTTAATTTTGTTTCATGTATGTGCCCTTTCACTACACATACCAGTGAACACATACCACGTTAGTGTTTATGACAACTGTGCTGGCACTTCCTGACTGTCTCACATGTAGTACCTCATTCAACTCTCACAACCCTCTATTCTCATTTAAAAAGATTTAATTATTTATGTATATGAATACACCGTTGCTCTCTTCAGACACACAAGAAGAAGGCATTGGGTCCCATTACAAATGGTTGTGAGCTACCATGTGGTTGCTGGGAATTGAACTCAGGACCTCTGGAAGAGCTTATTCTCATTTTAAAAATGATGAAACAAAATTTGAGAGAGAATACTTGAGTAGAAGATTACTCTTTTCAAGTGTCACAGTATATGGCAGCGACAAAAACTAATCTAAAGTCTGATTTTAGAAAGCAAAGATTTAAAAAGATATGCAATGGCAGAATGTCAGGTTTACTAATACCTCAAGTTAACTTACTTCAAATAAAAGTCGATAATGACATCATTTAAAAATTCTCCTTCACTTAGACAGTGCAGGTCCTCATTAGTAACAGAAATGCCTCCCTTAGCTGGAGGTGGTGGATAGACTATCAATCTATAATAAAGGAAAAAGAAGAATTACGTAGTACAGAAACAGACATTGTTAAGCACTAAAGACATAAAGGAATCTCCTCACTTTTCCACAGGGCCAATGAAGATTGTGTGGCTCTCTCCAGCTTCCTCTTCATCATCAAAAA
Organism: Arvicanthis niloticus; assembly: GCF_011762505.2. Lineage (NCBI taxonomy): Eukaryota > Metazoa > Chordata > Mammalia > Rodentia > Muridae > Arvicanthis > Arvicanthis niloticus. The sequence continues at coordinate 1,969,529 of NC_047678.1, read as the reverse complement.
ACTGCAACTCTTGTTTGCTTCTAAGTTGTATTTTAGATTCAAAGGACACCTGGCAGAAAAAAAACAACCAATTTGTGAAGTTAACTGGGAAATTTCTTTAATAAAAAGAGCAAGTACAAGGCAGAAGCCTTTCAATGAAAAATGTACACCTATAACCTAAGCACTCAGGAAATGTGGGCAGGCTCACTGGAAGCTTCAGACAGCCTGGTTTCCAAAGTGAGTTTGAGGGTAGCAAGGGCTACACAGCAAGATCCTGCCTCAAAAACAAACAAACACAAACAAACAAAGCAAGCCTGAAAAGAGCAATCTAGAAAAGTATAAACAATGTTTAAATATACAAAACAACAAAAAGCTAGAAATGGGCTAGTTTCACTAGTAGCTTCCTGACAAGATATTATAATAGGTTTTCTAGTTTCTTATGTCTACTGTTCATACCGAATCATACTGGTAAGATTTGAAGAACTGCTAAAATAAAACAAACTCCAAAGTTGGGTTTTTTTGTTTGTTTGTTTGTTTTCTGATAGCAGTGGAAACCTAACTTAGTGGAAAGGCTAGGCAGTTCGTGGGAGTTGGGGCACAGATGCAAAGAACACATAGATCAGTGAGCTAAACACTTACTACAGGAAAACCCGAATCCATTGCACTTGCTTTTTTAAAATCTCTGCAAAAGAGCAAGGATTCCCTTTCTTCCTCCTCCCCACCTCCCACCACACGTATGAGGTCTAGTTCATCTATCACGACTGTCTGGGGCTGGATAGACAGCTCACTGGAGATACAGAGTAACTGCCCAGGAGCATTAAAGGGGCAAGAAAGACTTTGCCAGGCTGCTGATACACGCCTTTAATCCTAGCCTTGAAGTGGGGGTAGGAAGTAGGCAGATTACAAAATTTTAGGCTAGCCTAGTCTATATTAAGACCTAAGTTATACAGAGCTACAGAGTAGGAATCATCTTAAAAATAACTATAAAAACAAAAAGAAACTAAAACAAATGAACAAAAGCAGTTTTTAGTTGAGTGTGGGAGACACAAACGTAATTCCAGAGCCTCAGAAATGCAGATAGAACTGCCAGTTAATTAACTGCCATCAGTTAATGAACAAGACCCGGAACAAACAAACAAAACCTATCGAATTATGCCTTGAGCCATCCACATTTAAGTTTGTAGCCAGGTTGAAAGACTTATTTCAAATAAACTAAGCAAATCTCAAAACTAACAAAACTGAATTGCTATTCAAATGGTACAGTGCTCCTGTGACCACAGAGTTTGAGAGTTACCTAACTTTGAGGCATTTCTATATAACTGCATGCAGATTTTGACAAAGCCAAAGTATATTCTTTACTTCCAATATTGTCAACTATATTAAAACAAAGGTGACTATGCACAGGGCACCTAAACTTCAGCTCTAGGACACAGGGTAACAATCTATTTGAGTGAGCACTGAATGCCGTGTGAAGACAGTGATGGGAGAAAAAGAACATTACAAAGTGTGAAAGGGAACTAAACGAGACACAAAACATGTTTTAACATTTAAATTTCTTTAATTTTAAAATGTATTTCTGAAGTCTAACATTAAAATGAGCAGTATTTAAACATTTCATTTTAAAATTACTCATTATTATTGAAGATATGGCTCACAACGAGGTAAACCTAACATGTAAAAGCCCGGGTTTTGATCCCCAGATAACAGGGTTTTGATCCCTTACAAAAAACAAACAAAATTGCACAACTATTAAAATTATGGTAAGATTTTAACATATAATTACAGTTTTCACTTTGTTCTCTTTTTGCACACAGTTTCCTTTGATGCTCTCTTCATAGCTTCTTGTACAGGCAACAAGTCTGCTATTGGCTTCTTCAAAAGGAATTTTTGCAAAAAAGTTGGAAACATTATTCTTTATACCAATGTCAGTAATGATACTTTCAAAGACCACTTCTGCCTGATGATCAAGGCCTGTTTGAAAAATTAAAATAATGTACTGTTCTTCTAAACCTGAAAAGAAATAAATATAGCTAAGAGACTGAGCAGATTAAGTAGACAATTTAAAAACATACCAATAAGTGACGGGTCTGGTGACTTGTGCCTTTAATTCTAGCGCTTGTAAAGTGAGGGCAGGAGGATTATCAATGAATACTGAAACGCTCTTTTAAAAAAAAATGCCAAAAGAAGGTTGGAGAGATAATTCAGTCAGTAAAATGTTTGCCCCCAAAGCATGAGAAAGAATCTCAGTTTGATTTTCAAAATCCACATAAAAAGAGATGGAGACAGGCAGATTGCTGATTTGCATACCGGCAAGCTAGCTTACATGTTAAAACTTGAGCAGTAAAAGATCCTGTCTCAAAAAACTGGACAATACCTGAAGCTGACTACCTCTGGTGTCTGTATCTGCGTATGCATCTGCATACGTATGTATACGTATGTATCTGCGTACGCAGATACAGACACACATGCTCACACATTTGCACAGACAGGTAAGAGTACCAACCAATTATTCCCTGGACGATTACAAGTTCAGGAATATATATCCATAACAGTATTTGGTACACAGGAACTCAGAATACTAGAAATGGGTAGTATTACCCAGAAATGTTACCAAAGGAACCAGATCTAAATTAGTTCATTAACAAAGCTATTAAAAAACAAAAACAACCTACTTCTAAAACATGGCTCTCAACCTATGGTCCAAACCTCCACAGGGGTTACATATAAGATATCCTGCATATCAGATATTACATTATGATTTACAACACTAGCAAAATTAGAGTCATGAAGTAGCAACAATAATGGTTGGGGGTCACCATAACATAAGGGTTGCAGCACTAGGAATGGTTCAGAACCACCATGCCAAAAGGATCAAAACTAAATCATAATCTTAAAATATATCAATTAGTATTTCTGCCAAGGATGGTTAGGAAAAAGCCAAGCACATAGTATTATCTCCACGTAATAGACCTGCAATGTTTACTAATGTGTGAATTTTTACAGCTACATTGCCATCTACTCAACACTAAGCTGCAGCTGCAATTAATGCTAACATGTATTTTTTATAATTTTTTTTTTTTGTTTTTTTTGCTTTCTTTGTTTTTCGAGACAAGGTTTCTCTGTGTAGCCCTGGCTGTCCTGGAACTCACTCTGTAGACCAGGCTGGCCTTGAACTCAGAAATCCGCCTGCCTCTGCCTCCCAAGTGCTGGGATTAAAGGCGTGCGCCACCACTGCCCGGCATAAATTATATTTATTGTTTGTGTTTGCCTTCATGTATGTCTGTGCAGGTCTGTGTGCCTGGCGCCTATAGAGGGACCAGAAGAGTATTACACTTATAGAACTGAAGCTACAGATAATCGAGAGCTGTATGTGGGTGCTGAAAACAAACCCATATCCTCTGCAAGAGCAGTATGTGATCTTGATCATCGAACCATCTCCCCAGCCCCCATTTATAATATACATATAAATAAATATATATTAGTATATATGCTACATGCTAATATATATACTATATACTAATATATATATACTAATATATATAATACACACACACATATTAGTATATAAACAGCTGTGCTGTTATAGCACAAAGTGAAGAACTACACCTACTTAAGGAATAAAGACCTCTTCTTCTATATCCTTCAAATTTTTCTAGTTTGAGCTCCTCAGGCAAACTTAACTCAGCAGTCACATCAGTTAAATTCATTTTACTTAAGTGTTATAGACTTCAGATCCTTGGAGTTTTAACTCAATTTGCAACCTTTCTAATTGGGCAAATGCAGGTTTTATCTTCCACCCTTCTACTTTCTATTGCCTTTCCTAGGAGTCTGGTGTACCCATTCACAGTAAGGAAATTACATTCCTACCAAATGAAGTGACTGTCCTAAAAATCATTATTTCAACTTCTCATGATGTACTGATACACTTTCTACAACACTCCTATTCCACTACTCAGCAGACCTATGTTAACTGTGATTTGTCTACAAAACTTACTCGTTATCCTGTTTATTCCTTTACAATCATTCCAAATTTTATCTTCTTTACTCATCTGTAGCTGCATGCTAAGCTTCTGATAAACTGTTGGTATTGCCTGGAGAAATACTACTGGTAATTTCCGGACATTACACCATTCACATTTAGTTAAATCAGAGGTATTTAAAATAATATCTACAGAATCTCTTTCTGGTCCTAGAGGGAAACAGAGAAAAACAAAAAAATGGAGCAAATTTTTAAGGTGACAAATCAAAAATGGAGGAAATACAAGCTTAAAATTAATAATTTACTATACTCTATACTATTCTTAAGAACTGCATTTATAAAACAATTTTTCCAAATAAAAAGGAGACTAAAATATTAGGCTTAGTTGCACTGCAAAATGAAATTACATGAAGCCCTTTATAAAATGTATTAAATATTTATTACTATAAAAATAGATCAGTATAAACTTTAGTGCATGAACAGATAAAGAATAGCTTACCATCTAGATGTATCTTGATTGACTCTAGAGAAAACTTTAAAAACAAAAGATAAATTAGTATTAATGACAGACTTATTGATATTTTTGTTCTATATATTTTCAATGGTATATATGGTCTATAAGTATACAAAGGGCAGAAAAACTGAGTCATATACCATGTGCTTACATCTAAAATGAAATAGCCACCCTCAAAACAAACAACCCCCCCCCCAAAAAAACCTAAAAACCTCTGCTATTTTGAACTTGAATATTACAACGAACACCTACCTGAACACTCACTCATTTCCTGGACTAATAATAATTATTATAATTAAGTTGTTAATAATAATTATTATTAATATTTTCATATATCTACCATATTGCTATTTATAAATCATATTTTTACTAAAAAAAAAAAAAGCCACAAAGCAGGCAGCAGTCATTACTCCATCCTTCAATCCTACATTGTAAATACAAGCACATTTTCCTACACAACTAAAACATCATCAGCAAATCAAGTTTAACTTCTTCAATATATAGTTTATACTTGAATTTCCAACAATCCTTGTTTTAACTTTCCCTCAGCCATTACTCTGTCAATATTACATAGCATACACTGTGTCTATACTACAAACTTGCCTCTCTATTCTTCAGGACATGGCTTTTATGAGATCTAAGTTGTATACACCAAGCAATCTTCTAGAGGGGTTTCCTCGTCTCCAGATCCAATCCATACAGTTTCAGGAAAAGTAGCAGCAAGTCCTGCGAGTGCCAGGCTGTCACTGCTCATGTTACTCATCACCTGCCTCGGGAGTGACTGACTGCTAGGCTTTTGCTCTCTTCCATACTTGTCCATTTATAACTAAATAATCCGAGCAAAGATAAAGTCAGTGGATATCATTTACCCAGTGGTTTTAGCCCCCAGACATTCTTTTCCTGAATCATTATTGTTGGTTGTAAAATGGTTTGTCTAATCATTTCAATTAACATTATTCAATTAACATTAAGTCTAATTAATAAACCTGAATCAAATTATCTTGAATGCTAGAGAAGAGACTCAAAAGAAAAGGCAAATGTTTTGATAGGCATTGAAAAATAAGATATGTTAACAACAGTAAACAGATACTTGAGAAGCAAACACAGACCACATGTTCCTTAATCAAAATTCTAAAATGTTGGGGACCAAAGGAGGTTCATATTTTACAAACATTCATGCAGGATATTTTCTTAGACTTCAGTGGTTAAAAATCCCTGATCTAAAAATAAAAAATTCAAATCCTCCAAAATCTAAAACATTACTTTCTTCTCCCAACCAACACTGAGGACTAAATACAGGGTTTTGAGACTAAGTCTGAGTCTATCACTGAGCTCCGCCCCTAACGCTCAACTTTTTTTTTTTTTTTTTTTTGGTGGTGGTGGTGGTGGGGGGAGGAATATGCCTCTCATTTACTATCCAAGTTGGTTTGGTTTGTTTGCTTGGTTGTGACCATACCACCACACCCAAATTCCTGGTGATCCTGGTGCCATCAAACTAGAAAATGGCTTGTAGCATGCACCAGCATATCTGGCTCAAAATATCTATCACCCTATCCAACAATACAAAACTTCCTGTTTAAGTTCCTGTCAGTACTAAAGTTTCAGACTTCAGAGAATTTCTAACTTTTGGACAAGGTGTACCCAAACTGTATAGGAAAATACCAAAAGACAGAACTTAATTCTAAGTATGAGAGTCACACACATTTCCTACACTAACTCTAATACCACTTTGAATTTATGTTCTATCTACATAGCCATCAATTTTTAATGGGTTATTATTTATATACTCTTAAAGCAATCTGAGATTTTAAATATAAACTTCAATAATATAATTGAGCAAACTTTAAACATACTGATTAACCATGTCAGTGGCATCTGATTCTTGTTACCAGTACAACAACAGTTTAAGAACATACTTACAATTACAGGCTCTACCAACAGTCGGAAGAGTGTTCCAACTCTTATACTTCGGCAGTTTAAAATGACACTGTCAAAGGTTTGGCAGCTTAAAGACATAGTGTGAATTAAAGTTCCATGAGTGTTTACTTTACGACGTTTCAGAGGTGTGCTGATGGAATTACCAAGCTGAAAAAAACAAATAAAACAAAAACAATTTCCCATAGTAAGGAACTGTAACAAGCCTGGAAACTAAACACACATGCAAGAAGACCCAAAATGAGAACTGTCACTGCATGGACTGATTGTCCCACCTTAGAGTAAGAGAAAATAGAAACTGGTTTTTATATAAAGTAGATTCTCAAGTTATGACTTGAAATTCAAGGTCAGAAATAAAACTCACAAAATATACTGGCTATGTTCAAATAACAGCCAAAAATACCAACGAATGATTTTGCAAAAAATTAGTAACTTCCTCAAGCTTCTGTTTGCTAAAATGAAAAAGTGCTGAGGGCTAAGAATGTCTCTATTTGCTAGGCAGTGGTAACATGCACCTTTACTCTCAGCACTCAGAAAGCAGAGACAAGAGGATTTCAGGGGTACAAGGTTAGCCTGTTCTACAGAGTTCCAGGAAAGCCAGGGGTACACAGAGAAACCCTGTCTAAGAAAAAACAACAAAACTATCATCTAACTTCAAAATATCCTCCAAAGCCACAGTAATTAAAAGAGCATGGTAGCACAGTAAATACTGACCAAAAGGCCAGCTGACAGAACACAGACCAATGCAACGGAATAAAAAACCTGGAAGTAAATTCAGGCTTCTACAGGCAAATAATTTTATGTTTTGTTTAGTCAATGAGTGTGTACATGCATGTACACTACTGGAGGGGAGGGCAGGATAGCCTGAGAGATGTTTTCATCACTGTGGGCTCTGGATACTGTATTCTGGTCCTTGGAAGTCTGCGTTTTAGCCTTCAGCAATGAAGATGTTATTTCAGCCCTTGTTTTTGTTGTGGTTTTTTTTTGTTGTTGTTTTTTGTTTTTTTGTAGCTGGATCTTTGTGTAGTCTCTAATGCCCTAATCGGCTGTAGTCTCTAATACTGGTCATCTCACCTCAGCCTGCGAAGTGGCCTGCTACAGGGTAACATATTTTGGATGAAGTGCTAAGACTATACACTAGAGGAAAGATAGTCCTTTTCCATAAATGATGCAGAAAAATGCAGTATCAACAAGCACTGTATACGAATAGGACTGGAGAGAGGGTTCTTAGGTTCAGAGCACTTGCTGCTCTTTCAGATGACCTGAATTCAGTTCGTCTACATGGTGGCTCACGGTCATCTATAAGCCCCATCCCAGCTCCAGTTCTAACCTCTGTGGGCATTGGCAGCCAGTGATGCATAGATACACATGGAGGCAAAACACCCACACACACAAAAAATTTTTTTTAAATATTTTAAAATACTGAAAAGACCCTGATTGCTGACTATATGTAAAAATTATCTCTAACTGGATTAAAGACATTTACAATCTAAATTCTATAAAATGTGCAAACAAATACAAAGCAGAGACTTCCAAATGATAGAATAGCAATGGACTTTTCACACAAGATAGCGAAAGCAAGCAAGCAAGCAAGCAAGCACGCGCGCGCGCACACACACACACAAATCCTAAAAGATATGAGAAAATTGTCAACTGTATACCTAACAAAGTTTAATAACTAGAATACATTAATTAAGCTGGCACTCAAGTTCATGCCTAGCATCTCAGCACTGGGAAAAAGTAGGCAGGAAAAACATCTCTAGCTACATCAGTGTCTGTGTGTTGGACTACTTGCTGCCTGACCCTACCTGCCCTTGGAGGTTGGAGGTGAGGTGGTACAGAGTCAATGGCACAGACTCTGGAGCAGGTGAGAAACACCACAGCAAGCTCATCTGAACACTGCTGAAAAGCTTCTTTAATACCCACCACTTGAGCCCCATTGGTCCCAAGAAAGCATCCCTTCTAAACAGCAGTTCCTGATTGGCTGGCATTGTTGCACCAGCAATCCTTGGTCTCTCAGGCAGTCCTCAATTAGTCCTCCTGCAGGAGATGCTTTTGTGGCTGCTCAGCCCCTGGCATTTACATAGAGGTAGCCCTGCCGGTCCTGCTACACATAGGAAGTTCAAGGCCAGCCTGAGCTAAATGACATTTTATATCTCAAAATAAATTAATAAATCAACAGAAACAGGGGCATTACACTTAAATAGACAGTTCACAAAAGAAGACACACAAATAGTTAACAGGTATAGGAAAAATAGGATTAGCACCACTAATTACAAGGGAAGTGCAAATCAAAACCACAGTGAGGTGTCTCAGAAGAGATTTTTCCAAAAATTAAAATATGACAATATAACTGCTACTATTCAAAGTATATGAAACCAGTCTGCACACCCATGTTCATTACACTACTATTCACAATAAATAAGACAAAAACCTTAAGTGCACAGCAACTGATGGAAGAAATAAAAACACGGTACATAGACACACCAAAATAGTTCTCAGAGATGTAAAAGCATGGAATCCTATCGTTGGCAACATTCTGGACAGAATTAGAGACAATTACCTTAATGGAACAAGCCTGAGCCAGGCTTCTTCCACTTCTGTAACCTCAGCACTGGGGAGGCTGACCTTAAGGCCAACCTGAACTATTCAGTGTTTGAGGGCAGACAGGGCTGGAAACAAGAGACCTGCTACCTCCAGACTCCTCTAGGAAAACACACGCCACACCATATAGCTATGGATTTATACATCGCTTTTTCAGGTTAAGAAACTGTTTATCATGACTGTTTTCCTAAATTATTAATAGAATACATCAAAGACTTTTAAAAAACATCTTAGACATGTTTGTTTTGACTTGGTTTGGTTTTTCAGCTTTACAGTCAGTTTTTCATGAGAGCTATTCTGCTCACTAATCAAAAATAACTTAAGTGTTGGCCCCGGTAGAATCCTAAAAGGAAGGTGTCTGAAAGATCTACAAGCTGCTACAGAGCATCAGAGGAATGGGAAACAGAACCCTTCTGGTCAGTGTCCCATCAAAAACCTGAATACTCCTATTCCATGAAAGTCCGAGTCATTTAACTAAACTCCTCTATGATTCATGTTTCAGTCTGACTCCATAATAAACTATCTCCAATAAACATTTCTGAAGCCGAGTCTGGGTCCCATGTGCAATTATTGCTCAGCTGTCCTCCAATGAAGGTATACCAATTTAGAACCCTAACATTCCATCTTTGCAAACACCACTGGAGCACTACCACAGTTAAAAATCATTTTGGCAATCAGTACAGTTAACAAGGAGCAATTCATTTCATAGTCATTACCACCTTTTCTGAACTTGATTCATTTTCAATGCTTGTATGCTTGTGCAAGCACCTGTATGCCAGCATGTGCCAGTGGTCTCACTGGGACCTTGGGGGTCTTGGATTGGGTAAGGATGTCTGGCTAGTAAGCAAAGGATGCACATGGCCCTCCCTTTCCAGTGTGAGTTACAATCCACACTTGACTTTCTACCTGGATGTTTATTAATGACAAGCATGTTAATGACATATTAATGACAGAGCCGTCTCTCCTCCTTAGTCCTCTCATTTCTTTTTGGCTTTAAGAAAGTACAAACACATAAAAATAAACTACAGTACCAGTTAATGCTATTTTTCCTCATTAATCCATCAAATCCTGTTCATGTTTCATACCCTGGTTTAAATTTCTTTTTAGTAAAATGTACCTACACTTCTGCTACTTATTCTGCTTGGAAAGGCACTTCAATTATATAAATAGTAATCCATTTTAAAATACGATTATATAAACAGTAATCCGTTCTTAAAAGTAATCTTTGTTGTTTCTCAGTTTTAAAGTACAAATTATTTCTCTTTTCCTTAGGAGACCTATTTTCTGTTTTAAAAAAATGTTCATTTTGTAAAACATGTCCACTTTATAATTCATATTCCTGTATCTTGTTACTCTCTCTAAAAGAGTACAATGTCCTGATTTAACTAGTTATCTTCAATTGGTGACACTGGTCCAGCCATCCCTGTATCAGTGGACAGTGATTCTTTTCATTACTAAGAGTTCCTCGCTGTTGTTGGCTTCTACTGTTTTGATTTTACAGACAGGGTCTCACGTTGTAGCCCAGATTTGCCTACAATTCATTCTAGCCCAGAGTAGTCTCAATGAAAGGCGCAGCGATCCTCCTGCCTTGGCTTACCAAGTGCTGGGATTGCAGCCATGAGGTACAATGCTCAGATAAGAATCTTGTTTGTACAAATACTTCACACCTTGGGAAAGAGGGAAGAATTCCTTTGAGAAATATTCTATGAGGTCAAATAATATATACTAAAAATGCTTTGTTTTGTTTTTAAACATTGCTTTCCCCAAAAGCCATAGCTTTCCTTTCTACTGCCACCAAACCAGAAAAGTACCCTCCCTTCCCTTGGAGTCTTACCAGGAACACATACTGCTTTGTATTAATTTAAGTCTACTTAGTAAATAGTGATATTTCATCTTTAGTAAGTACTTCCTTTTTAATTTATACTTTTTATGTGGTAGCTTACATCTGACAGCTCTGAAGACAATCCTAAACTTACTTAAAACACTGTGAGATTTAATTTTATTTTTATTTATATGAGTACACTGTAGCTGTCTTCAGACACACACTAGAAGAGTGCATCAGATCCCATTACAGATGTTTGTGAGCCACCATGTGATTGCTGGAAATTGAACTCAGGACCTCTGGAAGAGCAGTCAGTGCTCTTAACTGCTGAGCCATCTCTCCAGCCCCATTGTGAGATTTAAAACAGTACCTCCAGCACAAACTCTGTAGTTTACCTTACAATGACCATCACTTTATAGTGACTGTCACCTTACAAGTTAGATACACCTGCTCCTTTATTCTTTTCTTTTTATCCTCGGTTTTATTTATTTATTTATTTATTTATTTTTTTTTGGGGGGGGGGGGGTTTCCGAGACAGGGTTTCTCTGTATAGCCCTGGCTGTCCTGGAACTCGCTCTGTAGACCAGGCTGGCCTCGAACTCAGAAATCCACCTGCCTCTGCCTCCCAAGTGCTGGGATTAAAGGCGTGCGCCACCACCGCCCAGCGTTATTTACTTTTTAAAACATTTATTTATTGGTGTGTGTGTGTGTGTGTGTGTGTGTGTGTGTGTGTGTGTGTATGAACATCAGTGCACACAGAAGTCACAGGACAATGTGTAATTTTTTTTTTCCCTCATGTAGGTCCTGGAAATTGAAATTAGATTATTGAGCTTGTCAACAGGCACCTTTACTTGTAAAGCCAGCCCTATTTACTCATTTTTGATAACAGTTATACAATTTTGTATGTCATTTGTATTATAAATCTTTCCAAATCTTTTAATTTACATTATCTTTTTTCATCTGAATGTTTTGAAATTTTTAAGCAAATTATAAAATATGGTAAGATATAACTATATACTATGGTGACATACATTGAAATTAAAATAACTTCTAGTCTACTAGGTTTTCTAAGAAATATATACATTAATATACACACACATACAAAGATGTCAGGGAGGTATGGAAGAGACAGCTCCTTGGTTAAGGACACATTCCGCTCTTCCAGAGAACCTGAGTTGAGTTCTCAGCACCCAGATCAGAGGGTTCACAAATGTTTGCAATTCCAACTCCAAAGGAGGCCTGTGGCCTCTGCTGGCACCTGTACTCCTGTGCATGTTTGCACACATATACACTTGAATAAATATAAAAATACAAGTTTTACAAAAGAAAGTGCAAGTAAACTAAAAAAGCTGTACAAAACTTAACTCAAAATTATCCATATACTGTATGTGACAAATATAAGTAATTTCCTTTTAGATTTAGTTCCTAGGTCCTAATACCTGTTTATATGCAAATATTCCAAATTTTAAAAAAAGCTGAAATTTAAAACATTTCTGGTCACAGACATCTTGGGTAAGAAATCCTGTACTGATGGTTTGTTAAGAACAATACTGGTTTTTTTCCTATTGGATTCTTATACTCAAGCCTCTGGTTAAATTGTAATTTATTTTTGTATATAGTTTAATGGTCTTCTAGAATAACCTTGTAACAGTATTTGAGCATGCATTAATGAATAAGCCTATCTTCTCCTGCTGTCACTAACAAACTATTTTTCTAAAATAGAGGTAATACCCCAAAGGAAAGACCTTGATTAGAAAGTACCTGGTCCTTCATTCTTGCTTTCCTTGGTATGACAACGGTATTTAACTCGGACTCTGTTGGACTGCTTCTAGGTTCCTGCTCTGCTCTGCTCGGACGAGCATTTAGTGCAGCTTCGACTTTTCCTGTAGACGGTGCTGGGGAGGAGCATGCTGAGTCGGCAGGCTGCGGGGACATGCTCTCTCTTCTCTTTGTCCTGTCGTCGTCATCATCATCATCATCACTGGACAAAATGACTAAAATCATAAAGAAAAGTCAAAATTTACATTTATAATTTGTCTTAGATCTTCTCACATGAGATCAATAAAAGCGAATCAAAGAGGAGCTCATGAGATAGTTCAGCATGTAAAATTGCTTGCTGTACAAGCCCAGTGGCCTGTAATGTTGGAAAGCAAGAACTGACTCCACACACAAAAAAATAAATAAAAATAATAATAATAATATAATCCACTGCATCTCATAAAAAGAATAAGATTTTTTAAAATGTCTAATTCATACTCTTTTAAAAAAATATTAGACAAATATGAAATCAACTCTTTAGCCTTAGAGCTTCTACAGTCACCACTACCAGGGTTGGGGATACAGCTCAGCAATAGATCACTTGCCTATCATATATGAGGCCCAGGGTTCAAATCTCTAGTACTGGCAAAGGGAAAAAAACAAACAAAAAACCAAAAAAACACCATAGAGTCACCACTAATCTACACAGCTACACCAGTAACTCATAGAATTATCCGTAAGTCTATTGCCGAGTTACAAAAAATTTATGGCTTAAAAATATCCAAATTCTGTTCAAAACAACATATACTTAAAATATGTGGCCAATAATTTTCCCTTATAATGGGAAGCACTGAAATTATAACTGGTCCTGAGAAGAAACTATACCAATATCTGATGTTCGATAAAATCTTGCTTTATAAACATGAAGAAGACAATTTGATCTTAGATCTGGGGTGCATCACTGCACCTATCAAATCGTTCCGTGTACCATAACAATGGAGCCGCCCACAATGCACTGAGTAAAATCACAATGCCTCAACCCAGGAACAATAGCAAGAATTTCTGTCATCTGTTCTATCTTCAATTCTCTTCATGCTTTGTCATAAAGTATTGGCTTAAAAATCTCTTCTTGATAGACAATCTAAACTAATGCAAGCACAGAGACAGTCAGTTACTCGTTACTCTCAATGTTATAACACTCTTTGATGTAAAAGGTTATTTGCAACTGTAATAGATGGGACAATGCTATATTCTAGAGCCTAAAACTGTGCTTCATACAGAAAAACAACAACAACCAAATACCCTGGGTTAACATAGAGTCTTCCAGGTGCTCCAGTATAAGAGTAAATAGCTAGATATTCCGGGGACGCAGCTGCCTGTGAGTCACTTCTGTAAGTAACCTTAAGAAACAGGAAGTGGGTAAAGAAGGCATAATCCACGACCCCACGGGGCAGTTTTCTCTTTAGTACCCTACACATAAATGCTTACTTAATATGGAGTAATGTACTCGCCCTAGAGGACCATCAGCCCAGTAATATCCAAGTATCTCTTTGGTTTTGTTAGTTTCATAACAAATACTGGCCTTTTATTATTTTCAAAGCTGGTTATTTGATTCAGTTTCTCTCCTCTATGAAATCAGAGACTACAATGATATCTATTTCATAGGATTGTGGCAAAGAAAGCAGGACATGACCCAGCCGGTCTGCTCCCATGTGGAAACCGTAATCCGAGACATCCCAGAGAGGCCACTGACCTCAAAGAGGCAGGTAAGATCAGTCGCCCACCGCCCTAGGCCTCAGAACCAAAACTGGGAGCAGGAAGCTCACAGGATCCACCAGGCACCCAAACCCCGCCCTAACGGAATACCACTCCCCTTCCGCCCCTCTCCGGATCCCTGTGGCTGGAGCATACAACCAGACGGTCTGCTCCCATGTGGAAACAATATCCCGAGACATCCCAGAGAGGCCACTGACCTCAGAGCAGCAGACACCAAGCTATTCTGTTAACGGGTGGAAACCGTATCCTGAGATATCCTAAAAAGGCCACCGACCTAAGAGCAGGGGACACCGTACCCCAAGACATCCTAGAGGAGCCACTGCACTCAAAGCAGCTGGAGCTCAGGATCACAGGATCACAGGATCACAGAGACATCTGGACCCTGAGGAGTTCAGACACAAGCAAGATAACTGGAAAGACAGGCTCCAGTCAGAACCAGTGAGTGCAGGTAGCACTAGACTTAACCAAATGGTGAAAGGCAAGCGCAAGAACATAAACAACAGAAACCAAAGTTCCTTGGCATCACGGGAACCATTTCTCCCACCATAGCAAGCCCTGAACATCACATCACACTGGAAAAGCAGGATTCAGAATTAAAATCACTTCCCATGATGATGATGTTAGAAGACTTTAAGAAGGTCATAAATAAAACTCTTAAAGAATTTGAGGAGAACACAGGTAAACAGGTAGAAATTCTTAAAGAGGAAACAAAAATCCCTTAAAGAATTGCAAGAAAACACAACCAAACAGGTGAAGGAATTAAACAAAACCTTCTAGGATCTAAAAATGAAACTAGAAACAATAAAGAAATCTCAAAGGGAGACTACCCAGGAGATAGAAAACCTAAGAAAAAGACCAGGAGTCATAGACGCAAGCATCACCAATAAAATACAAGAGATAGAAGAGAATCTCATGTGCAGAAGATACCATGGAAAACATTGACACAACTGTCAAAGAAAATGTGAAATGCAAAAAGCTCCTAACCCAAAACATCCAGGAAATCCAGGACACAATGAGAAGGCCAAACCTAAGGATAATAGGTATAGATGAGGGTGAAGACTCCCAACTTAAAGGACCAGTAAATATCCTCAACAAAATTATAGAGGAAAACTTCCCTAACCTAAAGAACGAGATGTCCTTAAATATACAAGAAGCCTACAGAACCCCAAATAGACTAGACCAGAAAAGAAATACCACCTGTCACATAATAATCAAAACATCAAATGTATAAAACAAAGAAAAAAATGCTACAAGCAGTAAGGGAAAAAGGTAAAGTAACATATAAAGGCAGATCTATAAGAATTACACCAGACTTCTCACCAGAAACTATAAAAGCCAGAAGATCCTGGACTGATATCATACAGACCCTAAGAGAACATTAAATGCCAGCCCAGACTACTATACCCAGCAAAACTCTCAACCACTATTGATGGAGAAACCAAGATATTCCATGACAAAACCAAATTTACACAATACCTTCCCACAAATCCAGCACTTCAAAGGATAATTGATGGAAAACTCCAACACGAGGAGGGAAATTACAACTTAGAAAAAGCAAGAAAGTAGTCTTCCAACAACCTCAACAGAAGATAGTTACACAAACAGAATTCCATCTCTAATAACAAAAGTGACAGGAAGCAACAATCATTTTTCCTTAATATCTCTTAATATCAATGGACTCAATTCTCCAACAAAAAAGACATAGACTAGCAGACTGGATATATAAACAGGACCCAGAATTTTGCTGCATACAGGAAACACATCTCTGTGACAAAGACAGACACTACCTCAGAGTAAAAGGATCTTCCAAGCAAGTGGTTCCAATAAACAAGCTGGAGTAGCAATTCTAATATCAAATAAAATTGATTTTCAACCAAAAGTAATCAAAAAAGATAAGGAAGGACACTTCATACTCAAAGGAAAAACGTACCAAGATGAACTCTCAATTCTGAACATCTATACCCCAAATGCAAGGGCACCCACATACATAAAAGAAACTTTAGTAAAGCTCAAAGCATACATTACACCTCACAGGAAAATAGTGGGGTATTTCAACACCCCACTCTCAGTTATGTACAGATCATGGAAACAGAAACTAAACAGAAACACAATGAAACTAACAGAAGTTATAACCAAATGGATTTAACTGATATATATAGAACATTTCACCCTAAAACAAGACTGTACCTTTTTCTCAGTACCTCATGGTACCTTCTCCAAAACAGACCATATAATTGGTCCCAAAACAGGCCTCAACAGATAAAAAAAAATGATTGAAATAATCCCTTGTACCCTATCAGACCACCATGGACTAAAGACTGGTCTTTAATAATGACAAAAACAATGGAAAGCCCACATACACGTGGAAATTGAACAATACTCTACTCAAGGATGACTTGATCAAGGAAGAAATAAAGAAAGAAATTAAAAGACTTTTTAGAATTTAATGAAAATGAGGACACATCATACCAAAACTTGTGGGACTCCATGAAAACAGTGCTAAGAGGAAAACTCATAGCTTCTAAGTGCCTACGAAAAGAAACTGGAGAGAACATACACTAACAACCTGACAGCACAGCTGAAAGCTCTAGAACAAAAAGAAGCTAATATACCCAAGAGGAGTAGACGGCAGGAAATAATCAAACTCAGAGCTGAAATCAACCAAGTAGAAACAGAGAGAACTTTACAAAGTATCAACAAAACCCGGAGCTGGTTCTTCGAGAAAATCAACAAGATAGATAAACCCTTAGCCAGACTAAACAAAGGGCACAGAGATAGTGTCCAAATTAATAAAATAAGAAATGAAAAGAGAGACATAACAACAGAAATTGAGGAAATTAAAAAAAAAATCATCAGATCCTACTACAAAGGCATATACTCAACAAAATTGGAAAATCTGGATGAAATGGACAATTTTCTAGACAGATACCAGACACCAAAATTAAATCAGAAGCAGATAAAGCATCTAAACAGTCCTATAACCCCTAAAGAAATAGAAGCAGTCATTAAAAGTCTCCCCACCAAAAAAAGTCCGGGACCAGATGGCTTTAGTGCAGAATTCTATCAGACCTTCAAGGAAGACCTAATACCAATTCTCTGCAAACTATTCCATAGAACAGAAACACAAGGAACACTACCCAATTCGTTCTATGAAGCTACAATTACACTCATACCTTAACCACATAAAGACCCAACAAAGAAAGAGAACTACAGACCAATCTCTCTTACGAATATTGATGCAAAAATACTCAATAAAATTCTAGCAAACCAAATCCAAGAACACATCAAAACAATTATCCATCATGATCAAGTAGGCTTTATCCCAGAAATGCAGGAATGGTTCAATATTCGGAAATCCATCAATGTAATCCACTACATAAACAAACTCAAAGAAAAAAACTACATGATCATCTCACTAGATGCTGAGAAAGCATTTAACAAAATTCAACATCCCTTCATGGTAAAAGTACTGGAAAGATCAAGAATTCAAGGCCCATACGTAAACATAGTAAAAGCAGTATACAGCAAGCCAGTAGCCAATATCAAACTAAATGGAGAGAAACTTGAAACAATCCCACTAAGATCAGGAACTAGACTAGGCTGCCCACTCTTACCCTACCTATTCAATATAGTACTGGAAGTCCTAGCCAGAGCAATTAGACAACAAAAGGAAGTCAAAGGGAAATAGAAAAACAAATAGGAAAAAAAGAAGTCAAAATTTCACTATTTGCAGATGATATGATAGTATACTTAAGTGAACCTAAAACTTCCCCACCAGAGAACTCCTAAACCTGATTTAAAAAAAAAAAAAAAAAAAAAAAAAAACTTCAGCAAAGTGGCTGGATATAAAATCAACTCAAACAAATTAGTAGCCTTCCTCTACTCAAAGGATAAACAGGCTAAGAAAGAAATTAGGGAAATGACACCCTTCACAATAGCCACAAATAATAAAAAATATCTTGGAGTGAATCTAACCAAGCAAATGAAAGATCTGTATGACAAGAACTTCAAGTCTCTGAAGAAAGAAATACAGAAGAAGATCTCAGAAGACAGAAAGATCTCCCATGCTCCTGGATTGGCAGGATTAACTTAGTAAAAATGGCCATCTTGCCAAAAGCAATCTACAGGTTCAATGCAATCCCCATCAAAATTCCAACTCAATTCTTCATAGAGATAGAAAGAGCAATTGACAATTTCATTTGGAATAACAAAAAACCTAGGATAGCGAGAACTATTCTCAATAATAAAAGAACTTCTGGGGGAAATCACCATCCCTGACCTCAAACTGTACTACAGAGCAGTAGTGATAAAAACCGCATGGTATTGGTACAGAGACAGACAGGAAGATCAGTGGAATAGAATTGAAGATCCAGAAATGAACACACACACCTATGGTCACTTGATCTTTGACAAAGGAGCTAAAACCATCCAGTGAAAAAAGGGCAGCATTTTCAACAAGTGGTGCTGGCTCAACTGGAGGTCAGCATGTAGAAGAATGC
Source organism: Arvicanthis niloticus (assembly GCF_011762505.2). Taxonomy (NCBI): domain Eukaryota; kingdom Metazoa; phylum Chordata; class Mammalia; order Rodentia; family Muridae; genus Arvicanthis; species Arvicanthis niloticus. The sequence goes on along the minus strand of NC_047678.1, from coordinate 1,950,663 downwards.
AAATTAATCCATTCTTATCCCCTTGTACAAAGCTCAAGTCCAAATGGATAAAGGACCTTCACATAAAACCAGATGCACTGAAACTAATAGAAGGTGGGGAAGAACCTCGAATACCTAGGCACAGGGGAAAAATTCGTGAACAGAACACCAATGGCTTATGCTCTAAGAGCAAGAATTAACAAATGGGACCTCATAAAATTGCAAAGCTTCTGTAAGGCAAAGGACACTGTCAATAAGACAAAATGGCAACCAACAGATTGGGAAAAGATCATTACCAATCCTACAGCTGATAAAGGGCTAACATCCAAAATATACAAAAAACTCCAGAAATTAGACTCCAGACAACCAAATAACCCTATTAAAAATGGGGTACAGAGCTAAACAAAGAATTCTCAACTGAGGAAACTCGAATGGCCGAGAAGCACCTTAAGAAATGCTCAACATCCTTAGTCATCAGGGAAATGCAAATCAAAACAACCCTGAGATACCACCTCACACCAGTCAGAATGGCTAAGATCAAAAACTCAAGTGATAGTAGATGCTGGCGAGGATGTGAAGAAAGAGGAACACTCCTGCATTGTTGGTGGGATTGCAAGATGGTACAACCACTCTGGAAATCAGTCTGGCGGTTCCTCAAAAAATTAGTCATAGCACTACCTGAGGACCCACTATGTTCATAGCAGCCTTATTTATAATAGCCAGAAGCTGGAAAGAACCCAACTGTCCTTCAACAGAGGAATGGATAAAAAAATGTGGTACATTTACACAATGGAGTATTACTCAGCTATTAAAAATAATGAATTTGAGAAATTCTTAGGTAAATGGATGGAACTAGAAAATATCATCCTGAGTGAGGTAACCCAATCACAAAAGAACACACATTGTATTTACTCACTGGTAAGTGGATATTAGCCCAAAAGCTTGAAATAGCCAAGATTCAACTTACAGACCACAATGAAGCTCATGAAGAAGGAAGAACAAGTGTGGATGCCTAGGTCCTACTCAGAAGGAGTAACAAAGTACTCAAGGGAGCAAATATGGAGACAAAGTGTGGGACAGAAACTGAAGGAGGGGCCTTCTGGAGACCATTCCACCTGGGTATCCATTCCATGTGCAGTCACCAAAGGTAGATGCTGATATGGATGTCAGGAAGTGCATGCTGACAGGAGCCTGATATAGCTGTCTCCTTAGAGGTCTGCCAGAGTCTGACATATTCAGAGGCAGATGCTCACAGCTAACCATTGATCTGATCAAGGGTTCCCAATGGAGAAGTTAGAAAACCGAAGGAGCTGAAAGTGTTGGTGGCCCCATGAGGAGAGCAAAAATACCAACCAACCAGAGCTCCCCAGGGTCTAAACCACCAGCCTGGGAGCACATAGGGAGGGACCCGTGACTCCAGTTGTATATGTAGGGGAGGATGGCCTTGTCGAGCATAGGTGGGAGAGGAGATCTTTGGTCACATGAAGGCTGAACACTGAGTTGGGGGGGGGGGGGAGGCACGGGAATTCGAGGGTAGGGAGGTAGGAGTTGGGGGTAGGTGAGGGCATACCCCCATAGAAGCAGGAGGAGGGGGATGGTATAAGGGGTTCCTGGGTGGTGGGGGGAATGGGGTAAGGGGATAAAATCTGAAATGTAAATATAATATCCAATAAAAAAGAAAAAAAAAGAAAGCAGGACATATAAAATCCTATTACAGGCATTGGCACATGTTAACTTTTAATTCATGTGTGCACTTTCTTTAACATGGCTTGAATTGCCCATGAATTTCCACTGATTCCTTTCTATGTCTCAAATATTGTACTGAACTATAATTATTTGTTATTTGTGTTATTTTATCTCCTCAAATTACTAACAAAGTGTCTGGGGAGGCAGCTTGGCTGGCAAACCCTTGCAATTACCCAGGACCGAGTCTGATCCCCAGAACCCACATAAAGTTGGGCATGGTAGTTTCTAACCCTAGCGTAGGGAAGAGACAGGATAATTCCTGCAACTCCCTGGCCAGCCAGGCTAGTGTACTCACTAAGAGCACACACAAGTCTAGATAGGAGATACACACTGAAATGAGCAGTCACTGACTGGGGCAACGCTGTCATTCTCGTTTGTTACTCTGACAGGAGCAGAATGGGAACAAAGTCAGTTGTTACTTTAGGCCTGTTCTAACCACTTAATCCCCAAATGATGCATATGTGCCACAAGAAGATACCTCTTAAAACTGTGTTTCTCAAATATACTCATATTTAAAGTTATGCAACAAAAATATTGGTTATTATTAAGTATTACTGAAGAATATGGCTACTCTAATTCAACAGTGCTCAGGAAAAAAGGCAGGAGGCCCACGGGAGCCCAAGGGTTTCTGAGTTTCAGGATACTTACTTGGATCGTTTAAATCTGACACGCTTGTCCTCCGCTCTTTTGGGTTTGTGAGTTTAGGTATTTTTCCTCCAGGTAAAATGACTTTCCCATTTGTCTGTATGTAATTATGTCTGCTAGCATCACAGGTGACCAAAATATCAACTGGAATCTTTTCCACACTGTTCCCATAAAACTTCTTAGCTGTTAATCCTGTGTTTTGTGATTTCTGTCCTCCAGAGTTCTGATGAATTGATGTTCTCAGCAATGGTCCAGTAGATTCATTCAAAGTTACGGCTTGTCGAAAATTTCTTTGCAAATCATTATGAAAAACAATACCACAACTTTGGCATTTGGTCTGATTTTCTTTTTCTTTTCCACATTTTGGGCAACATTCCCGCTGTTCAGAAACCTTATGCCCCAAGAGAACAAAAGAAAAGACTTTGGTATTTTACATTAGCATCAAAAAGCTTTTAAAAATCTCAAAATGCCCAGCAGTCACCATGGCACTCACCTTTAATCTCAGCACTCAGGAAGCTGAGGCAGGTGGATTTCTATGAGTTCAAGACCAATATATGGTCTACAGAGTGAGTTCCAGGACAGCCAAGGCTACACAGTGAAACCCTGTCTCAGAAAACCACAAAAACCAAAAACAACAACAACAAAAACCCCAAACCCCCCAAAACAGTAAATCTAAGTAAGACTATCTTGTTACACCAAGTAATGAAGTCCTAGAAGAATGACAGTGATGTGTCAAAAAACAACAGGGACAGTTTAAAGGGATGGTCACAAACAATAGTGGGCATCATCTGAACATCAAAACATATGAACGTTAAGGACTCCATGTGCTCATGATGATGCAAATGACCAACCACAGGCTCAAGAGACTGTGCTTGATATTCTCTTATCAGGCCCAGAGTTTACATCTCAGCACTCACGGAAATAAAACAATTTCCTTTAAAAAAAAAAAATAATAATAAAATTAAAGGGGAAAAAGAAATTACTGGAATCGCTGGAAGTAATGGCACACACCTTTAATCCCAGCACTTGGGAGGCAGAAGCAAGTGAATCTTTACAAGTTCAAGGCCTGCCTGGTCTACGAAGTGAGTCCATGACAGCCAGAGCTATCTTAAAACAAACAAAATAAGAAATTGCTGGAATGATTCCAGATGGAAATAATCTAAAGAGTTGTGGCAAATAAATATAACATATGACCCTGAAATGAAGCCTAACCCACTAAGAACACTGTTCACACACAATCTGACTGAGGGCATTCAATGATCAGGACCTGACCAGCATGGCGAACCAACGTCCTAGGTTCACAGAAAGGATTTAAAAAAAGAAGAAGAAGAACTGGGTTTTGTGGAACAGAAAGTAAGTTTAAAAATCAATATTTATGTATTGATGCATCGATAGTTATGTATACGTTGGGGCAGTATGTGCCTATGTCAGTGTAAGTTCCTGTAGAGCCCAGAAAGAAACACCAGATTTTCCTCTACAGTTACAGATGCTTGTGAGGTGCCTGGAACTGATCTCAGGTCCTCTGTAAGAGCAGTGTGTACTCTTTATCCCTGAGCCACCTCTCTACACCCAAATTAGAAATTTTTAATTAAAAAAAAAAAAACCAACCCCTTATTCTTTGTGTGTAACTTAGTATGAATAAAAGAAAAGAACAGGGATGAAGGACAGAGGGAGAGAGAGGAGTTCGGGGAGAAAAAGAAAGAGGGAGACGTGAAAAGAAAGAGAAGGGCAAGAAGAGAAATGAATAGAAGCAGGTCAGAGACAACCTTGAGCTCCAGTCCTTGCTTTCTTCTACTTTGAGGCAAAGTGTCTTTCTGACAGCAGATCCTCCTGCCTGCCTCCCATCTCACCCTACGAGCACGGGTATCACACATATGGACTATTTATCACATTTGACTCTACATCGGTTCTAAGGACTTGAACTCCAGTCCTCAGACTTGTTTGGCGAGTGCCTGTACTAACTGGGCTGTCTCTCCCGTCCTAATTTCTAAAAATTTAATAGCTACATATGATACCTCATGTAATCAACAATTTGAGAGTTAAGGCTAGAAGATTGTAATGAACTGGACATTAGCCTGGTCAGTTTCAGGTCAGTTGGTATTGAATAAGACCCTGTCTCCAAAACAAAAGCCAGCCAAACAAAACCACATATTAAAAAAAAAAAAATCTCTCTTTAATTTTTAACTTTGTTATAGGGATGTATTGATAAATTCTTTATATTAAAAAAAAAAAACTCTGTAGTTTGGACAAGTAGAAAATGGTCTATTTAAGCCAGAAACATTTACTTAAATAGCTTTTCTAGGTTTCTTTGGGTCCTAAGATGAAAAATCCCCTAGAATGTACTGAGCAATAAAGGCAATGGGAATGGCTGGGGAGATGGCCCAGAAAGTAAAGCTGAAAAGCCTGAAAGTCTGAGTCTGATCCTGAGGCTCCAGAGTAAAAGAACCAACTCCTCCTAAAGGCTGTTAGCCCACCGTCCACCTACCACAAGGTATGCACATGACTATACTTTACACAGACAGTCACAAAATGAATGTTAAACTAGTAATAAAAATACTAAGTCATTAGTAAGAGCAACATTTTTACCTACCTCTAAATGGGTCAAACACTTCTTTGAGGCAGGGGACAGAGGCGATAGCTGGTAAGTACTACAATGCCGTTTCTGCTGTACTTTCCTCTTAATTTCAGGCTCTACATATGATTCCGACTCTTCAGTTTTCTTCATTATATGGTCTAAAGAAAGTGGAGGTGAAAAGCACTGAATTTAAATTTAATAAACTTCTCGTGATCTTTACTATTTATTAAAGTCCTTGTTTTCAAATTTTAATTTTTAGTTAAAATGGGATCGTGTATAATATGTATGATAAAGATGAACAGATGGCTAGTGGGCAGGAGTGCTTGCCTCTAGTACTGACAACATGAAAGTGATGCTCAGGATCCGCATGATAGAAGGAACTCCTGAAAGTTGTTCGCCTGTGCACACATACACACACCGTACACACATACATGTGAAAACAAAAGCAAGACCTTTAGGATGCAGGCAGCAATAACGTCCAAACTACTCTTACCTGGCTGTCCCTTCTCAGTAGCTTTCCACTACTTCATTAGTGTGGCAACATTTGAGTTAGTTGAACAGTGAAGGCAACAGAAACACGGCACTAAAGCACAAACATGCCTCTTCCCCTCCAACTTAGCTCTGTTATTAGATTAGTAATAAGAAAATATAGGAATTCAAACATTTGGTCCAAAGATTTAGAAAAAGTAAAAGTAAACTAACTCTTAGGCTACTTGTGTGGGATTGTGTGTGTGTTAGTAGTTGTTTAGATATGTATTCTTCCCTAGAAATATAAGAGATTTGTCTTTATTATGGTTTAACGTAACTGCTCTATTGACCTACTCGCAACATTGCTAAATAGCTCTACTTGAATATTTTATTCTCTTTTTTCTTATTTTTGGAAATGAAGTCCAGCTATGTTAACAATGTTGGTATGAACTCACTAAGTAGTCCAGACTGGTCTTAAAAGTACAGGCTTCCTCCTGCTGCTAAATCCCAAATGCTAGCTCAGTCACATACCACTGTGTCCAACTTCCTTTTCTCTTCCGACTGCAAAACCTTATGTGGACCCTGGACATGCCAGTCTTGATTCTGTATTTCATTTCACAGAGATTCATTTTTCCAGAATATTTTCTTGTATTCTCTGCCACATACTCCTCTCTGTACAAGCAAAGTCTACCCAACTGAATGCTCAATTAAGCAATCCAGTTTCCATGGCATCTAATCTGAACTTCTATTAGCACTCATTTAATAATAAAATGCTTGTTTGTACTTTTCTATTGTTGCCAATATGCTGTGAGAAATTGGGTTTTAGTCATATGTTTTTCTAACATCCCAAACCTACCAAAGACAAAACTGGACAAGTATTTATCACACTGCTTAACTGCACAAAGACAGAATTGTATGATGCATTTAAGTGTGAAATTAGTGAGGTATGTGGTACAGGCCTTTAATCCCAGCACTTGGGAGGTGGAGGTAGAGGCAGAGGAATTCAGAGGAAGGGATGATGTTTCTACGTCACTTTAAAATGACTTACACTTTACAATAAAGATAATAAACTTAGAACCCGAAGACTTAGCCTACGGCCGAAAAGACAAAAGAATATATATATATATATATATATATATATATATATATATATATATCAATCATCAAGGTTTTACACTTGAAGAAACACACTAGTCTAAAGCATCCAGATGTTAGTGTTTTTTGAGGGATACTTAACTTTGCAATCTCTAAACAAAGGATCACTAAGAACTATAATATCCCACTCTTCAGACAAAAGAGAGTAGAGAACATTTTTAAAATCAGACAGTACATAAACACAGGTGTCCAGAATATAACAACTTACTTGTAAAATTAATTTACAGCAAAATAGCCTAAAACCCTCAACAGGATATGGGTTCTGAGTACTTGAAAGGTCAAGAGTAAACAGACCAGACTAACTAACACAAAGTGTGCTATAAAAAGAACTCTCTGTCCCTTTAGTCAACATGCTGCTTCCAATTTGTTTTATTTTATTTTGAGACAGGGTTTCACTATGAAACCTTGGTTGACCTAGAACTCACTAAATAGACTAGGCTGGCCTTGAACTCACAGAAATCTATCTCCTTCTGCTTCCCAAGTACTGGGATTAAAGAGTTGTGACACCAGGCCCTACTCAGATTTATTTTAAAAAACAAATTCGATTATGCACATAAAGGAAAAATCCTTTCCTCATGAACAAATTTTCAATAGATTGTATAAATGGAACAACACAAGATCTGTGGGTGTTGTTCAACTCAAATTTTCTGCTAAATGCTTCTTACATACAAATACTATTTAATTAAAACACAAGTAAACATAACAGTATGCATAATATTTTAAATTGAGCATACTGTCTTCTACTTTGTATATGAGAGGGGTCTAATTACAAGATTTGTGATGACCAGAATTTGCAAATGCCTGTCACCTATAAGAAATGTAGTACTTAAACTTTCATGGTGTGCATATCTGCCTATACTTTACATCATTTCTAGATGCTTATGTTGTCCAGTATACTATGAAAGCTATGTAAGTAGCTATTTTACAGTGCCATTTAGTAAATTAAAACAAACAAAAAGAAGGTAAATGTTCAAGACAGATGCAGTTTTCCTTTGTCAAATATAATTGATCACTGTGGCTGAGATCTGTGGGTGCAAACCCCAAAGTTACAGAGGCTTGATGCACATGGGCAGAAAGGTGATATAAGTATTTAAGGAATAAAATGAACTGACTGAATATAACAGGATATTTTCTTTGTACATGTGAATCAAGCAGCTATTTATCAGCTGACAATAATTGCAATCCTAAGACATAATTGCATGAAGTATGTAATTAAAATGTATATATTCAAAGATGTCAACTAGTTCTACACTTCTGGAGAAATATTAAAAACAATTACAAAACGAAAAAGAAGCTTAAGGAACAAAATGAAAAGCAGGGGGGGTATGGGTGTGTTTAATGTATCATTATACAGATGCTATTCTACATGCTTGGAAAAATTAAAATATTACCAAAAAAACAAACAACAAATCCAATGTGTATTAACAAAACCTAAAATATTTACACTTAATAGTTCATGAGATTGAACTCAGAAGCTCAATCCTCTGAGCCCACAAAGTAAATTTTTTGGACTTTGCACATAGGATGTGATACTACACACACACGCACACGCCCTAATAAATAAATGTAAAAAAATGTAAAGCTAAATCTAATTTTTATTTACATTTTAAAATCCCTTTGGTGGTGGTGGTGGTAATATGTGTAATATGTCTGAGTGCAGGCATGTGCATACCATGGTGCACACATGGAGGACAGAGGGCAATCTTGGCGTCAAGTCTCACCTTCTACCTTTAAGAGTGTGAGATCAAATTCAAGCTGTCTAACACAGGTACTCAAGCATTGTTATCCACTGCCCTCATCTTGTTAGTACCATGGTGGTTTCTTTTAGAAGAAATATTCCAGAACTATGATAGAAACACAACATGTAGTCTCCGGAGGAAATACTAACATTGAATGTGATTTTCATTCAGCATTCTATCCAGTATGCTAGTATGCGGTTTATCCTATAACCGGGCATTGTTCCACCTGCCTTACACAAACATGGCTGAAAATGGAGGGCTCCCTTACCTCTAACATAATTAAAGAAAAGAGGCAGCATCTCAACATAGCTTTTATATTCCTCTCAAAGTGTATACAGCTTGGGCTGAAGTAGTTCAGTTGGTAGAGTGCTTACGAAGCCCTGGATCTGATACCCACCACTACAGAAACCAAGAGTCTCTCTAAGATATGAGACTCTTAAACACCTCTCCCGAAAATGCTTATAATTTAAATATGCAAATATTTTCCCAAAATTATGGGTAAGTGCCGCCCATAATGCAAAATAAAAACAGAAAAATACCATTGAACAGAAATCAACAAATGCTGTGTGAATGAGGAACAGGTTCATTAGGACCCACAGATGAAGCTATGGATGATGGTACTGTTCTATAATCCAGAGAACTGAACATGGGCAGTTTGAGACTGAGCCATCTGAGGCTATCTGAAAACTCCTCCCCTCCAACACTCACCAATGGAGGCTTAATCACAGAGTGAAAAGTTAAGGGGAAACAGAAATTCTGTAGTCCCTTAGAATTATCAAAGAACTTTACTGAGTACCAAAGGAAAAACTAATTTTACAGTAATGAAGGTCAGAGCAACTGCTGTATAACACAGTGACTGTGACTGACCTCACCAGTGCCAAACACACCAACATCATGTCATCCCTGACACAATGCACTGACAAAGGCATATCATGTCTGTAACTGCTGTCTGAAACCAGCAGAGGTGCAGCGTACAAACAACCAAACACAAACCAAGGGGCATTACAAAGCAACTCACCTGTACTCATCAAAATTATCTAGAAACTAAAAAACCAATTAATTGCAATGTGGAAAAGGCATCAGTGAAAAACATTTACTCCTGAACAAGGTCAACAGCTTAGTAAATAATCTTATAACGAGACAGACCTGTGGTGGCATGTGCCAGGGATCCCATGACTCAGAGGCTAAGGCAGAAGATCACTAGTTAGAGCTAACGAGCTATAGAGTCCTATGATGGCTTAGTCTGTGCAATGAAATTCTGTGTCAAAAAGCAAACAACAACAAAACCCAAATAAATAGGCAAACAGCTTCTACTAATCTTCATTTTGACAAACACTGATTTAAAGGGGATAGCAAGAATGAAGAATAAATAGGAACCACTTTGTTCCTTTTGCAACTTTAATTATTATACTCTATAATTGTTTCAAAGTGAAAAACAAAGAAATTCAAAGATTATTTCTAATTTCTTAGTAAATATTATCGAGTGATTTGTTTGTTTGTTTGTTTGCTTGCTTGCTTGAGACAGAGCCTTACTATATAGCCTTAAATGGCCTTAACTTACTAGGTGGCCTAGACTGGCTCCAAACTCACTGAGATCCACCTACCTCTCTCTCCAGAGTGCTGGGATATAAGGTGTGCGCTACAATGCCTGGTTAAATAAATACTGTTGAATATTAATGAATATTGTTGAATAAACTGTAGGTATTCTAACAGCCTGGCCAATTGGCATCTAAACTATTACTAGTGGGTCTAGTCACTTTGCTTTTCTGAAATGCATTTGTCAAATGAGAATAGTATTGTACATTCTTCTTTGAAGATCAAAGTAACTTTGTACTAAGCAAGAGATCTGGCATTAAACAGAGCTGAGTTAAGCCTGAGCAAGTTATCTCAGTGATCTCTAGAACCGCTTGCTCTTCTGTACAAAATTTAGAGGAATCTTCCACAAGAAATAGGACATAAGTAGTATTTAACTTAGCAAGTGGAATGAAGTCAGTGTTCAATAAAAAATGAATGTGTAACAGAATAGATGTTTAAGAAGGTAGTCATTATTGCTAAACTCAATTTATTAACATAACTAACTGTGCACTGCAAAGTATATGATTCCGATTTGAAGTGAACACTACAAGATAATGAGGAATGATGAAACTGAACATGAAGATTTTTAATCACAGTGGTATATTCAATGCATGTACCAAAGTTTGGAATTAGAAATTATTATTGGCCAAGTCTTGTCTATAAACAAGGACACATATTAAGAAAGCTATTATATAGGGGCTGTGTAGATGGCTCTTGGAGAGGACCAGACTAAGTGCCCAACACCAATGTCACACAGCTCACAACTTCCATATATTGTAGCTATATTTCGAGAAGGATGAAACTTCCTGCCTCTATGGGCAGTAGTACACATGCATATATCTCACACAGACTCATGTACATGCAAAGTTAAAATTAACAAAAATAAATCTAATAAACAAACAAACAATCCATTCTAGCTTGGGCTCAGCAACACATGCCTTTAGATTCCTTCCACCCCAGAGGTTAAGGAAGAAAGATGAATTTAAGTTAAAAGAGAACCTGAAACAGAAAAGCCTTGATCTCAGAGCAATCAACAGAAACAATGCTGAGCTGCAGGGCGGCTCAGAGTAAACGCACTTGCAGTGCAGACTCAAGCACTAGAGTTATACGCCAGGGTACATATAAAAGGAAAGCTGAAGAGAGTGTGCAACTGTAATCCCAGCATTCCTAAGGCGGGCTGACAAATGGAAGGAAGCTGCCTGGAAGCTCATGGGCCAGCTATGCTGGAGTACACAGTATGGCAGAAACAACAAAGCAGACTGCATCAACAAGGTGAAGAAAGGGAAGAAGAGCCCCCCCCCCCAAAGTTGTCTTCTGACCACTACACACATCTGTTGCATGCAACTTCATATACCCATAAAATAAAATCACTATCTTATGTAAGGAAAATCAATTTGTTGATGAAATACATTTGATACATGTTATTGTATATTAATATAAAACTGTTATTATTCAATATAAAACTATTTTAAAGCTATAGCTAATCTTTAATTAATCCAAAGATTTTAAGCTATACTCACCTAACTGCACAACCATCCTGACAATAAAGCCACAGTTTAAAATTAAAAAAAAAATATGAAATCTGTTATAAAGCAATAGTTTTCAACATGATTTCTAGTAGGCCCCAGAGTATTCTAAAACTAGTATCTATATTCTTCTCTTTGTACTTCTTATGCAGGAATTCAAAACCCTGCACAGGTTAACAAACAAAACTGTATACTTACCTCCACCTTGGCCATGACTTAACATTATAGTGTTGTTTTCAGCTTTGTGGACATGAGGTGGGTATTCTTTCCTACAATGGGAAATTTGTATGATCTCATTTAAACAGAAAATGAAGTTTTCAAAATGACAAAGTCAAAGGACCACTTACATTTATTCAGAGAAACTATAGCTTGTCATGTTAAAAACTGACGATATAAAATAAAACTGCATTAGGAAAATAAAGCTACAGCTAGAGAACTTAAATCTTCAGCCTACCAGAATCACAACGGACTGCTAGATACATAGTCAGTAAATAAATTCAAATGATTGGTTTTTCAAGGAAGTCTTTAACTTTGGTTTTTTAAAGAAGTCCCTCATTTTTGGTCTCAAGCTGCCTGATGCAGGTGGCCTTCCTGTCTCACCCTCATGCAGCTGCTATTCCAGACACTACCTTTAGCCAGGTTTTTTTGTTTTTTGTTTTTTGTTTTTTAACTTTGGAAGCTATGTATTTACTCCTCAAATGCAAAATTTAGACCTTTTCTTTAGAAACTGACTTTTAACCAGTTGATGACATTCCCATTAAAATCACTGTCAGTCTGAACAAATACCCAATAGAATACCACCCAATTGTTTTATTATTTAAAAGTAATCAATGAATAAAATAACTATTGAACAAAAAACGAATATTAAATAACACTAGTCTTAAAGACAATGCTAGTATTAGTACAGAAATGTATCAAACAAATCCATCAATTATAGAACAAGTGATGTCAAGCTCTTGTCATGGGACATTATAGCCAGAAATACATTTGTCTAAACATATTAAACTATTCTGTCAAACAATATACAGTTAGTTACCATTATTTTAGAAGGGGTCTCATTATATAGCACAGTCTAACTTCAAACATGCAATCCTCCTGCCTTCGTGCTGGAAGTACAATTATAAGTCACTGCACTTGGTTCAACATAGAACATATAATAAACCTAACTTGAGTAAGTAAATGTCCTAAATAGTATACTTTTATAAATCTAAGTATACTAATTTTGAGAAAAAACAAGCATGTTGTGTCTAGTATTGAGAGAAAAATCACCATAGAAAGAAAAAGAAGCACTAACTCAGGAGTTATAACAGATACTTACCAAGCCTGGGTAAGTATATACAAATACTCATTTTATATCAGTAAGAAATTAAAGAAGCTATACTATCTATTTATAAATGTTTACACTAGTGTTAAAGTAGTTTCTTTTCAGTAAAGAGCAATGTAATTCATTTGATTACATAAATCAGATGAATACTTTCAAGGATTTAATATTTCCACATAAAACAAGGCACTCAAAATATGAATGACAAAGAAAATATTGCAAAAGTAGACAGTAATGTATTTGTAAGAGCAATCAGCAAACAATGAATACGTTGTGCCAGATACTAATGTTCAAAAGTTCCCTATTAACTCCATATTCTCTTGATAACCTTTCAAGCTACACATTATCAACATTTTTATAGATGAAAAAGCTGAGGGACAATAAAATTGATTAGTTGGTCCATAGCCCCACAATTACAAAATGATAATTTTGGAATTGAATCCCAGCAAACTATGTCAGCAACAATGACTAGAGCAGTATCAAGAACATGTGAACAATTTCTACTTTGCCAAGATTTTAAACACTGTGATGACATAAATTGTCAGGTCAGGAAAAGGCACGACCTTGTCTTTCATGTCATGGTAGTAATTGAACTACGAAAAAAGGAAGTTGGAGATGTAGCTCAGTGGATGCTAGTTTGCCTAGCCTGCACAAAGTCCTGAGTTTGATCCCTGCATTGCAGATTATTTGTTTGTGTGTGTGTAATTATGCATGCATGTATGTATGTATGTATGTATGTATATATGTATGTATGTATGCATGCATGTATGTATGTATGCATGCATGTACAAGAGGTAGAGACAGAAGGACCAGAAGTTGAAGTTCAAGGTTAGGACTAGATATGGCTCAGCAGTTAAATGAAATCTTACCTTCTCTTGTAGGAGCACACACGCTCACACATGTGCACTCACCCTCTGCTCCAGCTACTGGAAGAGTTGGAAGAGTCAATGCTTCCAACCTCCAAAATTACCTGTGCTCATGTGCCCATACCATAAGAAAATACACACACACACACACACACACACACACACACACACACACACACACTTACTAATAATCATAAATCACATAAAAAAGGCAAGGTCATTTCAGCTACATAGAATTCTAAGCCAGTCTGGGATAAATGAAGACAACGTACCAAAGAAAAAGAAGGGCTAATCACCCTGCCAACTGGCTTTCATAGTGCAGGAAGGTAATAACTAGGAAGAAAAATCATCACTGACCCTTGTTACGAACCCTATGAGCTATAATGCCAATCTGTCAAGCAGAACATGCCCACTGGCACAATAGTGGGATAAAGTTACGGGGGTCCCAACTCTTTGCTAGTTAGATCTGAGGTCCTCTGCACAGGAGGGAACTCATACCTGGTATTATAGACCTGGCCAAAAGTTCTTGACTGGGAAGGTCATAGTAGGTAACCTACTGCTGATGGTTTGCCACATAAACATAGAATCAACCTGCCTTCTCAATATGTTTATACACACTATATACCCATAAAACAGTGCTGCCCTCAGCCTTGTTCAGAGAAGTTTCTATTTGCAATACATGACAGTTAACACAGAGACTCACCAAAAGACCAAAGTGTTAAGAATAAGTGGCTGTTCTCTGCTCTAAACATGACATCTACGCAAACTACATGCACACTCTTTGTCTCACATACAGAAGCCTAGGAAACACTGGGGAAAGTGGTAGAAGAATTAAGAGCTGAAGAATGGGGAGTAGTGGTGTGAAATGTTATTTTCTGAGCATAAGCGGCAGTTTGCACTCACAGTATGGAGTTTACCTACATGAGACCTGCAGAAGCGTGGGCCCACCAACATTCCATCATGGACAGGGAAAGAACTCATGGAGACCCCTCTTCTTGAGGAGCCACAGGCAGCTAATGATTATTGGGGGAAGGGTGAGCTAGTGGTGAGTTGTCCTTGTTTAAGTAAAAGAATCCCCACCTATGTTCAAGCAAGCAACTCTAATTAAATGCAGTGTGCTGTGCACATCAGCGGGGTGGTGGTGGGGGGAATAGAAGAGGAGGGAAGGGAGAAAAGAGGGAAAAAAGAAGGAAGGAGGGAGGAGGGGTGAGAGAAGAGAGGAGACAGGTTCATGTTGGGAAGAGGAGGCTGGGAAAGAAGAGAAGAGAACGGGGAGATCAGTTCATACTGCATGTGTATCAATTTTAAATGTTCAAAATTCATTTGTTTAAAGGGCATGTTTTCAGCATCTAGCTCAGCATGGCGGCACATGACTACAATCCCAGCATTTGGGAAGGCAGGAGGATCAGGAGTTCAAAGTCAACCGCATTTTTATAGTTCAAGGCCAGCATGAAAATCAACCTTAAAAAACATGTTGGGCTCCTAACTATACTATATTAAGCTTAGAATATACATGTTTCATACTAAAAAGTTACATACAATAAGAAAGCTGGAAGCAAACATGGTAATACTTCTACTGTAATTCTATGTCTCCCATTTTTAAAATTATGGGCAACAGACACAGTAAATATTTTGAAATGCTGGATATCATTAACAAAATTCCACAATTGTTTAAGTTATAAGCACTCTGAAAAATAAAATATATATACTGCATAGTGAACTATGTTGTTTGTAATTTAACACTGTTCTACCATGCATCGCTAATAAGAATGAATACATGATTATCATGTAATACCCACAATGCTAAAATGTGTTACAATATTATTTTCTTGTATTCCAAACTTCATAGTTACCATTTCCAAATCTTCCTGAATGATTTTCAACACAAATAAGAACAATAAACTGCTCTTAAATTATACTAAGATGCAGGCATAAGCTTAGAATAAAAACGTTTCCATATGCATCCCAGAGATCACACTCAGTTTGTCAAGCTTACTGGCAAGGACCTGTATCCCTGTGACCCCTCTTTTGCTCACAAGAATAATCTTTTATTTGATTAAAAAAATTTGAATCCCCACCCATAATCTTCTTCTCTCTAGATTGTAGTTTCCAGGCTGGCTGAAGCTCCTGAGTACTGGATTAAGGAGTGCACTTCCATCCCAGCTCTTCTCTCCCCTTTTCCTTCCCCTAGATGTCTCCAGGGCTTCTCTGTGTAGCAATGGCTGCCTCTCCTTTTTTAAGTCTCTCATGGCCCAGACAGATGGATCCTACTATCTCAGCCTCCCTCTCAAGTCCTGAAATCACAAGTTGTAAACCAGCACAGCTGGCCAACCTTGGTCTCCTGCCTAAGGTAACCTTTACTCAATTCTAAGCCACCATTTCCCCCTTACTATACTTGGCAACGATTCCATCCATACTCAAAGGAGAGCAATATTGACATACTTCACTTAGAACTATTCTGTAAGAAATAGCTGTCCCCCAGTCCACTTGACAGAACATGCTAAATTATACTATAAATCTAGCCTGGTCTACATAGTGAGTTCCTGGATAAAGACAAGTCTTGCTATTTATATTTAGCTCACACTGTCCTCAATCTCCTGCTTCTCCTGTCTTAGCTTACTCATGTCTTCCTGGCATAAAGATTTTGATGATTTAACTGTATGCAACCTTACTATTAAGGTACTGAAAATTTTAAAGAACATTAGTCAGACATCAGTATAAATATAATAAACATAATATAATAAATATAATAAATATATAACTATCCATGCAATAATAAATGCACTGAGAATTATACTGAAATATCACCCATATATCAAAATATTGCAATGTACTATTAATCAGTTTTCTGTCATTAAATAGTAAACTTTACTGATGAACTTCAATTCAGGGTATTATTCAAAGCAAATAAGCTGATATTTTACTGCTACATCCATGTTCTAATTTCATTAAGCTTACCTTTCTTTTCGGTCCTGATTGCTTAAAACATGAAAAAGAAAAAAATGTAAGAGAGGAGCCTTCATTGTTGATAATATGTCATTGCAATTGTAATTATTGACGTTAACAAAGCAAAACTATTAATATGAGCAATTTGTTTTAATAATATTTTGCATGTACTATATGTTAACTATTGCTTTTTTTTCAATTGTGGTCAACATAAACTAATTTAGGTAGTTACATATTTAACAGGAAAACACGGATGCACAAAATTATGAAAATTCTCAAAGGGGTTTTACTTATAAAGCATTTAATAACAGATTCTTTTATGACAGTCCATAGACATAATTTTCAAGAAATAATGACATTTCCTGGAAGTTATAGCTTATAATCACATTCTTATCACAAGTTTTATGAAGCCAGTGTACATTTCTCCACAACTCATGGAAACTCCAGAAACCATCAGATAGACATCCAAGAGTTACACTGCTGAGTTTACAATAAAACTCCCATTCTGAAACTATTGTTCCTCATCACAGAAAGGCTTAGATGTTCAAAACTTTAAGATGTTCATAAATAACAAAATCTTGAAACTACAGTATCTCATTCCTCTCCTGGAAGCACACAAGTAAGCTGACAATACAATCCAGCAAAATAAGAAAAAAAAAAAAAAAAAAAAAAAAGCACTGTAAACTCCCTAAGAGCAGCACTTAAAAGACACATTAAAACAATGAAGAGCCCGGAGGTGGTGGCGCACGCCTTTAATCCCAGCACTTGGGAGGCAGAGGCAGGTGGATTTCTGAGTTCGAGGCCAGCCTGGTCTACAGAGTGAGTTCCAGGACAGCCAGGGCTACACAGAGAAACCCTGTCTCGGAAAAAAAAAAAAAAAAAGAAAGAAAAGAAAAAGAAAAAGAAAAAGAAAAAGAAAGAAAGAAAGAAAGAAAGAAAGAAAGAAAGGGAAAAAAAGTGAAGAAACAATACATCTATGCTAATACATCTGAAACTTTATCTTCGCTATTAAATATATGTCACATGACAACCCCCCCCTCAGCTACAGTCCCAGGAAACGTAAAGCACCTTAAGTGAAATACTTCTAGCATCCTACTGTTGATCCCAAGAGGTAAACGGAGTTTAGAAATTAGAAAGAACTCTGTTGTTTCTAAAACTCACCTGTACAAAACCCCGAAAGTGTAGAGGCTGATTCTTCCTGATAAACCAAGAGACGTAGTAGCAAGAGAAGGAAACTATTACCACCTCTCTTTTCTTATCCATGAGGAAAATACATTTTAGAGACAGAGAACGTCACTCACTGGGAATAAAATCCCCATGTTCCATCCTCAGCAACACACAGACAGACTCTCTCTTCTCTCTCTCTCTCTCTCTCTCTCTCTGTCTCTCTCTCTCTCTCTCTCTCTTTCTCTCTCACACCCACACACACTACACACAACATGCACACAGACACACACACTGTCTAATATACAAGCATTCACAAGAAGCTTCAATGTATATACTATTAAATCTCACTCTAGAAGGGGTAGATTAAATAGATTAAACAAGTAGCTGTTATTAATAATGTAGGACTTGAAAGTGTCAGGTTTTTGGAAAAGGTTCTTTTGACTAATGCTGTACTAGTCGTCTTAAAAATATAAGGAGGGGTCAGAAAGATGGCTCTGAGGATAGAGCTAATAATGCTCTCACAGAGGACCCAAGTTTGACTTCTGGCTCCCATACCAGGGATGCACAACTGCCTACCATTATGGTTCCAGGAGACCCAATACAATCCGTTAGCCTCTGAGCACTTTGGAACTCATAGGTATACACAGACACATACTTAAAAACAAAACAAAACAAAAATCTTAAAATAAAAACTTTAAAATAAAAGGAGGAAATAAACACTGATTTAATTCTGATATTTCTGTATTGATTTAGGGCTTTAAAACTTCAACCAAAGCCGGGCGGTGGTGGTGCACGCCTTTAATCCCAGCACTTGGGAGGCAGAGGCAGGCGGATTTCTGAGTTCGAGGCCAGCCTGGTCTACAGAGTGAGTTCCAGGACAGCCAGGGATACACAGAGAAACCCTGTCTCGAAAAACAAAAACAAAAACAAAACAAAAAAAAACTTCAACCAAGGTAGAGACATCCATTAATTATTAAATCTTGCTTATTCTAGGACCCAGTTTTTCATGCATGGTTTTATGGTTTGTTTGTTTTGTTGTTGTTTTTTATGCATGTGAGAAAAGGTGTCAACAGAGGCTAGCCTCAAACTCATGACTCCCATGCTTCTGGGCTCCTGAGCAGTGACATACCTCTCTGCATTCTGCTTTAAAGACATGCATTTACCTTCCCCTTACAAGATTTTTTTGTTTTGCTTTTTTTGTTTTTTGAGACAGGCTTTCTCTGTGTAGTCCTGGCTGTCCTGGAACTCACTCTGTAGACCAAGCTGGCCTCGAACTCAGAAATCCACCTGCCTCTGCCTCCCAAGTGCTTGGATTAAAGGTGTGCGCCACCACTGCCTGGAAGATTTTTTTTTTTAACCAATCCTTTAAAGAAAGCTAAGAAAACTTTTTGATCAAAAAGTGAAATTATAACTAAAACACAAATCTATAAAATGTGCTAGGTTTTCGGTCTGCTTAAATAAAGTGAAGTTGCAATGAAAACAAACTTAAATAACTGCAGTTCATTTTTCTATTACTTTCCTTTAGCACTTTAGTGAATGAATCTATCGTTAATATATAAAATAACTTTGGAATAGTAGTAAGAAAACAGATGAGAAAGTTAACCATCTGCCCCAAATGATATAAAACTGATGTAATATTTAACAACCTTCCCTCATGCTCTTTTCAGATTAAAAAAAAAAGTAGTAAACTTCTTAAAAACTAATTATTATCATGAAGATCTGACCCCCCCCCAAAAAAAAAAGCCTTAATACTCTCCAAAAACTGTTCTGTGAACTACCAAACTGGAAACATTTTTTAAATTTTCAAATTAAGACTTAAGAAAGCAACAACATTTAAGAGAAGTCAGAAAAGACAACTGTCTTACCTTTCGGCCTCTCAGCTGTGCTCGGTGCTTCTGAAGCACACTCAAGAGTTAAACCCCGTGCAGCACAGCTCTGCTCTCTGGCAGCTCACACTGACTTAGCTTATACAGCTGTGCTACTGAACAAAACTAAGCCTTTGTTTGCTAGGGGTGGAGAGGTGCTGGGGAGAGAACCTATGTTTGACAGTTTTTCTTATGCAGTGACCCCGACTAGCCTTAAACTCACTAGCCCAAGATGTCCTCAAATCCATGACATTTTTTTTCTGCCTCAGCTAGCTCCTGAGTCTTGGGATTGCAGGCATTGCCACCACATATGGACTCATTATCCACCTTCCTGTCCTTAACAGTCATTCCGTAGTAGTAAATGGTGGGGCTTTGCCATATTAGTCTTTCTTTATCTATACCCATTTTATAAAATACAAATCACTTTGCTTTTTTGAAGGAATAAAACTGAGAGGAACTTTCAACGACTAGATTTTAGACTTCAAAATCCTTTAAAAGGCAGGTCACAGGATTAAAAAACAAAACAACAACAACAAAAAACCCAGTGTTTCCTCTTATACAGATTGAGACAAACACGAGCAGACTCTGTCCTGCTCGTTTGAATCTTTCTGCTCCAAAGCGTTTGGGTCACATATTCTGATTCTTGGAATATGAATTAATTTCAGTTACCAAACCCATTAGGTCTTCAACTAAGTATTATTTACAAAGATGAACATCACACACAAACAAGGTACAATAAGGCAAAGTCCTAGGACAAGACACAACCCACCAACCTTCTGACTTTAGTCTTTCTGTGTGACCACACATCTTACTTTTGATTCTTGATCCTATGTTAGAGCCCCATGGTGGCCAGAGAGCCTGCACTGTTTGTGCACCCTACATTACAACAAAGCAAATTTTTGGTGTGAGCAGTAAATTCTGTCTTTTGTATTGAATTTCTTAAGAATCTTATGTGAAAACTATAGTAAAATATTTTAAAATCCAAAAGTTTTCATTTAATCACCTTAAATTGAGAAAGATATAAAGATTTTAAGTTAAAGATCTATTCTAGTATATCTCCATAAGCATCATGTATAGCAAGTTTCTAAGGTTTGAAACAGTTTTTTAATAAATAACAAGCTTAAAAATAAAGAACACCATGCAAATTGTAACCAAATATAAATGCTATCAGTTATAAATAGCTACGGTGTAATGGCTAACTCCTAGGGCCAAAGAATTTTGAATCAAATGAAAGGAGATAACATTCTAAAAATGATTCTGAAATAGTTCAAAATCATTTTAAACCTTTTCCCAATATTACTTTCAATACTTTTAAGGATGAAACAGTATTGTGAACAAATTCCTAAACTTATAGAAACAACCAAACACTTAAAATTAATAGAATCTGCTTGATACACTGAAATCTTATACAACAAGAAAAATAATAAAAATTAACTTTGCTCTTTAGGTCAACTACCAGTTCAATCCAGTACAGTAAGATCAGTATTTATGAATCAGCTTCATTAAAAATCTTCTTAGACCTAAAAAGTAATACAACAAATGGCTCTTATTTTAAATTCTCCTCAAAAATGTGACTTTCTAAAAAGCAAATACAAAATAATTAAAATATATCAGGTCTCATCAATTATTTTGAAGATGTATTTCAAAGACAATGAAAACTGCCAAGTTCTACACATCACAGAGGTGTGCAATTTTCTATTTCAAAAGAGGAAATCATCTAGTCCAAAAGAATGAGGTCCTTACCTCTGAGCTGCCGTTCTGATGCCTGGCATCTGTACGTGAGCGTGATGGAAGCGTCTACCGTGAACTACAGTTCCAGAACACAATGCTGTGGCCTGTGTATTTTCACTGCACGTTAAAAAACAAAGAATAGTTTGAACAGGTAGAAAAAGGTTGTGTACATATGACAAAATTACCATTTAAAATCTGAGTGCAAACCCAAATTGTACACTAAAATAATAGTTTTTTTTTTTTTTTTTTTTTTTTTAAAAAAAAGAAAAAGCCCAATAACATCTACAGTTGTCCACGAGGAGACTTCCTAATATCTTTTCAACTATTTCCAAATCCCTCAAGGGAAAAGAATAACCGGAATCCTAGAAATCCAAAGTCTAAGACTTTAATTCTGCTACTAACTTGAATGTCACCTGATGTTTACAGATCCTACTTAGCTGTCCATATAGTAATAAAGTAGAAACAAAAGAGTAATTTTCACGTCCACTTATGGGATGTTAATGACATTAATAGCTTGGTCCTAAAATAACAATGATTTACTACCATAGTTACTAGAAAACGAATATTTTATCTGAAGAAGAGGAATAAAATCTTAAGAGAAAAACAAGACCCTTGAGATGATCTGAACTAGGATGTGCTAAGTGAGGTGTGAATATCTATGATGATGGAGCTTCAGACTGCTAAGATTGTGACTGATTTTCTACTTGCTTATGTTAAAGAAAATGCATGAGATGTCACACATTAAACTCCTAATTCAAGAATGAAAGGGGACTGAAGAGTTGGCTCAGAAAGTAAGTGCTTGAGAACTCTGAGTTCAGATCCCTAGCATCCTTGTAAAAAGCAAGACTCAAAACTGCATGTGGGCCCCAGCACTGCCAAGGTGAGGACGTACATGTCAAAGGGCCTCACTGGTTTAAAAAAAAAAAAAAAAAAAAAAAAAAAAAAAAAAAAAAAAAAAAAAAAAAGATTTGCTGAAACAGCAAGCTAAAAGCTCAGTGAGAAACCATGTCTCAAAAAAAAAAAAAAAAAAATTAAGGTATAGGCTAGGAATGTTAGCATATCTTTAACCAGCATTCCGAGGCAATGCACACACACACACAAATAAATCAAATAAATGCTTGAAAACAATTTTTTTAAGATTCAAAGAATCTATCCAACCTACTAAAAAAAAATCTGAATTTGGCCACAAATGTAGTTTAGCTTCTAATGTTAAACTCTCTCTTTTTTTTTTTTTTTACCTTCTCTATAGTGAAGCATCTACACATCAATCTTTCTATTTTTAAAGAATTTATTCAACTTTCAAATGTACCTCAGTTTCTTATTGTTGCTTAACATGTTAAGTCCAATTGGGTTGCCTTTCAAAGTTTTAAAGCCGTCAGTCCTGTTCCGCCTTACATAAGTCTTCAAGATGAAATCACCAGAACTAGTAGCAACAATTTCAGATCTTCGATTTAACTGCAAACAGATGTTAAAGAATCAATATATACCATCATGTGATAATTTATCAACAATCTCAAATTCATTAGTTTAAATTAAAAAACAAGCCAGTTATGACAGCACACACAGGTAGAAGCAGAAGGATCACAATTTCAAGGCCAGCCCAGGCTACACATTTTAAAAGCCAGTGAGATGACTAGATCTTTTTTCTAAGATACCACCAGCCTGACAAATGGGAGTTTGGACCCCAAGACTTAAAGAATTGATTGATTTATACAAGTTCTTCTCTAAAACACACACACACACACACACACACACACACACACACACACACACACACTCTCTCGTAATCAAACCATTTAAATGTCAATAGAGGAAAATGGCCTCTAACTTCAGCGTTCTGGAGATTGGGAAGTAAAGGTAAAGTCAAGATGACTGCCACAAATTTGAGAGCAACCTGGTCTATACCGTGAGTTCCAGGCTAGTCCAGGCTATTACAGTAAAACTGTCTCAAAGAAAGGAAAGGAGGAATGGGCGGAAGAAAGAAGGAAAGGGGGGAACCACAGGGAAGGAAGAGGGTGGAAAAGAAAACCGGTATACAGCTGCTAGAGCCAGTGGGAAAGGCACAGCGAGAGGACAGCAGCAGGACAGACCTGAGTGGCAATGGTTCCGTCTTTTTCTTCTAAAGACAGTGAAAGTTGTGAAAGGAACAGGGAATATATTACTTTTCTTTTTATATAAACCTCCTCCAAAATACATATAAAATTAAGATAATGGCTCTTGGGCTAGTTTTCTCTCTACAGAGCAAAACCAAATCAAAACAATAATAAAAAACCCTAAGATTTCCACTATTTAACAGGCTTGCGGCTATCAATAGAACAGTACTGCAAAATATGTGTCTTTGCCTCAGCATCAAAGTTTCTCCATCAATACAAACTGAGGTAATGTCTGTGCCTTCATAGGTACAAACAACATAAACACACTGACAACAAGAATGTGGTGAGAACCCTAGCATTTAAACAACTTATCTTTGGTACATTCTTTGAACAAGATGCTTTCATACACTATGATCCTGAGTTCTTTTCTTTTAATAGGTATGAGTGTTTGCCCAAATATATGCTAGGTATACTTTGTAGGAAACTGGTATCTGAGGCTAGAAGAGGCATTGGCTCTTCTGGAACTGGAGTTATACACAGATGTGAGCCACTGTGTGGGTGCTGAGAACTGAACCCAGGCCCTCTGCAAGAACAGCAATGCTCTTAATCACTGCACTAAGTGATAATTCAGTTCCAATAATTTCTTTAAAATTATATAAAAGAAAACCACACATCTATTTTACTAATTTTGTTTATATTATCTATTTACCAACTTCACTTATGCAGGTCTCTTCTTTAAACAAGCATAGCAAGCAACTTTTACCCATAGTGCCATCTTACCTTGGCCTTATCTGTTTTAATATTTTCTTTCTTTCCCTCCTTGGTGGTGACTGCACACACCTTTGATTCCCAGCACTCAGGAGGCAGAGGCAGGCGGATTTCTGAGTTCGAGGCCAGCCTGGTCTACCGAGTGAGTTCCAGGACAGCCAAGGCTATACAGAGAAACCCTGTCTCGAAAAACCAAAAGAATGAAAAAAAAAAAAAAAAAAAAAAGCTGTCTTACCAGGCCCTCAACCATGCTACTGATTAAGTAACTGAGTGTTCTCAAACTATCCTTTTTGATGGCAGATACAGCCTAAAACTCTAGAACTGGAGAGGAAGAGGCAAGGGGATGGAGTGTTGAAGGTTAGCACGGGCTACACAGCAATGTTCTGTCTTAAATGACATATCTTTTTTTGAGAAAGCATTTGAGGAACTATCTACCAACAACCTAATGCCATCATCAAAACAAGAGTATGTAAGAAAAATTCTGCAATTCCTTACTTTCATTGCTATATGGGTTGGATCATTTCAGGCAGCAATAAAATAACCAGTACTTCTAGTTTCATTATGTTATGGACTGCATATGAAATGTCCCTATAGGCTCCTATGTTTGAATAGGATACTTGGTTCCTGGCTCGTGGTGCTGTCTGGAAAGTTGTGGGACCTCTAAGAGGCATAGGATTACTGAAGAAAATGTCACCAAGGGTGGGTTTTGAGGTTTTATAATCTGTCCCCACTTCCTGTTCTTTATATGCAAGTGGAACATGCTCACTGCTTGGCTGTCAGGCTGGCCCATACTCCTGCCATCATGCCTTGCTGACCTTGATGGACTGACTGTGCTTCCTCTAACTGTCAGCAAATAGGCCCTTTCTTCCCTAACTCATTTTTTGTCAGGGTATTAATGAATACAGTAAGAAACTATGAATCTCACAGAAAATAACATTTACTATATTGTCAAATCTTTTTTTTTTTTTTTAAAAAAGGCTTTCCTCAATATCTGTTATACTTAATAGCTCCAGGAAAGGTAATTAATTATTTTTTTTTAAAAAAAGAGTTTTATTTATTCTTTTGGTTTATTTATTTGGCTGTGTATTGGAGACAGGGTATGTATGCAGTGTGACCCTGGATGGCTTTGAGCTCCTGCCTCCCATCTACCTCTGACTCTGCCGTCTCCACCAGGCACGCAACAGCATATGGTGCCAAGGCTCAAACTCTTGGCTTCATGCATGCTAGGCAAGTACTTTGCCAACTGACCTATACCACAGCCCCATATATAAATCTAGATTTTCAGAACCCACATAAAAGCCAGACGGGCATGGTGGCCACTTGAAGTCTCAGCATCTGAAAAGCAGAGAGACTGGAGACCAAGGAAAGAGAATAAATGAAGTCAGCCAACTCTGGGTTAAGCAAGAAACTCTGCCTCAATAATAATTAAAGATCAGTAAAAGAAAAAAATCAACTTTGGAGCACAAATACAAACACATCCCCAACACACACACACACACACACACACACACACACAATTTTCTTTTTTTAAAAATGCAATTATAGGGCTGAAGAGATGGCTCAGAGGTTAAGAGCACTGACTAGTCCTCCAGAGGTCCTGAGTTCAATTCCCAGCAACCATATGGTGGCTGAGCCTTCTCTCCAGCCCTAGTTTTTACTACTTATGGTCTTAGTTGGTAAAACATCAAATTAGTAAGAGAGGGAAATATAATATTAACAAGCAAAAACTGAGTCATTTATGTACAATTATCTCACAGAATATTTCTGTTCACAAAAATCAAGATGATATTTTGGCCCAAGTCAAGTTTTCCAAGTAATACAAGCCACATACTGCTGAGGAATGGAGGAATGGCTCAGTTTATAGCGTGTATGCCTGGCATCCACAGAGCCCTGGAGATTCCCAGCTCTGGTCCTCACATTTGCAGAGCAAACACTTCACACTGAGACATCTCCCCATTCCCAGAGCTATTTTCTATGGTGTTTTACTGATGGCCTTACAAACGACAAGTGAAAGAAGACTAGAAAACTGTGTATAGTATATACTACCAACCACATAAGGGGGCAGGGCCTGGAAGACTACTGGGAGATCTGCCTCTCCTTCTCTGCTTCCTAACTGCCAGGGAATGAGAATCTCCATAAGCCATATGCTTCCACCATGCCATTATAGGCCCAAGCAACCTTGGACAAAAACAAACGAGCCAAAATAAATCTTTCTCCTTTATTAAGTTTATTTAGCTATTTTTTATACCAATGGGAAGCCTAACTAAGACACATTTGTAGATAAACAAAAAAAATCATAACTATTCGTGTTTGGAGTCAGGAAGGGGAGCAGTGGGGACCGGGCAGGCTTACGGTAAAACAAAAAACAAACAACAACAACAACAACATAAACATACAAATCCTCTTCTTTAAAAATGACACAGCCTCAACTCTGTGGCCTTGATCTCCATATAGATCAAGCTGGCCTTGAACTTATGGCAATCCTCCCTCCATTAACTCTTTTTTTTTTTTTTTTTTTTTTTTTTGGTTTTTTGGGACAGGGTTTCTCTGTATAGCCTTGGCTGTCCTGGAACTTACTCGGTTTAATCCCAGCACTCAGGAAGCAGAGACAAGCATATCTCTCTGAGTTCAAGGTTATCCTGGTCTATAGTGAGTTTCAGAGTAGCCAGAACTGAACAATGAGTCCCTTAAAAATACTGTTAATTTGACTATAGTTAAATCTATAAATGTTTAGACAGATTTTTTTTTTTTTTTTTTTTTTTCCGAGACAGGGTTTCTCTGTATAGCCCGGGCTGTCCTGGAACTCACTCTGTAGACCAGGCTGGCCTCGAACTCAGAAATCCGCCTGCCTCTGCCTCCCAAGTACTGGGATTAAAGGCGTGCGCCACCACCGCCCGGCCCTCCATTAACTCTTAAATGGCAGGATTACGAGGTATATATTATTAACATGCCCGGCCAATTTTTTTTTTTAAATAACTTTTTTTGGGTTTCTATTACAAAAGAAAAATTATTTTTAAAGCAATACTTGCCTTTTTTCCTTTTGAGGTTTCAGAATCCTCATCTTCTACACTGAGTAGATTTGCTCCACTATACAGAAAATAAAGGAAGAAAACTTAAGCAACAGTTACAGTCCAAACATTAATGTATCTGCTTTATGTTCAGTAATTATCTAACTGGGGGAATTAGCAAACTTTGCTGCAAAGGCTCAGACAGTCACTTAAGGCTCTCATACAGTAACTACATATAACGCCCTCTGTAACATCCCTGCCACAACAGCATGAAAACAACTGTTTCCCAACAATCATGAACAAATCTAGGAAACGGGCAAAAAAGCTAGTCTGCTGACCCCACCTTAAATGAGCACATGATTTTGTTTTCAGGCTACAGATTTTATACAGTCATGCTCGCTAGTTTCCTTTTCTGCAGTTGTCATCTAGAGCTCAACAGAAAAGTTAGAGAAGCAGAGAGAGCACCATGACAGTCACAGCACCAGCCCTGCAGATGTCAACCCTCGACTTGGAACCTCAGCCACCATGCTGCTCCTACTGCAGGAGAGCTCATGGCCATCTCAACACGACTGAAAACGGAAACCTCTAGGAACACAATGAATTGAAAAATGCGGTCTGTACAGACGGCACCTTAAGAGATCACTTAAAAGACGGTCATAGTAAATCTTACAGAACAGAAATCAAACATATCTTTTAGATAATTCTGCTACATATAAGCTATTTGTAATAAACTTCAAGCTATTTGTAATAAAATGCAATGTTTTATTTCATTATTCTCTCATATACCAATACTGTTAATATAAAAATTTTATTAAAATGTCTGAAAGATAAAATATTTTAATCATAATTTCATATTTAGTGCCATTTTCAAAACTATATAAATACCAAATTTAAAAATAATTTTAAAAAAGGGTAAGGACTATAAAACACTAATCTTATTGAAATAAATTTATCAGTTCAAACTTTTCTTTCAGATAAAATTACTTAAAATAGTGAATGCAAAATACTTCAAATATTTAGCCAACATACTTGAATGCTAATTGGTATAAAGATTTTTTTCCGCCAGGCAGTGGTGGCACACACCCTTAATCCCAGCACTTGGGAGGCAGAGGCAGGTGGATTTCCGAGGCCAGTCTAGTCTACAGAATGAGTTCCAGGACAGCCAGGGCTACACAGAGAAACCCTGTCTCAAAAAAACAAAACAAAACAAAACAAAACAAACACAAAAATAGTATTGAATTTGCAACACAATTATCCTATTACAGGAAAGTACTATTGTAACTCTTATTACAGGCCATGGATGTGCTCTGTGAAAGAGCACTCTCCTCATTAAGGCCCTGAATTAGGCCTACAGTATTTCCAAAATCCCACAATAAAACCCACTCCTGTGTTGTAAAATTTCACACTGGATCGATTTAAGTGTATGAACCGAGTATGACATTGCTTCTGCTTCATCGGCACAACGCCTACTCAAACTACTTAGACTGTGGTGCTGCCTTCCCCGCTGGAAATCTGATCCAAGGTCAAAGTGATTGCCTTTTAAAAAGTGTAGTTTGAAACTTGTCTAGTAATTTTTCAATCATTAGAAAACATTTATTACATACATACATTTTCAAGACTGATAAATAAGCAAAAGTATTTACTGATAAAATACTGCTTTATCTTTTCTTACTGTAAAAAATACCACAATATTTTTAAAATTCCACAAAATATATATTAATTCTCTAATGAAAAGTTTCATTCATAGGAAATATGGAGGAAGCAATCCTTACTCTTTATCTGCATCTCCTTCACTTTCTTCTTCATGATCAAAGCTCCAGTTATTTTTAAAGCCTCCATCCCTCTTAGATTCTGATCTAGCCAAAGCTGAAATAAAACAAACTGAAATAAGTACTCATTAATGTAACTATTAAATATAAGAAATGTGAGCTTTTCCCAAACTCTGTCCTAAACTGACTTAATCTTGATGCTTTTCTATTTTTAAAAACTACTTTCTTCAAGAGAAAAAGAATAAATTAAAAGATGGTTTGCACCCGTGCACATGCGCATGTGTGTCTGCTGCGGAAACTTAAATTGCTAAAACATAATAAAATGCGGGAGGGGCGTACATGTGTATATGAACTATGATTTTAGGAATTAGACCCTCTAATTTAATTTTTTGCCTTCTCATGAGAACTACATTCAGACCACTAATACTGGTTAGACTCAACAACCTCTGCCTTTCAACTGAAGAAAAACAAAACAAGACCTCGTGTGTTAGTGAGATAGTTGATTTGATAACCAGAAAACTGTAGATCAGGACACCAAAGGTGCTCATTAGGAAATACAGAATGCAGTGAGAAGGGAGAATTGAATGGAGCCGCATGACAAAAGTCTAATTTCATAGAGTTGGGGCTAAGATTAAGTTCAGGGTCTTAGTGTTATAAGGTCAGACTGACCCAAATGGCAGGAAAAAGAAAAATACAACTAGTTTTTTTTAGAAGGTAACAGGGATAACTGATAGCTTACCCTTGGATCTAAGCTTGTCAGTGCTGAGGGCAAAGGGTATCTATCTACAAGTCTGGTAGGAAAGCAGAGGCTATGTGATGAAGTGCTTGCGCATCATGCTACAGACACTGGCTTCAATCTCCAGAACCATCAAAAACAAAGAGACACGGGTTAGAGAGGTGGCTCAGTGGTTAAGAACACTGGCTGTTCTTCCAAAGGTCTTGAGTTCAACTCCCAGCAGCCACATGGTGGCTCATAACCATCTGTAATGGGATCTGATGCCCTCTTCTGGTGTGTCTGAAGACAGCTACAGTGTATTCATAAAAATAAAATAAATAAATCTTAAAAAAAAGAAAAAGAAAAAACAGACAGACAAAATAAAAAAATAAAGTATATCTACCAGCTGTATCTAGCTACTGGCTGCAGCCCAGGGTAGCCATGAATGTAGCCCAAAACTGTAAACTTACTCAAAACAATAAGATTTTTAAAAAAGATTTATTTATTATGTATATAGGGTTCTGCCTGCATGTATGCCTGCAGCCAGAAGAGGGCACCAGACCTCATTATAGACGGTCATGAGCCACCATGTAGTTGCTGAGAACTGAAGTCTAGAAGAGCTGCCAGTGCTCTTAACCTCTGAGCCATCATCTCTCCAGCCTAAGATTATTTTTTGTAAACAATTAACAACAACAACAAAAAAGTTAACTTAATTTCATTGTTCTAAGGATGACCTCTACAGGCAATCATTTCAGGTTAAATGTCAAAGAACTAGGACCCATCTAAATGTTTGCATCTCTCCAACATTTATATTTTTCCCCTTTCAACATAAGAATAAATTATCATAGTTTAAATAAAAGGCAAGAAACCTGTAAATCCTGGAATCTTCCCACAGAAGGAAAATGGAGACAAGAAGGGGAACAAAGCTATGTGGTTTGAGATAAGTCAGTATGTAGATCAGCTGCATGACAGAAAAGTGGCTAAGTAGGCAGGCTTAAGAGAAACAGTAAGAAAGTATAAAGTCCCAGAAAGAGCATACTCAGCTCTGACCAGCATCCAAAAGAAAGAGACAGAAAAGAAAAGGTACACTTTCCTAGTCAAGACTCAGAAAGACAGGTCCTGAAGGGACTGTAGGAACTGTCCAAATTCAGACTTTTAAAATCCCACCCCCAAGATATTAGTGGTAAGAGAAGGAACTTTGGGAGACACGGCAGAATCTATAGGAATGGGATCAATCCTTTAAGAGACCCAGGGAAGTTGTTTTACACTTTCACTAGGACAGAGTTGCAAGTTAATATCTCTAAGAAAGCAGGATGCTTCCAGATATTGGTTCTGGATATTCTGATTTGACGTCCAGCCTCTAGCGCTGAGAAATACATCTAGAGTTGGGCACAGTAGTGCATTCCAGTCATCCCAGCACTTGGGAGACACAGAAAAAATTACAAGTTCATGGCTAGCCTGGGCTACAGAGTTTGAGCCAGCCTTAGCTACATAGCAAAGTGCCCCCCACCAACCCCCAAAAGACAAACTATGTAATCTGTGAAACTTTGTAACAGCACCCCAAAAAGACTAAGTAGAGCATTCGTAATCACAAACCCTCAATTACTAAGAGAGAGCAGAATTTTCATCATCTAATAGGAGTCCATAATGAAAACAGCTCCCTTTTTGGTGTCAGGTACCTGTGTTAACAAAGGGCCATCAGTACTTGAAAGCCCCACAATTAGACACCCAACTTCTTTAGAAGTTGGCCTGTCACAGATCTGACTACCTTACTGTCAGCACTAGTTTTAGTTGTCAACCTAATAAAATCTAGATTATCGTGGGACGACAGTTTCAATAAGAGGTTATCTAGATTAGTTGGCCTATGGGAATATCTAGGGAGAGATGTCTTGATTGTGAGGTGGGGAGGTGCCCACTGTAGAGGGCACCATATTCTGTTTTGGGGTCCTATACTACGAAAGAATAGAAAAAACAGCATGAGCATGATTCATTCATTTTCTCTCTGCTCTTAACTGGATGTAACTAGGTGCTTTAAGTTCCTGCTAGCCCCGCCGTACAAGCAAGCAATGGTGGACTGTAATTTTGGGAGCTAAATTAAACCCTTTTTTCTCCTAAACTGCTTTTGTCATGGTATTTTATAACAGCAATCAAACTATACTGAGACACTTAACAAGTACAAAAGAAAAGTGTACCTGGAGCATCCATCAAGGCTAAAAGTCAAACTAACTTAAAAGTACCATTCAAATGAGACACGTATACAGGACATCTGTTCCACAGTTTCATGAATGAACTACCCAAGGAAGGCAGCATGGCAGCACTCAGCCACTGTTGAGAATGTCAGTCAAGACTTCAACAATAAATGCTCAAGTTTTAAAACACCAGAGGTTAGAGAGAAGGCTCAGTTGTTTAAAGTACTTGCTGAACAATCATGAAGGACAGAATTTGGATCCCTATAACCCCAAACTCCTAAGTGGGCAGAAACAGGAGGACTGCTGGGGCGTGGTGCCTTCTAGAATAGCTGAGAAAATGCAAACCCCAGGTTCAGGTAGAGACCTGGTGAACAGTGATATGATATCCAACAACTTTTTCAGAACTAATGCACTCACAGGAACCACATACAGGCACAATACACACACACTATAAGTTAGAAAAAATTAAAAACACAAAACTACAGAACTGGTTATATATAACTTATCAGATAAAGGACACATTTTCCTTAGAAAATTTTTTAAAATCATGTTATGAACATACTAAAATAATTTATTCAGAATAGGCTACACTTGTTATGTCACCCCCACCCAAAATTTAAGGAGAAGGAAAGCAAAATGAACTCCCCCAAAAAAACAGCCAGTGGAGAAACCCAACAAGCACTTACACACTTACACTCCAGTGCTGAAGGCTACATCATCACTAGTGATGTCTTCTTCATAGCGTATAACCAATTCTCATACACCGCGACAGGAAACGCTCTCTGCTCTGCTGTTCTTCCCTAAAACTCCTAACGCTAATTTACCCATCAGGAACAATCAGACACACCCCCAGAGGAGACATTCAATAAAATACCTACTCAGAACTTCTTCAAAAAGAGATTAAGAAACTGTCAGAGACCTGAGTAAGTAGACATGGTGATACAGGCTGAGGCAGGATGGTCACTGAATCAGGCCTTCCAGGTCAATGCCATGCAGCAAGACCTGGAGAGTTAGTCAGTGTCTGTGTGTATCTTTCTCTCCTCCACTGGAGGACACAATCCCTCTGGCTTCCACAGGCTCCTACACTTATGTGCCCAGACCCCATCACCAAAGACAGACAAAGGTAGATACACAATAAATATACAAATAATATAAATCAAATGAATCTTAAAAACAGTTGGTTTTCGTTATCTTTCTGTTGCTGTGATAAACATTACCAAAAGCAACTTGGATAAAGAGGTGGTTTATTTGGCTTACAGGTTACAGTCCATCACTGAAGGGAAGCCAACGCAGAAATTTGAAGCAGGAAACTGAAGCAGCAACCAAGAAGAAATGCTGCTTACCTGCTTGCTCTTCAAGATTTGTTCAGCTTGTTCTCTGATACAACACAGTCTCATCTGCCTACCAATGCACTTCCCACCATGGTTGGCCTCTCCTCCATCAACCAGCAATTAAGAAAATGCCCCAAAGACATGCTCACAAGCCAATCTAATGGAGACAATTCTTCAACTAAGGTCTCCTCTTCCCAGATACATCGAGTATACAAACTAAAGCTAATAACTAAGACAATCATCTAGCAGTAGGTTAGAAATCAATAAGTAATTTTGAACCTTAAATAAACAGTTTTTATGCAATAATAAAAATATTCAGCCTTGGTATAAAGTATTACAACTTTAAGTCACATGTGACAATCAAAGGACACAAATTAAGTAAAATAGTATTAAGAGGATGATGGTATCTAGAAAAAACAAAACCTGCTGACAAGATTTTGGATATCAATTTGGACAGTGAAGCTAAATTTGCTGACACAGGGCCTAGTCGTCCCACTGAGCACACAATAGGTCAAGTAAGGGAAACTATGATACAGCTGAATCTAGCTTGCTTTTTATTATAAAATGCAAAAGCTTCCAGCTATAGTAGCACATACTTTCAGTCCCAGCACTCGGGAAGTGGAGACAGGTGGATCTCTGTGAGTTCCAGGCTGGCCACAGTTATATAGTAAGACCCCACCTCAAAAAAGGGGGGGAAAAAAAGGAAAAAATAGAAAAGAGAAGAAAGCACAACAATTACATAAGTGTGGATATTGTTTATATGAGAATGCATATGTATATGTGTGTATAAGCACAGCTCAGTGATGCATAAAAAAAAAAGTGTACCAGGTACAATGACACAAACCTGTCAGGAAACTGAAGCAAGAGGATTGTCATGAGTTCAAAACCAGCCTAGGCTACACAGTAAATCTCTGGCCAGGCAGGGCTACTTACACAGCAAGATCCTGGCTAGAGTGGGAGTGATGAAACTGTCAGTGAGTGAACGGCTACCTGGGGTGCTGCTGCTGTGTTGCTCTTCTCAGAACTGTCAAGATTCCTGAAGGCAGTTTCTGTGGAGCTCCTGGTTCCCCATGCAAGTTTAAGCCCACTGCTTTAGATACTAACCACTAGAGACTGCATGGAGAGGGAGGAGGCCAGCCAGCCAGATACATGAATGAAGCCAACCTGGAATCAGAGTAGCCAAACCAGGGCAGAGTCAGCCCTGCAGTTGTTTCATGGAGCCTCCAAAAAATAAAAATAAAATAAAACTTTCTCAATTCCCAGATCTATGTAAATGTAAATTTTTTTGATAAGGAAAACAGAACAATATTTGGTTAAGTCTCTGAAACTATAATAAAATTACATTTTTCTATAAATACAAAATACCCAAAATACCCTCATGATAACCCAGCTATTGTTCACTTTCTTTGCCTGGTTTTAAAAAATCCCCTGCCAGTTCTTGATCAAAGAAAATCTAATGACTTGATATGCTACTTTGTTTTATCTATTCCACCGACCCCAGGGCTTGTGCTGGAACACAGGCTCTTGTAAATGCATGCTAGGCAAACACTCTATCACTGGAGTGTACCTCTAGCCCACTTTTAGGTTTTTTTTTTTTTTTTTATAAGTCCTTAACTGTTCTAAATTTGTAAACTTAGATTTCATAAAATATGTCCTTTGCAAGTTTGAGAAAAGTAGAAGTCTTTCACTTACAACACTCCAAGACGTCAGTGAACATAACCTTGTAATTTAATGCCTTTTCTAAGTTGATCTCACACTCATACACAGAGACACATTACTGTAGCTATAACTTTTACAGTTTGATATTACCAACAAATCTGTCTGCAAATTTATGATTCTTACTGTAGATTGTGGCGAGCTCAGCTGACTATTTTTCTCTTAGTAACTAAAGAACTCTGACTTTTTCTCTTATTACAAGCAAATTCAGATCAAAAGCATCACCACTCTTGAACCTTGGGGTCATTATTAAATAAAACTGCACACAGGAAATGTTAAAGGACAACAATAGATCTTGTAATCAAGGCAAGTGAAAATCATATAAAAATCATATAAAAAGCCAGGCACAACTGCGGAAATATAGAATGACTCTGTCTCAGTTGGGGAGGGAGCATACAAGGCTGGATAGAGAAGGCGCCTGCCAAGATCTCACCTAGCTACTGGGAATGGAGTGCAGTTTTAAACCATGACTTGTTTATTGTTGGGATTTTCCATTTGATGTTTTTTCAGATCTTGCTTGACCATGGGCAACTGAAACTAAGGAAAAATCTGGGTCCTTCCAAAGCTTGGCCTCCCTCTCCTTCTGCTCTCCGACAGCACTGCCTTATCACCGAACTACAATGCCTGTCTCCTCTTCTATAGTGCCCCTCATCCTTTTGAGGGGGTTGTAAGAAAAAAGAGAAAATACAGAACACAGAACTGGAGGAAGAAAGAGAAGTGCTGAAGAAAGCTGTGACTACCAGCTAAGTCCCAAACTCCAATTCCAGTCCTCCTAATGGCTTGCTGTGAGTCACAAAACCAGAATATTTGGAGTTCCTCAAATAGTCAACATATTTTGTAATGGCAAAAAGAAAAACCAATTTATAAATTATAAGACAAAAAGAAATCATAATTTTCTTTTCTATTCTTCCTCACTATACCAATCAATCTATAATGTCAAGATCAGCAACTAAATATTTTTAAAAAGGAAAAACTAAAAGCAAAAACAAGACAAACAAAAAACCCTAAATGTCCAAATATATGAGATAAATGATGAAAGATAAGCAAGGAAATTTCTTCTACTAGTTAAGAAAATAGCTGGGCTCTGGTGGCACACGCCTTTAATCCCAGCACTTGGGAGGCAGAGGCCAGCCTGGTCTACAAAGTGAGTTCCAGGACAGCCAGGGCTACACAGAGAAAAAAAAAAAAAAGAAAGAAAGAAAAAAAGAAAAAAAAGAAGAAGAAAATAATAGCATTACCTAACACATGGTGCTCATTAAATGACTGTTTTATTCTCTCTCTGTCTCTCTCTATGTGTGTGTGTGTTCATTTACTACTCATAGCAATCTTATGAAGTAATTGCTATAGGTAGGTAACTATCCTCCCACATGTAAAAGGCATGATGACTAGACTGAAGTCTCAGTTACTTTTCTAGTGCTATTACAAAACACCATTATCAAGGCATATATACAAGAAACTGTTTAATTGAACTTAGAATCCCAGAAGGGTAGAGTTGATGATAGAGCAAAAGAATGGGGGCAGAAATAGCTGAGAAACGAGCTCACATCTTGATCCATAAGTAGGAAACAGAGAGGGCACACTGTGAATGGCTTTAAGTCTTTTGAAACTTCAAACTGTGCCACAAAGCCACACCTCCTAATCCTTCCCAAACACTTGTACCAATTGGGGACCAAATATTTAAACATATAAACTATGATGGTCATTTTCATTAAAATCACCACAGCTAGTAATAAAACCTTTAGAAGGTAGGCCTCATAAAAGGACCCATGAGGGGGATATCAGACCACTTCCCTCTCCCCTTATTCTTCTTTCATGTCTCAGCAGCTATGAAGTGAGTAGCTTTCTTTCCTGTGCACTCCTATCGTGATAAACAGCTTCACCAAAGACCTAAAACTACAGACCATGTTGGTGTATGGTGTGTGTGATTGTGCCTCTGTCCTTCCTCACTTACCTAAGCCATTCTTTGATTGGCTTTAATTTAAAAAAATATGATGGCAAATTAGCTGGGCAGGAAGTGGAAGATGGGACCTCCTGGGAGGGAGAAAAGAATCCTGAGGAGAAGGAGGAGGAGGAGAGCCTTTTTGCCAGAAGACATGAGAGGAGACCCATATGACTGCAGGCCTGGAAGGTATAGCTAGCTAGCCACATGGCTGGATGGGACTAGGTGGTCAGGTTAACTTAGATGTAATTGAAAGCTTGCCCAGCTAAGGCCTAAGCTTTGAACTATTAAAAGGCCTCTGTGTGGTTATTTGGGGAAAATCTGGTTAAGGAATAATTGTCATTAATAATCATTTTAGTCTACAGGCCAACTAACCACGTGCTGAAAACTCCAAAACCCCCAAATAAGCCTTTTTCTTTAAGTTGATTTTCATAGTATTTTGTCACTCTGACAGATACCTCACTAGCTTACAAACACAACAATGTTTTTTTACAACTGAGAAAAAAAGAGCTAAGACAAGATAAATTGTTAAATAATATAGCCACTAGTGGGATGTCAGCATTCTGGCTGCCGAGTTTATATTCTAAATTCATTTCTAGTAACAATCTTTTTTATGGGCTGGAGAGATGGCTCAGCCATTAAAAGCACTTACTGCTCTTCCAGAGGTCCTGAGTTCAATTCCCAACAATCACATGGTGGCTCACAAACATCTGTACTAGGATCTGTTGCCCTCTTCTGCCATGTAGACATGCAGATACAGCACTCATATACATTAAATAAATAAATAAATAAATCTTTAAAAAAAAAAGAGTAATTTTTATACACAAGTATAATTGTTCCTTCCTGCTTCATGTGAGCATAAACCAAGAAATAAAATGCATCACTTTGACTGGACTGATAACAGGAAATAGCTGTAAGTAAGGGATAAATATACTAGGATGTATATTTAAGTAAGGAAAGATACTAGGATGTATATTTAAGTAAGGAAAGATACTAGGATGAAATTCGTAAAAGGAAATCAATGAAAAACTTTGACCAGGCTTGCAGGCTCATGCCCATGATCCCAACAATGAAAGCTGAGGCAGGGTGACATAAAATGCCCACCAGTCAGAAGGCAGGTTGGGCTACTGACTTCTAGGTCAACCTAGGCTACTTACTGAGATCCCCCACCCCAAAACATAAAGCAAACAAAAACCACAAAGAAAAGCTACACTAAACAAAGAATCATGGGATTTGTTTCACACAGAGTAAAGCTAAAGGCCTCGCTCACATGCCATGGAAAAACAAACAGCGAGTTCGACTAATAAAAAATGTGTTGTCTCTGTGAAACTGGAAAACTCACTAGGTTCTAAACTAAATTCATATATAGAAGTATGGCTAAGCATAATGGAAAGCAGTTCTGACTGGAGACAGAGACATTTTGCTGGCTTAGAAGACAACAGGGGGAGGCAAGGAAGGCAAGCTCAGTGAGCCTGACCACCTTAGAAAGTCTCCAAGACCCGCATGGTAAGGACAGACCTGACTCCCACCAAGCTGTCCTCTGACTAAATCAATATGACTAAACATTTAGAAAATAAAAGTAGTCTTTCATCACCATATGCTTCAACCTATGTGTGCTGAACCCAAGGTGTGAATACTGTTACATCCTAGAAAGGGAGAACTGGACATAGTGCACCCTAGCAGGAGGATTGCTCAAAGTTCAAAAAGAAAGGGAAGGCAGAATGTTATTTCAAGAGATGGGTAAAATGGCTGGGTAATGTACTCTCCCCCCCATGAGCAGGACTGAGAGACCTTGGTTGCCACAGCAAGGTCAAGTGACTGGGATCTATGTGGAGTTACCCACCTTGGCTGCCCCTGGTATTGCCTTGAGACATCTCCAGCCGAGACCTGGAATGGACTATGGATTATCCCACCCATCTGAAACCAGGAGGGGTTGTGGGTTGGGTCTTCCCCTTTAAATTGAGAGCTGAACATTAAAGCTTTGGGCCTTGATCAGAGAACTTTGTCTTGGCCTCATCTCTTCTCGCCCTCCTTCCCCCTTCATTCCCAGCCCCCCTTTCAGGTGAATCCAGTTGACTTGTGGCCTCGGGCGGCTACAGGGTAATGTGCAGCAAAAGCATGAAGACCAAGAGTTCAGATGTGTGTCCCACATAACATGCCAGGTGCAGGCTGGGACACAGCTCAATTGGTAGAGTGTTTAGTCAGCATGGAAAAAGTGCTGGGTTTGAGCCCTCCGAACACTATATAAACTAGGTGTGGCAGTTCATGACATAAATCACACCACCACAAAGGTCGAAGCAGGAGGATCAAAAGTTCAAGATCATCTTCCACAGGGAGTTTAAGGCCAACACAAATGGAAGACCTAAAACCATCAATTTACTGATGTACCTGACATTTATAGACCATCAACAGTCCACTGTAACAAGACATGCATTCTAGAGCTGATCATGGTGGTGCACACCTTTGCCTTTAATCCCAGCACTCACAGGCCAATTCAAGGCCAGCCTGGTCTACAGAGCTAGTTTCAGGACAGCCAGGACTAAGAAGAGAAACCTGTTTCCAAAAAAAAAAAAAAAAAAAGCATTCTTTTCAAGTACATACATTCTCCAAGACAGAATATATTATGGGAGATAAAATATGTCTCAAGAATGTTCC
Source organism: Arvicanthis niloticus (assembly GCF_011762505.2). Classification (NCBI taxonomy): domain Eukaryota; kingdom Metazoa; phylum Chordata; class Mammalia; order Rodentia; family Muridae; genus Arvicanthis; species Arvicanthis niloticus. The sequence goes on along the minus strand of NC_047678.1, from coordinate 1,911,176 downwards.
ACAGCTACAAATCAATTAAGTTTGAAATCAGTAATGCTGTGTGTAACAGCACATGCTTGTATGCTCATCACTGGGAAGGAAAAACAGAAGGACCCCAGAGGGGACTTGCTAAGTCAGCTAGTCTGAATTATAAGCTCCAAGTTCAGTGAGAGATTCTATATTAAAAACAAAACAAAAAACAAAACAAAGAACAAGGTACAGTTTTCCAAGATTCAGCTTCCCAAGTATGATCCATGAAGGCACTGCCACTAGTGCTTAATGGACATTAGTGCTACATACGAGAGATTGTGAAGGCCTCCCTCTTCCATGATGGTTTAGTATGTGGAATTCATGAAGTTGCCAAAGCCTTGGACAAAGCCCCATGCCTATCTTTGTGTGTTGGATCCAACTGTGATAAGCCTATATAAGTCAAGTTCGTCGGAGCACTTTGTGCTGAGAATTAACCAACGTAATTAAGGTTGATGACAAGAAATGGGTCATGGTTGGATACAGTTGTGTAGTGATTAAGAATGATAGCCAAGAACCTAGGCCAAAGATAGCAAAGTGTACTTTAAATGCAAGAAATGAACAAATAAAATATTTGGCTCATATAAATAAATAAATAAATAAATAAATAAATAAGTAAAGTGGAGGGCTGGAGAGATGGCTCAGGAGGTAAAGCACTTCATGGGTCAGCATGAGAAAGTGTTCCAATTTCCAGCACCTCAAAAAGCCAGTGCTTTTGAAATCCCAGCTCTTCTATGGGCAGGCAGGCAAGCAGGCAGGACAGTTCACAGGCAGTCAGGACAGTTCCCAGAACTCACAGGCCAGCTACCATGGTCTATGCTGTGGCAAACAACAAAAGAGACCATGTCTCAAACAAGGTATAAGGCATGGACTGACACCTGAAGTTGTCCCTGACCTCTACATGGACACTGTGGCAAATATGTGCCCATATCTGCACACATAAACACAATCACAAAAGGGGTCGGGGAACAGACATTAAAGGGGTTGGAGAGATGGCTCTGCAGTCAAGAACCCTTGTTCTTGTAGAAGATCTGGGTTCTGCTCCCAGCACCTGCAGAGCAGCTAATAATCTTCAGGAACTCCAATTCCAGGAGACCCAATATATCTTCTGACTTCTGCAGCCTCCTGTGTACATATGATACACATATATACTAAGGCATATACACATAAAATAAAATAAACATTTTAAAAATAAGACTTTTAAAATAAGACTTTCAAAGGCATATAGAGTGACAGAAGACACTTTGACCTTTGGTTTCCACATACACAGGCATGAACCCATGTCTGCTTACATATGCGTGTGTTTTCTCTCTCTTTCTTCAGAGCGCGCGCGCGCGTGCGCGCGCGCGCACACACACACACACACACGCGCACACACACACACTCTAAATGGGAGAAAGTAATAGGGAAAGCAATTCAGATAGCAGAAAAAAGGTTAATGAGAAAGCAAACTAGATATAAGTGTAATGAATAAACAAATGTGAGAGAACAAAGACTTGTTAGGAAGATATCACAGATGAGAGAATATCAAAAGAGAAGAGGAATAAGCAAGCTATAGTTGCTATATAGAAACACAGCATCTCCCAGCTGGTTCCCTAGTGATCTTACAGTCCTCTAAAGCTGTCTCCGCATGGAAGTCACAGGTCTTTTTGGAAGCACACTTATGATGTCACGGTCAGCCTTACCATGCACCCTTCCTGGTGGTACTATTTTCATCCCCTAAAACATCCATGTTCCTTCTATTTTTACCATCTCGGCCTGGAAAGCTCTCTCTCCACCATTCCTTCCCCTATTTACACTTTAATGCACTCTGATAACATTTTTATTGTAAATAACTCCTTTTTTATGCATAATAGTCGTAATTGTATATGTGATTATTAGTCTCCTTACTAGGAGATCCAAAAACCCAAGTGCCTCTGTGTAGTGACTAAATGAAGCAATTGTTATTCTTAAACACACACTGAATGAACAGAGAAACCTGCCTAAATTATCACAAGTGAAGAGGCTGCATGACCTTAGTATATGAACAGATGTAAAAGAACAGTCAAAGATGGAAAAGAAAATTCAACACAATGACAAACAGAGGACCCAATAAATAGTAGCCGAAGTCACAAAAGCACACAAGTAGAATTCCCCTTACTAGTTAAAACATACTCTAGAGCAAAGTATCATTCACTTGAGACGTGGGACACCGCAAAGCATTATTTCCCTTCCCAGTTTACTGAGGATCAGCAAATGGCATTAGTTCCTAGAACCTCAAGCTCAACCTCAAAGAATGAACTTAGAGTTTTCCCTCACTTTCATCTCAAGTGAGCAATCTTACAAACTCTATACCAAACTCTTCTTCGACCTACTGAATCTCCTTTTCCAATTTCCAAGCCAGGCTAACTTCTATCAAGATTGCAACAGTGTTTTGTTTTGAATTAATCTCCCTTTAATTCTTGTACTTTTGTTAATTCATTGCAGACAGGACAGCCAATGTGATCTTTAAAAAAGTCTCCTGTATCATGTATCCATAGGGATGACCTTGAACTTTTGATCTTTTGATTCTTATAGACATTCATCACCCTGTCTGTTTTATCCCATGCTGAGTGGGGATCAAACCCAAGGCTTTATGCAGCCTAGACAAGCATTCTACTACTGAGCAAGTACTACAGTATGTGTAAATTATATCATACTTTTCTGTCCCCAGTTCTCCAATGGCTTCCTACTGCTTGGAAAGAGACATAATTACAATCCTGTACCACACAGAGAGCTTCTACCGCTCTCACCCTTGCTTGCTTTATTTTAAGCCATGAAACCACGCACCACCTCTAAACCCTGATGTGTGTCATCTCCTTTGAGTACCTCAGGACCAAGGTGTTTTTTAAGGACACTTTTCTTTTTATTTGTTTTTTGTTTTGTTTTGTTTTTCCAGACAGGGTTTCTCTATATAACCTTGACTGTCCTGGAACTCAGTCAGTAGACCAGGCTGGTCTTAGATCCATCTGTCTGCCTCTGCCTTCAGAGTGCTGGGATTAAAGGTGTGTGTCACACTTTTCTTAACTTGAAAAGCATAAAATACTGTTTTATGTTTTATGTTTTAAAATACAATTTTACAACCATCACTGCTCTCCATGCATCCTCTACAGCCATTCCACGTGGTAATGACCCAGTTTATTCATTAACATATTCACATTAACATATTCATTAACATATTGCCTCTTCCAGGCATAAGAATATGATAGTAAAACCACACATCGGGATTGCTTTCACAGAGCTCTTATTTTCATAAAGCTGAAAGCACAAAGGAGTCATTTGACAAATTGGTAAGAAAAATAAAGCAGTATTCCATGCACTTGTGTGAGCACAGGCGGCACAGGGGCATTATAAACAGTTGTCAAGTTTGAGCAAACCTCAGTAAACTGATAAAGTTCTGAAAACTATGAATAGGACTGTTCTAAATGCATTGACTTTTTTTTTAACTTGTTGATAGCCTCTTCCACTAGTTCCATGAAGGTAGTGACTTTGAATACTTCACTGTTTTATTCCAACCATGCTTCCAACTAAAATATTTGATGAGTTAAAAAAACAAAACAACCCCCCCCCAAAAAAACTATTTCCATTTCTTCAAAATTGTCAGAGAAAACCCAAAGTGTAATAGAGGGATCTTTAATAAGTAAACCTAGGGGCTGGAGAGATGGCTCATAGGTTAAGACCACTTGCTGCTCTTGCAGAGGACCCAAGTTCAGGGCCCTGTACCTACATAGTGGCTACAACCATCCATAATTCTAGTTCCAGGTGCCCTCTTTTGACTTCGTGGTCACCAGGCTTGTATACGTTGCACATACATGCAGGAAAAGATTAAAAATAAACAAAAACAAACAATTTTTAAAAAGGTTTTAAAAATAGTAAATTCTAAAACTTTCATATCTATAATCCTAGTCCTTGAGAAGCTGAGCCAAGGAGGATTTCCAGAAGTTCAAGGCTGGCCTACATAATGTGATCCTGTCTCAATTTTTATTTATTTATTTGTTTGTTTGTTTGTTTTTACTGAATGAGACAAGGTGAAACTCAAACTTTCACATCTGTACATTTACAATAGAGTAAAGTTAGGATAAAATAACAGCAATGGAAATCAGATCAACTCTCTTTGTGGTTGTATTATTCTATGTTTATCCATTCAGAATGTAAACTGAATTAGAAGCCCAAAACTTACAAAAGCCTACAATGTATAATGATCTGCCTGGTGACTATGAACATCAGAAAACCATCTGGTGCATTTCCAACTTCCAAACAAAAAACAGGCACAGCACTGGCTACCTGCAATATGAACCACTCCTCTGTCTGCCCACTGGCAGGGGTTCCCTACCGTGGTCAAATTAGTATGGAGGTAATATGAAATGAAGTCATAAAAACACACTAGCTTTCCTTATCATAGAGAAAAACCATTCCTCACTTTTTATATAAAGTCAGGCCTGCAAAGTAAAGAAAGCTTCTTTTTTTTTTCTCCACTTCCCTATTCTCAAGTACAAAGAATAAAGAAAATGACTTTTCCTCTTCTTTTAGTCTCCATTCATGACCCACTGAGAGAGGAGTAAACAAGGCATAAGAAGCCACCCTCCTGTTACCACTAAGAGTCTATCTTAATTTTAAATTACATTTTCTAATTTTGAAATATCTCTAAACCATATTTTAAAGCATGGCCTGGATATATTTCATCTAGAAAAAAAAAAAACCTGCAAATTACCCCAAAGAGTAATGATTCTTAGCAATCACTGAACGCTGACGTATTTTTCTAAACATATTTATAAAATTCGATTCCCAGAAAATGTAAAGTCGTATGAACGTTTACGTTCCCGGTCTACAACTGCAACTAAATGTACCTGTATTGTGGGGGGGTCCCTATACAGCCATAGGCAAAAACCAGAATCGTAAACAATTTACCACAACCCCAAACCAAAACATACCTTTTAATCCGGCTTAGTCCACCGATTGAAATAGTTAACTCTGCCTCGAATGCGACTAAAAATGGGAGCACCCTAACTCTTTTACCTTCCCTGGCTGTCCCCAAAATTCCACTTCGAAGCTCATTCTCTCTCTCTCTTTTTTTTTTTTTTTTAACATAAACTGCTTTACAAAGTAAAACCAAACACATTATCCCTGGAGCATCCGGCACCGCCAGGTCTAACCTGCACCCCAATGGCAGCGGCTAGCCTGGGAGCTTTTAACCAGCAGGCAGTGAAACCACCACCTCTCCCCCTGCCTACTTGGATCGGCCAGTTCCAGCCAAGCTCAGCGGGCTGAAACTTTCCCCGAACGCTAAGAAAGACCTACCTGAACGCAGGCTGCTCCTCACCCATGAGGCAACCATCGAAAACATGGAGGCGGGAGCTAGTCCGAGCCGTCGGCGTGGCCCCCCGCAGGCCGCCCTGGGCCTCGGCTCGCCGCGCTACCTCCGCGCCGCCTCGCGCCGGCCTGCCCTAGCCTTCCACCCGGGGCGGCCCCGAAGTCGGCGCGCCCGCAGCGCGTTCCCTGCCCGCCATGGGCCGCCCGGACCCCCGCGGCCCCAAGCCCACCCGGAGTCCACGGCTGAGTATCTCGGCCCGGGGGAGATCCCGGCGTCGCTCATTTCCCCCCGACTCTCCCCGGAGGGAGATCCGAACGTACCTTTCAGGAAAACACCCCCAGCGCTGCCACCGCTCTTGCCCGCCGCCATCTTCCTCCTCCCACGCCGCCTCCTTCTTACTCCATGGCCGGCACCGCCGCGGTGCTCGCGGGGAATGAGGGCCGCGCGGCGGGAAGGTAGCAGCCACAGGGTGGCGGGCCTCGGGCTCGACCGTGCGCGAGGGGCTCTCCCCGCCGGCCGGGCCCCCGCACAAAAGCGGGCCTGTCGCGGGCTGACGGGAGGCGGCGAGGCCCGCGGCCTGGGCTGCTTCTCCTCAGGCGCCTACCGGCGGGGACCGTGAGCGGCGGCGGCGGCGGCGCTTCCCGGACCCGGCTCCCCTCGGCGCACGACTCCCCATCCACCGCCCGCGCCGGCCTCCGAGAAGCTCCGCTCCGCTCCGCCCCGCCGCTGGCCCCAGAGGACGGAGAAGGAAGGGAACGCTCGCACGCCTCCTGCGTCCCGGGCCGTAAAATGGCCGCAGCGCCGAGCCGAGCCGAGCCGAGGCGAGCGAGGGCTCCGCGACCGTCAGGCGCCCGCGACCCCTCGCTGCTTCAGCAGTGGCCGCCGCCCGCCCGCCCGCCCACCCCGCCCAGGCGTCAGAACATCAGCCCAGGCCTCGGCGACTGTCCATGTGGACGGGGGTGGGTCTCCGCCGCCGCCGCCGCCGCGCGTCGGTCGCCACAGCAGCCCCGCCGCCGCTCCTCCCCCACCGGGCTCCGGGCCCGCCCCGCCGCCGCTCCAGATCCTCTCCCTTCGGGGCCGGGCTCGTCGCCTTTCGCTACCCCCGGCGCCGGCCGAACTCAGCCCGGGGGCCGTCGTCTGCCCGGCCTCGGCGGCGTGCGAGCAAAACCCCTTCCTCCGCAGGCCCCATGGCCGCCCCGGCCGGCCCGTGAGCGCTGGCAGGCTTGCGGGTGAGGTATTCTATTAGGTCCTGTGGCACCACAAATTCTAAAGAAACGCTCCAAGTTCTTGTCTAAACCTGAATCGGAAACGTACCATGAGAAGAAGAAGAAGAAGAAGAAAAAAAAAAAAAAAAGATGTAGCCGGGTCATGCAACCACTTTGGAAAATGTGTTCGCTTCAGTTTTCAAAACAATGCCTGTGGTTGAGCCACTACGCTTTGTGTGTGTTAAAAAGACAGAGACCTTTGTCATTTATGTGTTGGATACTGCAAACACCACATTCTATGCCAGACCATGTTTCAGACGATGATACAGTTTGAGTTCTTCTTTTGCCCTTTTTCTTTTCTTACAAACCCAGCGTGGTGGTGTAGGTTTTTAATCCCAGCCCATGAGGAGATAGAGGCTGGTGGATCTCTGTTAGACGGAGGCCAGCCTGGTCTACAAAGAGCCTGTCTCTAAAACAACCACAAAAACATCTATGGAAAATGCAGAAAATGAAAAAAAAAGTTACAGAAATTCAAGCCCCTCAGGTGTGTGGTCTGCTAATAAACATTTTGTTTCTTTAAAAAAAAAAAAAAAAAAGAATGTGGGTGGGGGTTGGGGAGGGTATTTTGCCTTCGTTTAGGGTTGGGAACACTGCTGCTTGTAGTTACTTCAGGGGCCAGAAGAGGGTACCCCGGCAAGGCTCTTGGAACCAAACTGCTAAGCCCATTTCTCCAGCCCTTTGAGCACTTACCTTCTAATGCAGTTGCTTATTAATCACTACTCATATAGCAATTTGATAACTTTGTATTTTATCCCACTGTAGTGGCTCACACCTATAATCCTAGTTCTTAGAAGGCCTCTGTAAGTTCAAGGCCAACCTGGTTATACAAAGGGAGTTTCAGGCCAGCCAGGGCTACACAGTGAAACTGCATCCAAACAAACAAAAACAGACAAACAAAAAAATCTATTTTGCTGGGCGGTGGTGGCGCACGCCTTTGATCCCAGCACTTGGGAGGCAGAGGCAGGTGGATTTCTGAGTTCGAGGCCAGCCTGGTCTATAGAGTGAGTTCCAGGACAGCCTGGTCTATAGAGTGAGTTCCAGGACAGCCAGGGCTACACAGAGAAACCCTGTCTCAAAAAACAAAACAAACAAACAAAATCTTTAACCATAGTGACAGCAGTAATCTAGCCTGATTTCATAAAAGTAACATAATGAATATAATGTGTTATGATTTGTATTTTTATTGCCTAAGGAAATACTTGATCGTGTAGGGAAAGTCTTTGGATGACATAGTCTGTGCAAATGACTTAGTACTGAGGTAGATGTGGAGTGATTGGTCTGACCTACAAAATATAAAGAAAGAATGCCTTTTGTTTAAAAGATAGACGTGCTGGCTTTGTGGAGGAAGGCACCAGGAGTCAAGGAATACAGGTGGGCTCTCAGCATGACACAGGTAAAGAAACTGATTCTAGAGAAAGAGGAACTTAGAACCTTGATTTTAGCTCAGTGAGACAGATGTTGACTTCTGGCCTTACAGAACTGTGCCATGATAAATTTGTGGTAAGTTGTCAGCTTGGTGGTATAGTAATTTATCCCACCATGGTGACTCATCCTGAAAGGTCCGGGACTCCCCAGAAAGGGGGTCCACTTAAGTCACAGGATAGCACGCACCCAAAGGACACACGAGAGACCTTCTTGCTGTAAAGCACATGAGGTGGTTTATTAAATCAGAGCTCTGGGCCAGCCCATATCCCCATATCTCACATAGGGGATAGAGGGACTGACCTCGTGGCTCAGGGGCATAGCGCTTATATATGGGCGGGGTGGGGAAAAAGCCAACTTTCGCGCGGGCGCACAGGATTGGTTGTTTTACCTTTTTTTTTTTTTTTTTTTTTTTTGAACACTAGGCAGGGTGTAGTTCCTCTCTTGGCCAGTCAGTTTCTGGGATGTTCTTAACAGGCCTTTGTCCTGTAACTCCCCCTCCTCTGTAACTAATTAGATGGACCCAAACCTGCTGGCAGGTGCTTTTCTGCCCAAGGTCTAAGGCGAAAAATTTACACATATTTCATAAAATGGCCTTTATAATTTTTCACTCTACAATCCCTGTAATCCTAGCACTTGGAAGGCAGATGTCTGAGTTTGAGGCCAGCCTGGCCTACATAAGGAGTTCCAGGCCAGCCTGACCTACATAAGGAGTTCCAGGCCAGCCTGGCCTACATAAGGAGTTCCAGGCCAGCCAGAGCTGTATAGTAAAACTTTGCCTCAAGACAACAAATGTAGAAAATGAATACACATGGAGTGGGAACAAGGAAGTGTTATCATTGTAAGAGGATTTAATTAAGCTAGGTGCAGTGTTGCACGCCTTTAATTTTAGCACTGGGGAAGCAGAGGCAGGCAGATCACTGTGAGTTTGAGGCTGCTCTGTGATATAAAGGGAAAAGGGGGGAGGAGGAAGAGGAAGAAGAGAGGAAGAGGGAGGGAGGGGAAGAGAGACCTGAATTGGGCCTTCCCAGACAAAGGCCACTGTGGGAAGTGGCTCCACTCTCGCCATTACAAGGTGGAGCTTGGCATAGGCATTGCTTGCGAGAAATATATATATATATATTTATATATATTAAGAGACTGTTATATTTATATGGAGAAATATATATGTATGTATATATATATTTCTCCATATATATATATATATATATATATATATATATATATATATGGAGTTGTATGCGCTGAGATGTGTGGTTACCCAGTCACCCCACCTCGCATCATTGAGAATGGCCAATCTCCGGTGACTTCATGGCAGCTGCTGATAGGATCAAGGCAATGCTTACAAGGGGCTGTGGGAGCTGTGGAGAAAAAAAGAGAGAAGAAGCTCGCTGTACAGGGATCCCTATATAAACCGCTTGAAGAAGAACACGGTTGCCGTTGCCTTATTCCGAGGGTCGGACTTGGGTAGCGACAGGCCGCTGCTTCCATTATTTTTATTTTGGTTTTTTAAGACAGGTTCTCTCTATGTATCCTGCTCTGCTCCGGAACTCCTTAATGTCGACCAGGACTCAAAAAGACGGAGATCTACTTGCCTCTGCCTTCTAAGGTGTGTCCCACTACACCCTGCATTTCTTTTAAGTGTTAGTAATTTCAACTAGTCTGTGGAGCACCATCATTCCAACCGTGAAGCAGAAGTATCGATTACAGCATTATCCAAAGGCTCCTTACAACACACTGGTTCCCCCAAACCCAGCGTGCCTGAGACTAGAGAGACCACAATTCTAACGAGTTCCCAAGACACAGTTGCTGTGATTGGAGGCTTTACTTTGAGAATGAGATGTCAACAGTCTCTTAAGTTCCTTTCTAGTTCAGTCATTCTCGTACCAAGCCTGCAATTAGAAATCAGCTTACACACTCAAATATATTGTAGTGATAGTCGCTAAACTCACCATTACTCCTGATGAGTCTGATCAACTAAGATCAATAGCATTGTGTTTATCCAGCATTCAGGACCCAGAAAATTTTATATTTAGAAGATGCTCCTGTAACTATATATTCAATATATTCACAAAAATACTGAGTTGGCAGTATTCTCCTCTTCTTCCTCCTGTCCCCCTTCCCCTTCTCTGAGGCAGGATCTCCCTGTAGAACTGAAGCCCCTATTGTCTCAGCTTCTTGGATGGCATAGGGTGCATAACAGTATGCCCGAGTCAGTCCTTCCTTAAGCATACGTTTTGAAGCTCATGGACTAATGACTAATAACAAGACCAGTTATCTTAGTTACTCAGTTTTGAAGTCAGCCATGGGCTAGCAAGTCGGCTCAATAGGAAAAGGCACTTGCTCGGCAAGCCTGGTGAACAGAATTCAATCCTGGAAGATCACAGAAAAACGCCAGTGCAAGGATGTTGATGTAGCTCGAAAGGTAGACTGTAGCTGGACACATGCCGTACAAGCCTGATGATCTGAGTTTGATCCTCCGAACCCACGTAGAGGTGGAAGGAGAGACCGACTCTACAAGTTTGTTCTCTGATTCCCACATACACACCCATTTCACGTACACACAGAGAAAAATGGTAGTACCTAAAATATTTTTAAAAGCCCAAATACAATGTCATCACTCCTACAACAAAGTGGGAGGAGGGAACAATCTCTGAAAATTGCCCTCTGACCTCTTCCACACACTAAATACACAGTAATAATAAGCATTAAAGTAAAATATACATTCATTTAAAACATTTTTATTACCATGCTTTTGTCATTTAAATTTAACAAATGTCATTCAACTATCAGCTAACTTATTAAGGAAATTTTACTTTTGACATATAAAAGAGAAAAGGGAGGTTATTTTAGCTTATATGAGTGGGCAGTTGATATTAAATAATGTGGTATTTTGTTTTACTGATTTTAATTTTTCCACTAAAGAAAATTTGGGGGGCTGGGGATAGAGCTCAACCGTTTATAAGGTATTTATGGAGGGCATGTGATCTAATCCGACCACAACATCTGTGCTGTCAGCCTCTCAGCATTCCCAGCATTCCCAGCTGAAGTCCTCAGTGCTTACTGTAGAATAAAACACAAGCTGAGCAGCCCTTAGTTTACAGAATTGTCTGCCTGTGCACATACCTACTCTAGTTTTAATATCCTGATTTAAACTATAGATGCTCACTCTCCACAGTCGATTAGAGTACATCTTCTCTGTATCAGAAAGCATTACTGTTTGCAACCTTAGGATGCTTTGTTACCGAATACACTTCAGAGTGAGCCTTGCAGACAAATGGCAAGCATAGCTGTAGCCTTCGTAATTTGTTTAAGCACGCATATGAAGCTGGGTATGGTGTTGCAGTCCTATATTGCCATCACTTGGGAGATAGAGGCAGGAGAACCACCCAGGGGTTCAAGGCCAATCCTGGTGGAATTCTCCATTGTGAATTCCAGGCTATCCTAATAATGAAAAATGAAAGCCTGTCTCAAGAAGATGAAAACAGCCAACCAAGATTGATAACTGTGTTCTCAAAACCACGCATACTGAAACCAGGATTCTATTTTAATATGAATGTGGATCAGTTTGTCCCAATCACTCTCTTCCTGTGCTCTTCCCTGCCCAAGTTTGTGGAGATGAAGTCTCACTAGTTCTTGAGATGGAATCCAGTGCTTCCCGCATGCTACATGAGCCCTCTAACAATACAGATACACCTCATCTGTTTTTATTTGTACTTATTTTTCAGTCTGGGATGGGAGAAAGCTTATGTGGTTCCAGGTCTGCATGTGGTGGAGGTCAGAGGACCTAGATATTGGTCATCAGGTGCCATCCATCATTAGAGACAGGGTCTTTAATTGACCTGGAACTTTGTCAATTAGACCAGCCTGCCTTCCAGTTTGCCACCCCTGGTATTAAAGGTATGTACCATGTTTGGGTTCTTGGTTTTGTTTGTTTTTTTTTAACATTGATTCTGGGAATCTGTGGTAGTTTGAATGAGAATGCCAATCCCCTGTTAATGGAAAGATTAGGAGGGATGATCTTGCTGGGGCAGGTATTTGAGGTTTCAAAACCCAGTCTCTCCTCTCCTCCTCTCCTCTCCTCTCCTCTCCTCTCCTCTCCTCTCCTCTCCTCTCCTCTCCTCTCCTCTCCTCTCCTCTCCTCTCCTCTCCTCTCCTCTCCTCTCCGCCTCTCCTCTCCTCTCCTCCTCTCCTCTCCTCTCCTCTCCTCTCCTCTCCTCTCCTCTTCCTCTTCCTCCTCTCCTCTCCTCCTCTCCTTTCTCTTCCTTCTCCTCTTCCTCTTCCTCCTCTTCCTCCTCCTCCTCCTCCTCCTCCTCCTTCTTCTTCTTCTTCTTCTTCTTCTTCTTCTTCTTCTTCTTATTCTCTCTCTCTCTCTCTCTCTCTCTCTCTCTCTCTCTCTCTCTCTCCCTCTTTCCCCCCTTTCTGCTTCCTGCCATGGTGGTCATGGATTAACCCTCTAAAGGTATAAATAAACCCTCAATTAACTACTTTCTTTGAAAAAAGTTGCCTTGGTCATGGTGTGTCTTCACCACATAGAACAGTGACTTAGCAGGAGCTGAGTTCAGGTGTTTACACATGTAAGGCAAGAACTTTACCAACTGACCTGTGTGTTTAGCCATGCCCCGTTTTCTTTTGTTTTAGAGACCAGATTTCATGTAGCCTAGGCTGCCCTCAAACTCCCGATCCTTCTGCCATTGTCCCGAGTGCTCAGACTACAGGCCTGCCAGTCAGGCCTGGCTTTGACATTTTACATTGACATAGGTTCTCACTAATTTTCCCATACTGGCCTTGAACTCGTTGTAGCCCAAGCAGATTTTGAATTGGAAATGCTCCAGTCTCAGAATTCAGAGAATCAAGGATTACAGGCTTATATCAAATGTAGCTAAAGACCTATTTCAAAAGGTCAGTCAGATAAAACAAACCGACAAAGCAAACTGAAAGAAAGGTCAACCAGAACCCAGTATGGTGAGTGAAGCCTGTAATCCTAGACCTCAGGTTAAAGGAGAGCTTGAGAGCCTAATACAGAACCACGATGAGTTACTGATGATTGTGTACCACACACTGTGTGGATGCTCAGAATGTAGGTCCTCTCCAAGAGCAATAGGCATCCTTAACTGCTGAGGCATCTCTCCAGCCCAGACTCCTGAATGTTATATCAATACTCAATAGTTTCTTCCTACTTTTAAAAATAAATTTTGTTTATTTATTTGGTGGTCAGTAGTACATATGGAGGTCAGAGGACAACTTGTAGGGGCTCATTCTCTCCTTCTACCATGTAGGTCCTAGGAATGAAACCGAAACCCAGGCTGTCAGATTTGAAAGCAGCACCCTTACTCACTGAGCTATCTCTCTAGCCACCACCTTCTTCTCTCTTCTTCCTCTTCCTCCTCCTCCTCTTTTTCTTCTCCTCTTCCTCCTTTCCTCCTCCTCCTCCTCCTCTTCCACTTCTACTTCTCTTCTTCCTCCTCTTTTTCTTCTTTTTTTACAGAGTCTCACTATGCAGTATGTAGGCTGGCTTCAGACACTCAGCAGTCCTGCTTTAATCTCTCTCTTGTGCTGGGGCTGCAGGTGTGGCCTCTACCCTTGGCTGTTTCTTTTAAAAGTTGTGTGTGTGTGTGGGGGGGGGGGGAGTAGGTAGGATGTGTAGGCCACAGTTAATGTATGGTTGGTAGAGGACAGGAGTCAGGTCTCTTTCACCTTGTTGAGGCAGACTTTCTCTTGTTCCTGTTATTCAGAGTACTCCAGGCTAGCTGGCCTGTGAGCTCCATGGTAATTGTTTTGTTCTGCCTCCCATCTCAGAGAAGGAATGTGGCATTGCAGATATATGCAACCACATTAGCTGTCTCCCTACAGGCTCTGGGAATTGAACTCAGGTTGACAGGCTTGTTTGGCAAGAACCCTTAAGCATAAGTCCAGCTCACCATTCTTCTTTTAATTAGCATGTATTCATTGCTCATAGTGATGGCTTTCATAAAAACATTTTCTTTTTTTAAAAAAACTTTTATTTTATGTATACAAATACAATGTTACTCTCTTCAGACACCAGAAGAAGGCATTGGATCTCATTACAGATGGTTGTGAACCATCATGTGATGCTGGGAACTGAACTCAGGACCTCTGGAAGAGAGGTCAGTGCTCTTAACCCCTGAGCCATCTTTCCAGCCCTTATAAAAACATTTTCATACAAGGGTATTGATAAGTTATTTCTCCATCCAGGGTGAAATGAGCTAATTCAATTTAGATTAGATTATATTAGATTAGATTAGGTTTGTTGTAAAGCTGCTCTGAGGCATATTCACTGGCCCTAAGGACTGAGACAAGGGGAGTCGTCGTCGTCGTCGTCGTCGTGGGAAGGGAGAGAGAGATGATGGGGAAGAGAGATAGAAAGAATGAGAAGAGAGGAGAGGGAGAGAGAAGGAGAGAGCAGGGAGACCAAAATGTCTGGATTGTATGGGAAAAAGCCTCTGGGGGAAGGGCTGACCAGCTCCTGGGAGGGAAAGTTCAAGGTTGAGGGCTGGGTGTGCAAGGTGAGGACTGAAGGATGCTGGGAGAACTTGGAAGCCAGAGCTGCTTTGGTATGTAAAATATGCACCTCAGTTTATTGTCAGGTCAGAATCCAAACACTAGGGCCTTGAGTTTCCCAAGCAGTCCTTCTACCACTGAACTGTATCCTCAGCTTTTACTGTGTATTTTTCTTACTATTGTTATTGTTGCTGCTGCTGTTGTTGAGATGGTATTAGTAGTATGTATCCCTAGCTGGCCCTGAACTCACAGAGATCCTACTACCTCTACCTCTTGAGAACTGAGATTGAAGGTATATACCACTTTGGGCTTGGATGATTTCTTTTCTTTCTTCTTATTTATTTTTTAAATCTATCTATCTATTTACTTATTTTAGGTTTATTTATGTATATGAGTATTTTGCCTACATATGTGTTTGTACACCATATGTGTCCCTGGTGCCTAAACAGCATTGAACCCCCGGGAATTGGAGTTACAGGTTGTGAGCCACCATGTGGGTGCTGGGAACTGAACCTGGGTCCTGCAAGAGCAGCCAGTGTTCTTACCCACTGAGCCACCTCTCCAGACTCCTAGGTGGTTCCTTAATCCGCATAAAAAACATCAGGATTTGTGTTGGTAGATTTGAGAGAAACTAGAAAGACAACAAAACTTATGGGGATGTGGGAAGGAAGAGGAGACCCTCACTGCAGTAACTGGTGGATCCTCTTACCTGCTGAGTCAAGATTTCAACGAAAATTACTACAAAGGTTGCCAACATAGAGAAAATATTTCTTTTATATGAAAATATTTTCAATTAAAAATATTAAGATATCATTAAGCAGGTATAAAACGTGAATGCATATGAACTCAGATAGGACTTCCTTCCTTTCTCTGATACTTTTGGAGAATCTCAAAACTGAGATTATTCACTTGTTTTACACTACATATATCCTACATTGCTCCACCCCTGTGACCTAGAACATTACTTTAGAGTTCTGCCATTTCTTTCTTCCATGTCCTAGTCTTTCTAGGTAGGTATGTGTAACATTCTTCTACCATCAATATTTTGTTTTTGTTTTTTGAGACAGGGTTTCTCTGTGTAGCCCTGGCTGTCTTGGAACTCACTCTGTAGCCCAGGCTGGACTTGAACTCAGAAATCCACCTGCCTCTGCCTCCCAAGTGCTGGGATCAAAGGCGTGCACCACCACTGCTCGGCTACCATCAATATTATAATCAATAAGTTTCATCACATGTTGGACAAGCATTTACGTTTTATTTCTCCTTTGTTTTTGATATCTTAAGGTCCTTGGGGTGGTTTAAATAGGTTTGGTCTTCATAGATTCATGTGTTTGAATGCTTGGTCCACAAGGAATGGCACTATTAGGACAAGTGTGGCCTTACTCAAGTATGTGTGGCCTTTTTGGAGTAAGTGTGCCATTGTGGGGTTGGCTTTGAGGTCTCCTATGCTTAAACTCCACCCAGTGTGGAATTGTAGTCTCCTGGTTGCCTTTAGATGAAGATGTAGAACTCTTAGGTCCTACAGCACCAAGTCTGCCTGCATCATGCCATACTTCCCACTATGATAATAATGGAGTGAACCTCTGCAAGCTAGCCTCAATTAAATGTTTGCCTTTATAAAAGTTGCCTTGGTTATGATGTCTCTTCACAGCAATAAAACCCTAAGAAGTCCTTAATATTTGATGTTTGTTTTTTATTTTTGTATTAGAGTTTTCAATAGTAACAGAACTTATAGAATGAATTGCTCTCTTATATAGAAAGGAGATTTATTAGAATGACTGACAGGCTTCAGTCGAGCTAGCCAATAGTGACTGGCTGTGAACAGAAAGTGCAAGAATCCAGCAGTTGCTCAGTCTGTGAGGTTGGTTGAATGTCTCAGCTGGTCTTCAGTATATGCCAGAATCCTGAAGCAGTGGTCCCTAATGCCAGTGAAGGAGTAGATGTGCTAGCAAGGTGAGAGCAAGCAGGCAAAAGCAAAAGCTTTCTTTTTCTATGTCCTTATGAAGCCTTCCAGCAGAAGGTGTGGCCTAGGTTACAAGTGTGTCTTCCTACCTCAAAGGTCCGATTAGATGTAGATCTGCCTACTTCAAATTAAGCAGAACTCCTTTTCAGGTATGCCCTCCATCTTTGGATTTTATTAGGTAATTCCAGATATAGTCAAGTTGACAGCCAAGAATAGCCATCATTACATTAAACTATAGGGTGAGATAAACATTTAAATTGACTTATTTTATGATTTCTATTGCTTTGATAAAACACAAAGACCAAAAAGGAAGTTGGGAAAAAAAAGATTTATTTGGTTTGCACTGCCAGATCCTAATCCATCACTAGAGGAAGTCAGGACAGGAACTTAAGCAAGGCTGGAATGTGGAGGCAGGAGCTGATGCAGAAACCATGGAGGGATTTCAGCCACCAAAGTGAAAGTCAATCAATCCCTTCATGACTTCTGACCAAAGCAAGAATCGCAAATAGCATTTCAATGCACCTTCTTACATTTGGTGGAAGATCATGTCTTCCCCTCTTTCCAAAGAGCTGAGACAAGTAGAATGTTTGGTCTATGCACATTTGAAAGGACGCTGAAGTTCAGGTTGTTCGAGAACACTAGAGGCCAACAGGTGGGCCAAGTGGTCCAAGTGTTCAGGAAGATGTATGTCATCCACATCAAACGAGTCCGGTGAGAGAAGGCTAATGCCACAACTGTCCATGTGGGCATTCACCCCAGCAAGGTGGGTATCACCAGGCTAACGCTGGACAAGGACCAAAAGAAGCTCCTGGAGAGGAAAGCCAAGACCTAACAAAGAGGAAAAGAGAAGGGGCAAATACAAGGAAGAAACGAGATGGAGAAGATGCAGAAGTCGAGGCATTTCATACATGGCTTTCATTAAGGACTACTTATGTAAAAGACAGAGACCATGGAGGGGTGCTGCTTACTGGCTTGCTTCCCATGGCTTGCTCAGCCTGTTCCTTATATAACCCAGGACTATAAGCCCAGGGATGATGGCACGACCCACCATGGCTGGGCCCTCTTCCATTGATCACTAATTGAGAAAATGCCTCAATATAATGAGAAATTGTAGTGAGAAAGACAGCTGGATCTCGTGGAAACATTTTCTCAACTGAGGCTCTGTAGTCTCTGATGACTCTCACTACGTCACGTTTATGCACTAAACCAGCCAGTACACTTGTTTTCAAAATTCCAGACTTGCTTGACTGCAAGTGCGTGTGCGCGTGCGTGTGCGTGCGTGTGCGCGTGCGTGCGCGTGCAAAGGAAAACAATCTTGAGTGTTGTAGCAGGGAGCTAACCCCAAGGATCTGTTGGCCTCTCTTTCAAGCACTGGTTTTACAGGTTCACATTAGCACGCCCAGCTTTCGCCCAGCTTTTCACATGGGTTCTCAGGATCCAGTTCAGGTCCGCAAGCTTGTATAGCAAATGTTTTACCAACTGAGCTTTTCCACATCCCAGTTGCTGCCTGCCTGCCTGCCTCCCTCCCTCCCTCCCTCCCTTCCTCCCTCCCTCCCTCCCTCTCTTCCCTTTTCTTTCTCTTCCAGGCTAACTCACAATGTAGTTGAGGATGACCTTGAATTCCTGATTCTCCTGGCTGGGATTATAGGAATGAGCCACCATCACTGGTTTTCATGGCAGACAGCATGGTGACAGAGAGCCTTGTGGATGTTCAGAATAGAACCTGAACTCAGGTCCTCTGCAACAGCCAGTGCTTTTAACTGCTGAGCCATCTCTCCAGCCCCACATTGTAGCTTTTTTTTTTGTTTTTTGTTTTTTCGAGACAGGGTTTCTCTGTGTAGTCCTGGCTGTCCTGGAACTCACTCTGTAGACCAGGCTGACCTCGAACTCAGAAATCCACCTGCCTCTGCCTCCCAACTCTGCCTCCCAAGTGCTGGGATTAAAGGTGTGCGCCACCACCGCCCAGCCACATTGTAGTTTTTAAATAACATTTGATTCATTGGTTTTTCCCTCCCACTGCTGTTTGTTCTTATTTGCATATACTACAGAATTTTAGCATTTTATTTTATTTAAATTTAAAGTAAAACTCTCCTTAGAAAATTGAAATTATTCAACCTGTGGAAGAAAGCTCCCAGCTAACAATTTTTTTTTAAAAGAAACTAGGTTTTATTTTTAAAGCTGTCTAAAAATATCACTAGGCTTTAAAAATATTTTCCCCCTTTCCCCCCAAATGGTGCCAGCTGTGCAATTTTGCTTTCAGCCAGAGTATTGCTTTCAGCTTCCACTGAGTGGTTTTTCCCGCATTAATCAGGCTATTTTGGATGACATTTGCCATAGCCTGAGAGAAATACTGAGACATGATTACATATTGAACAGACATAAAATTACTGTACATGATTATATACACGCGTTGAACAAATCGGAATCATTTTGGTTTTTTTTTTTTTCTTAGAGTTTTTTTTATTTAAAATCTCTTTCAATTTTGTATTCTGTTCTGTGGTCTTTAAGAGAAAAGGGGAAGGGGGTTATCCCTCTTGTCCTGTATGGTATTTGCAGTCATTGTCCTAAATAGCAGTTGTCTCGTGAGAAGAACAGCGCGAGGACAGCTGTATGGAAGGAAACCCCAACACTGCCTCCGAGCTGACCACCCATTCAGAATCTAAGCTTCCCCTCTGTATGTGGGAGCGACTTCTCCAGCAGTGAGCCATCTGCTTCTGAACAGCTTCCTTTGAAGTACTCATTGTTTCAGCAGATTGACTTGCTTTCTCATCCCGGCTACCCTCAGCCTCCTTACCTCACCTCTCAACATTCCTCTCATTCAGGGACAGTTAGCCCCACAGATCAACTCCTCCGAGCCCCTCCTCTCCAGGCTCCCTACCGGAAGCTGGCCTACCTAGGTACCCTAGTCACCACCCCCTCCACCTACCCAGTATCCTGAAAGCGAGGAAGGAAGGGGAAGGACGGAAGGAAGGACGGAAGCACTCAAGGTCTTCATTTGAATTAAAAAAAAAAAAAAAAAAAAAAACAACAGGCAGAGTCAACGGATCATTAAACAAGGCCCGAGAATTCCAAACTCTAACCCCAGCAGCGTAGCCTCTAAAATGTGATGGCTTCCATGACTGTTTTCTATTGTTCCGTGCAGCATTTGGGTATTATACATGCCTTTTATTTTGGTTAGTGGTTTCTGTTTGAGTCCTGACTTCGTGAGGCTTGATTAAAACAGGCTGTTAGAGAGTCCTGTTCAGCTATGTCTGGGAATGCATTGACCTACACTCAAGCATTCGGAGTCTCTGAAATATGCTCCCTCCTACTCTCTTCCCACTCTCCCTCTTTTGTGTCTCTGTCTTTCTCTTTCTCTCCCCACAGCTATTCTGTCTCTCTTGATAGAGACTTTATTTGAAAAAAAGAAAATTCTATACGACTGTGGTGGTTTGAATGAGAATGGCCCTCATTGGTTCATATGTTTGAATGCTTGGACCTCAGTTGGTGAAACTGTTTCAGAAGGATTAGGTAGTATTGAAAGATAGAAAAATCATAAGTTGATCCCCTGAACCCTACTTTTAAAGCAAAGACATAAAAACCTGTAAGTCAAACACTGTGTTGCCTCAGTCCCAGGAAATTAGCTGACCATTTGAACAGATGGCCCTAACTAAACAAATCTTAAGATTCATGGTGTCAGGATGCTATGGGCCCGAGATTAGCTTGGCCGGGCTTTGAACTAACAGCCCTGAGACAGTTGGTGCCAGGATGCTAAAAGTTTGAGATAAGCCTGACCCCCTTGAACTGGAGCTCATGATATATAGTGTGAAACTACTTCGAAATAGCCAATTATAAAGTGACACACCATGCATCTTAGGAATTTGAGATCAAATGTATCCATGACCTAGTGACCTGTTCTCCCTCCTTCCCCCTTCCCTAACTCCACTCTCAGCCTTCCCTCTTCCCTAACTCCACCCCCACCTGGTTTGTAGATGCCCCCTTAAAAGCTGTAAACTTCTTTTGTTCTGCTGCTGAATTCCGCTGCCCCTGCGCGGGCTTGAAGGAAAGACAGCCCTGGCTAGCCAGTAAACCTCTTGCGATTTGCATCAAGTTGTGTTTCTCGTGAGTGATTTGGGGTGCGTCTGCAGTTCTCCACGGATCGGTGAGGTCCTTTTCATTTGGGTTTTACAGTATGGTCTTCTTGTGTGTGACCTTGTTGGAGATGTGTCACTGGGGTAGGCTTTGAGGTTTCAAAAGCCCATACCAGGCAGGCAGGCAGTTGTCTCTCCAAATTTCTCTCTCCCTCTTCTCCACCCCTCCCCACCGCATCCCCTCCCCTCCCCCCACCTCCCCTCCACCCCCACCCCTACCTCTATTTCTACCTCTCTGTCTTGCAGATCAGGTAAGCTCTGATCTGATCTAATAAGAGCACTGACTGCTTTTCCAGAGGTCCTGAGTTGAATTCTCAGCAAACACATGGTGGTTCACAACCATCTAATGGGATCCGATGCCCTCTTCTGCTGTGTCTGAAGACAGCTACAGTGTACTCATATAAGAGGGAGAGAGAGAGAGAGAGAGAGAGAGAGAGAGAGAGAGAGAGAGAGAGAGAGGCGCTGAGCTCCCAGCTACTGCTCAAGCACTGTGCCTGGCTGCCTGCCACCTTGCCATGTTCCCTGCTATGATGGCCACAGACTAATCCTCTAAAATTGTAAGCTGTTCTCCAGTTAAACACTTTCTTGTAAATGTTGCTTTGATTGTGGTGTCTCCTCACAGCCATAGAACAGTAATTAAGACAATGTTCAAATGTATTTGCTATTTTTTTTTTTTTAACTGTGGTAAAATACCATGACCAAGAACAACTTGTGAAAAGAGTGTTTTTGTTTTGTTTTGTTTTTTGCCTACGGTTCCACAGGGAGAGTTCATGGTGGCAGGGATGGCAGGGCAGCACACTGAGGACCAAAAAGCCAAGAGGTCCTTTCTTCAACAGCAAACACAGAGCAGAGCACGAAGTAGACGTGGGGTGAGGTTACGAACTCTCGGAGTGTGCTCCTCCCCCCATGATATACTTTCTTCATCGAGCCTCCATCTCTTATAGGTTCCACAACCTTCACTAGCAGTACCACAAGCTACGGGGAGCCACGTTTTCCAATGTGTGAGCCCATCAGTGGACATTTTATATTCAAACTATCACACAAAATAAACGGAAGATTCTGTTACATCCAAGGGGATGAGAGCTCGTTTGCCGGTTCTAGCAGGGAAACACAGCTACACGTGTAGGATTGTGTAGGAAACACAGCTACTTCCTCTATTTGGCCTGTCATCCTCTTCGGCCCAGAGCATGTGAAGGAGGAATGGGTCACTGGTTATCAAGTTAGAAAATCTAAATAAACCCTGGTGGTCAATGAGGTGACAGACATTGCAGCCAGGCCCTCCTCAAATCCTCCATCCAAGAAGATGAGTAAAGAGTGTGACCATTTCAAAGTGTCAGGAACAAACTTTGACATATAGAAAAAGGGAAGAAGGCTGGTGTTCACACCTGTCACTGCACCAGGCTGAGTAAAAGGACTACAAACACAGAGTCATTCTGTTCTCAGCTCTGACAGCTGGCTCCCCGGAAGTATATTTCTGGAAGTGCTGGGCAGTCCCCAGTCTGTGCATTTTGTTGTCAGGCCCGGAAAAAGTTGAGGAAGCTGAGGATTTTCTGTTCACAAACAGGTGAATGGGTGTCAACCACAGATGAAGAAAAAGCAGATAATATGACATTCAGAGCTCCCTGAAGCAGATGTATTTACACGTTGGTCATCGTACTTACAGAGACACTGAGCAGACCCTGCTCCCAGCTCTGGCAGCCAAGCAGCTGAAGAGAAACAGGCACACTGGATGCTACAGCACACAGATAGACGCCAGCGGGAAGAACTGTTACATGTTATTTTCCCCACTGAGCATTTACTTAAGAAAGACTTTAAAGCTCGGCTTGTATGTTAATAAGAGCGACTGCTCCGAGCCAACTATGTTCATATTGTTAAGCATTTTTAAGGACTTAATACAAAAAAATTGTGTGTGTGTGTGTGTGTGTGTGTGTGTGAATAAACATGGGTGTGCTTGCCCCCAGAGGACAGAAAAGGCTGTCAGATTCCTTGCAGTTGTTGTTACATGTAATTGTGAGCCACCTGATTTGGGTGCTTGGAACTGAACTCATGTCCTCTTAACCTCTCGGGCGTCTCTCCACCCCGTGAATAATCACTTTTAAAGGTAGTGTGTGATGGTTGCTACCACTTCATAAAGCACTTCCATTTGGCCATGTGGTCTTAAACACTCAGAAGGGAAGTACAATTGAAGATTAAACATTGATGATGATATAAAACATACGACAAAACTAAACTAGATTTGAAAAGTACAGTTGACCTAGGCCATGAAGCCCTCTCCCTTAGACAAGCCCTGAGTATTGGCAGGTCAAGTGGGGTAATTAGTCTTCCCATCTGTGATCAGGTTAGACTCCCATTCTTTTCCTGACATAAACAAAATATTATTATTATTTTGGTTTTTCTAGACAGGGTTTCTCTGTGTAGCCCTGGCTGTCCTGGAACTCACTCTGTAGACCAGGCTGGCCTCGAACTCAGAAATCTGCCTGCCTCTGCCTCCCAAGTGCTGGGATCAAAGGTGTGCGCCACCACTTTCTGGCAATTCTATTTGTATATTCCTTTTTTTTTTTTTTTCTTTTTTTTTGTTTTTTTTTTTTTTTTGTTTTTGGTTTTTGGTTTTTCGAGACAGGGTTTCTCTGTATAGCCTTTGGCTGTCCTGGAACTCACTTGGTAGACCAGGCTGGCCTCGAACTCAGAAATCCGCCTGCCTCTGCCTCCCAAGTGCTGGGATTAAAGGCGTGCGCCACCACCGCACGGCTTGTATATTCCTAATAATTCTCCTTTGCTTTAAAAGGTCAACGTGAGACTGGGACTATGCCAAACACATTTCAACACGTTTGAAATTGGATCTTTAGCCCTTATAGTAAAAACGGACTGTAGTCATGCTTTTAATCTCAGGACATTGTGTACTCAACTGCTGTTTTAATTTTATCTGATTTTATTTACAGTTGATCTGTACTCAGATGATCCTCTAACATTCTAACTCCACCTATCTTGGCCTGATTGCTCACCCTCCAATGCCTGAAAGTCAGCAAAAATGGGTACCCTAAACCTTTCTGTCCCAAATTTCAGGCAGAAGCAGCTAGCATGATTTGCCATCCATTTGCTTAATAATCTTAGGGTATCAACTCATAAGGGAAAATTGTTTGGTACCTCCCTACACAGATAGTAATAGGTTTGGAGGCCATTAAGAAATGACTCTTCCACCGGGCGGTGGTGGCGCACGCCTTTGATCCCAGCACTTAGGAGGCAGAGGCAGGTGGATTTCTGAGTTCAAGGCCAGCCTGGTCTACCGAGTGAGTTCCAGGATAGCCAAGACTATACAAAGAAACCCTGTCTCGAAAAACAAAACAAACAAACAAACAAAAAACCCAAAAGAAGAAAGGACCCTTCCCTTTCTGCATGCTTTCCCTGACTCTCTGCCCTTCTCACTCATTCTCTGAGGCCCTGCTTTCTGCCACACGGCTGCTTGCCTGCCAGGTGGCTGTTGGCTGACGTCCTCTACTGAACCTATATATGGACTTGGACTCAAACGGCTCAACTTTAAAGCCTTGTCTTTTTAACTGCCTAATCAGTCTTGTATCCCAAAGACTACATTTTTTTTTTTTTTTTAAATCTAGGACACTGCCAAAAGACATATTAGCAGTACTCTTCTTCAAAACTTCTACCGGAGACTGCCTCAAGACTCTCTTGTTGAAGCTACCCGTGTCCCGTAGGAACATGCTATGAGAGCAGTATCCATGTCTCCTTCTTCTCCACATAGAATTAAAAGTCGAGAATGGGGGCCAGGTCTAAGCAGTTTTGTGAAGCTCTCCATTTTGATTGAACCATGACAGCATTAATAACTTAGAAAAATCTCTTACCCCAAGGAATAACCTGCTTCATTGTCTCGCCTGAACTCTAAACCAGAAACCTTTGATCATGTCACGTTTGAGATCTACTTCAAACAACACAATTTAGCTTAAGATAATTTCCCAGCTTCAGTGTGATGGCACATGGGAGAGAGAGATAGGTAGATCTTAGTATTATGCCAGCCTGGTCTACATAGCAAGTACTAGGCTAACCAGGACTACACAATGAGACCCTATTTTTTTTTTTTTTTAAAAAAGGCTGTGAATGAGAAGTCTAAGAATCTAGTAGTTTCTCAGTCCCACGAGGCTAGTTGCTTCAGCTGGTCTTCTGTAGAAGTAGGTTCCAAAGATGTGTTGGTAAGTAAGTGCAGTCCGTGGAAGAAGGGTGAATCTTCCTTCTTCCAATGTCCTTATGTAAGCCTCCAGCAGGAGGTGTGGCCCAGATTAAAGGTCTGGAACTTGCTTTGTCCCAGGCTGTCCTTGAACTCAGAGATGTCCTTGCCTCAGCCTCCTGGGATTAAAGGCATGTACTACCTTGTCTAGGCCTAAACTTTTTATGGCCATTATGCCTCAAGATCTCCATGCCAAGATCCAGGTCAGAAACTTGTGTCTTCTAGCATCTAGAGCTGGATCACAGGTGAGCCCTCCAATTCTGGATTGTAGTTCATTCTGGATATAGCCAAGTTAACAACCAGGAATAGCCATCACACACACACACACACACACACACACACACACTACAAAACTATGATTTTTAAAAAATCCTATGACTAAAACAAAACAAAATTTCAAAAAATAAAAAAATAAAATGCTAGGTGTTAGGGGAAATTGTTATACAACACTATATAATATAGGGAGCCCTTAGATGTCTGAATTTTTTTTTACCTCCATACTAGTTTGTAGGTTTGGCTGAATTTAAATCTGAGATATAAATTAACTTAATTTAAACTGAACTAAATTACGCATCTTGGTTTTTGAGTTTTATATATTTGCTTCCTGACCTGGTTTTTTTTTTTTTTTTTTTTTTTTTTTTTTTTTTGTTTTTTTTTTTTTTTTTTTGTTTTGTAAATTTAAGAAAAGCTAGAATTCCTCCAGGAAGAGGAACCACAATTGAGAAAATATCCCCCTCGGTATAGCCTGTAAGCAAGTCTGCAGTTTGTTGATTAATAGTTGACATGGAAGGGTCACTGGGGCAGTGCAACCTGTGGGAAGGCAGTCATGGGTGATATAAGAAGGCAGGCTGAGCAAGCCACGATGCACCTGTGAGTAGGCAGCATCCCTCCATGGGCTCAGTTCTTGCTTCTAGTTCCTGCTCTGGAGGAGTTACTGCCTTGGCTTCCCACAACGGACCATGACCCAGGATACATAAGTCAAATAAACTCTTTCCTCCTGTGTTTCTTTGGTGTAATGTGAATTTTGGTTGCTTTAAAAACACAGAAATATTATGGGAATATGTTTTTGTTTTAAACAAAACATATCCAGGTGTGGGATGTGGGGCTGCTTCAGATCGTCCACAGCAGCTGACTATGGTTTGCCTCCTGCTGTAGCAGGGTGTGGTTTGCCAGCTGCTGATAGTTTCTTCTAGTGTGGGATATTTGGAATTCTGGGACTTTTCAGAGGGTATATAAATGCCAGGGCTTCAAGAGGCTGTGTGTGTGTTGTTGGTAGGTTGCTGTTTGTTACGTAGTTATATGCAAAGAAGAAACCAGAAGAAATTAGATATTTTGATGATGAAGATCCAACTTGCCTCAAGGAACTTGATACTCCGAATCAGCGGCAAGTAGTGTAAAGACAGCTGTGCCCCCTTTCCCTCTGTCCTTGTCCTCTCCTATCTAGTGTAAGGGGTTTGGAAGGGTGGGGAAAAGAGAACCCACAAAGTGACCAAGTCTACACTGGCTACACTTTGGCCAGTGTTTTTTCACAGTAATAGAAACAAACTAAGACACCTCTCTTCTGCCAGAATGTCTCCTTCCCTGTCTTTGGTTTTGTTGAGACACTCTCAAGAAGCCCAGGTAATCTTGAATTCCGAATCCTCATGCCTTTACTTTTTATATGCTAAGACTACAGATATGATTCACCAAGTTATGTTTTCCATCCGAGATGGCTTGGGACTTCTTTACCTCACAGTCAGAAATGTCACGATGACATTCTTAATATGAATGCTGCTTGTTATGCTAGAGCTACATTCCTATCCTATGCCTGGGTTCCCAAGTCCCTCCCTTCAGGCAATCGACCTATCAGTTCTTACATGACTTTCCAGAGGTCATGTGCAGAACAAAGAGTTGTGCCATGCTAACCTTTAGACAGCACAATGGGCTAGATTCTGTATACTTTCCATTGAGCAATGTTTATCTTAAAGAGTACACAGAACCAGTTCCCTCCCCTTCTCTTTTGTCCTTCCTTCCTCTCTGAAATTTATTCATTTAGCCACTATATGTGAGATGCTCTGCTATCCATGGGGTGGAGCTTACACTTTTTCAACTCCCTCACTGTACTTTATCTGAAAGGTCTGTAGTTTATTAGGCACTTTTAATGGGAGGTATTTGAGTTATTTAAAAAAAAAAAAAAAAAAACCTGATAGTAAGCCAGGTGTGGTGTCAGTCACATGTAATTCCAGCATATAGAAGCAAGAGACAGCAGGGTTACAAGTTCAAGGTCATCCTCCACTATATAGAGTTTGAGTCTAGCCTGAGGAACATTAAACCCTGTCTCAAAATGTGAACAAAAACAAAACTCTTGATATTACTTGATATACTATTTGGATTAATCTTGGGTAGCTATTATTTTGAAAATCAGTGAATCTTACTGAAAGATAAATTCCACCAGTCACGTTGCCTGAACATTCACACTGGGTCACTGAGTTGGCTTCCACAGGGGTTGTACCAAACTACATCCAAAAAGCAATGTGTCCAGTTTATCGGTTTTCTATCTTATCAACTGATAGGTGAAGTCTTAGTGCATAGTTGTTTTGCATGTTCTCTGGGCATGAGGATGGCAAAGAACGTTTAGGTAACCTGCTGTACTTACTGAACTTTTTCTATGCCCAACCCTGTCCCCCTACCCTGCCCCAGATTCTTATCTAATTTTCCTTTTTTTTTTTTTTTTCTTCGAGACAGGGTTTCTCTGTGTAGTCCTGGCTGTCCTGGAACTCACTCTGTAGACCAGGCTGGCCTCGAACTCAGAAATCCACCTGCCTCTGCCTCCCAAGTGCTGGGATTAAAGGCGTGCGCCACCACCGCCCGGCTTATCTAATTTTCCTAACACAAGTCCGGTAACAAACTTCTGGGCTGAGCTTGGTAGCACTCCGTTTGGGGGCCCTCTTCTTTATAGGAGCTCTGCCTGCACTTTCTGTTTTCTTTTGGTATGAGTTCCTTCCTGTTGAGCAAGCCTTAAGTCTAATTCAAGAGCTGCAGGTTACCATCAACGTATTCACGGCACCATTGCACCCTTAGGGTTATCCTGCCATGCTGGCTGTCATTGTGGCTTATAGGTGTCATATCCACTGGGTAGGGCTCTTGTTTTCTTCCCCCTTTGGAAGCTGGCATGGCACCTTCTCGTACCTTGAAAATTAGTCCTCAGGTTGGGAGCTTTCAGGTCAATTCCAGTTCAGGGGCCACTGAAGTTCATGGTATCTTCAGCAACAAGGACTATCAAGAGCACTGGGGCTGTGGTGGTGCACGCCTTTAATCCCAGCACTTGGGAGGCAGAGACAGGCGGATTTCTGAGTTCGAGGCCAGCCTGGTCTACAAAGTGAGTTCCAGGACAGCCAGGACTACACAGAGAAACCCTGTCTCGAAAAACCAAAAAAAAAAAAAAAAAAAAAAAAGGATTATCAAGAGCTAATATTTATTAGACGCTTACATACCAGGCATTAATATTTCTTTTGTTTAATTAT
Organism: Arvicanthis niloticus; assembly: GCF_011762505.2. Taxonomy (NCBI): domain Eukaryota; kingdom Metazoa; phylum Chordata; class Mammalia; order Rodentia; family Muridae; genus Arvicanthis; species Arvicanthis niloticus. The sequence goes on along the minus strand of NC_047678.1, from coordinate 1,882,805 downwards.
TAAAACAGCTCTGTGCATGGAACATTGTTAGTGTGATTTATTTTTGTTTTGTTTTTTTTTTTAATCACTTATTAATTTTGAGACAGGGCTTCATTGTGTAGCCCCGGCTAGCCTGGAACTTGCTTTGTAATCCAGTCTGTTCTTGAACTTGAGGATATCCTCTGCATATCAAAGGCTGGAATTAAAGACAAGCTCCACCACTTAGATTAAATAGATATGTGTATGAAAAACTGCCTTAGCAATGAGCCTTAAGGGTAAGATCACAGGGACTGATTGTCAGATTCCCCTAGATACCCCAGTGCTGGTTCCATCAGTGTGTACATCCAACTTTTACCACTAGGTGTCAGGGTTGCGCTGCACGAATGAATACCTTAGTTAATTCAGGAGACCTTGTAGAGTTCATGTGAGTTTTAAGGATTTTGTTTTCTATATTTAAAGGCTTTTGAGAACATGACTGTGCTCTTTGTGAGATTAATCAGAAGGAATATTTCCCTTTTCTCTGCTATGTTCAGGTTAACTGCGTTTGCCACCAGCCTGGAAGACGAGTCAGCTCTGTTACTGTGACCAAATACCTGCGGAACTATCAAAGGTGGGGGTGGGGATTCACTTTGTTCCTGGTCTCAGAAAACTCTCTCCATGGTTGCTTGGGCCCAGGTGCCTGGGCAGGATACCCATGTTGGCATACTGGCACATGCCTGTGATCCAAACTGTAGAGTGCATTTGTGACCAGCTGGGCTATAGGAGTTGTGACCAGCTGGGCTGTAGGAGGCCCTGTCTCAAACAAACAAACAAACAAACAAATTGAAGAAACAATGTAATTCAGTTCCAAAATGTAAAAACATAGACTGTTCACGTGGACAGCAACACACATGTGCTGTATGCTGGTATACTGATTTTTATCTGTATGTGGCTATCTCTGCTTCTTACTCCCCCTCCAACCTAATAGTCTTAGAGATCTTTCCATATCCTGCCATAAATACTTTCTGGTTTTGTTCTTGTTTTTGTTTTGTGTGTATATGTCAGATCAGTATTTTATTATCTTGTCATTTAATCTGATCTAGATGATCCTCACAGAGCTGCCCAGAGGCTTATGTTCATGGTTATTCAAAATCCTAGGAAGTTGATAATATTAACAGAACACAGAGGTCTGTTGCAAAGGGCTCTGCTCTACCTGGCTTGAGACAAAAGACTTAACAATGCCTGAATAGTTACTATGTTGCGGCCTGCTCCCCTCTGCCTGGCTTGGCCTTTCAAAGGCTGGGATTAAAGGCGTGTGCCACCACTGCCGCTCTGGTCTCCGGGTCAGGATCTAGAGAGAGAGAGAGTGGGAATAAGGGGAAGAGACACACAGAATGGAGACAAGACAGAGGTTCTGATCAAGTCTCATTTATTGAAGGGAAATCTGGGGTATTTATACACTTTTGCCACGTGCCTACAAGGCACGTGGATATGACATAAGCGTTACAGGCATGGATAGCACGTGCACCTTGCAGGCGTGTATGGAGTGGATAGAATGTGAATAGCTGCTTTCTAGCCACTTTCTGCTAAAAGCCGGCTCCCAACAGAGGTCTTTAATTAATACTTAGCATATGAGTAATCAATTCTGAGATTTTGATTACTAAATATTGTTTTTTTTTTTTTTTTTTTGGTTTTTTGAGACAGGGTTTCTCTGTGTAGCCCTGGCTGTCCTGGAACTCACTCTATAGACCTCGAACTCAGAAATCCGCCTGCCTCTGCCTCCCAAGTGCTGGGATTAAAGGTGTGCACCACCACCATTCGGCTTCTGTGCTCTTCTTATGTTTAAAATATGTTATAGGACTGTGATCTTGATCATTTTACATCATATTTATATTTTTGCCATTCCAGGATACATCCTGGAGGGATGTGTATAGCTGTAAGAGATTATGCAACGCGCATTGGTGAACTTTGCTGGTCTGCTCTTTGTTAAGCAGTTGTCTCTTCTCTACCTTCTATATGAAGCAGATGTTGACTACTTTGATTAAAAGTAATTATGTGTGTGAGTGAGGCTGTGCTGTGGACATAGGTGGTAGGGAAGTAGAGTTGTTGTGTATTTGTTTATTTGTTTGCTGAGCTAGAGACTAGTTTATTGCACTGTAGATATTCTCAAGTCCTTTGGTCTTAGCATCACTTTATTCCCTAAAAAATATTTTTTTTTTGAAACAGGAACTCACTATGCTACCTCAGGCTGGCACCTGTCCCTCTGTCCCTCTGTCTTTCTAGGCTCTCTGCCTAGAAAGTGATTGCACATGCCACCAATATGGGCATTGTTTCTCTTTAAAGCAGAGTTTCCAATTGTTCCTACTTCTTATGTAGCAAGGACAGCATTGAACTTTGATCTTCTTGCCTCTAGCTCCTGAGTGTGGGGATTACAGGCACGTGCCAGCACACCCAGCCACCCGCTAACACTGAAGGGTAACCGAAGAACTCTTGTTCACACAGGTCTTATTGAGCAACACTTACTGTATTGGAAATGAAAATCAATTGGTTCTTTTGTGAAGCAGCAATGATGAACTGACTGTAACATATTTAGTGAAAATTAATTATATTAAAAAGCATATAATACTTTTGGATATACACACACATACACGCACATGCACATGTACATATACATATAATTATATATGTAATACTATTGGATGGCCCAATAGGTTAAACAAACAAACAAAAGCAAAAACAATCCAAACCAAACAAAAACAAAACAAAAAAACCCATGCTTGCGTCAGCAAATCTGACAAGCAGAGTTCAGTTCCTGGAAGCCACTGTGGAAAGAGAGAACCAGTTTCCAAAAATGTTCATCTGGGTTCACATACTCACTGTAGCATGTCCTGGCCCCATGCATTAAAATAATGAAAAAGAAATTATATGAAGTGTCCATCTGGGTTCACATACTCACTGTAGCATGTCCAGTCCCACACACTAAAATAATGAAAAAAATAAAATTATCTGAAGTGTAGATTGGGAATGGTGTCATATGGTTTAGTCCCAGCACTGGGGAGGCTCAGGCAGATAGGTCTCTATGAGTACAAGGATAGAGTGGTCTGCATCATCAGTTCTGAGCCAGCCAGGGACACATACAGTGAAACCACGTCAAAAAATACTATGTGTGCCGGGTAGTGGTGGCACACGCCTTTAATCCCAGCACTTGGGAGGCAGAGGCAGGAGGATTTCTGAGTTCGAAGCCAGCCTGATCTACAGAGTGAGTTCCAGGACAGCCAAGGCTATACAGAGAAACCCTGTCTCGGAAAACAAAACAAAACAAAACAAAAAAACCCCCCAAAAACAAAAACAAAACAACAAAAAAACCTATGTGAATTGCCTTGTTTTAAAGCTTTGTAAATCCCTTATAGTTTGGTAAAACAAACAAACAACTGAACCTAGAGCTTTAGGGTCAAATTACTGTCTGAATTTATGTAATACTACATACCATGTAGAGCTTAATAATTTCATTACAAACTTATGAAGGGCAGGCATATAAAAGGCCTGAAGGGTTTATCCTGGGATGTGAAATTTTGGAAGTGAATTTGTTTCTGGCTCATCAATCTGGAAAGAATGCACACAACAGTTTAACATTTTGGCAGACTTTGTTCAGTCTTGATGGACTTACCTACCCCCAATCTCCAACCCCACCGACTTACTGACTGGGGCCTTTACCTACAATATGAAGTGTGACATCCAAGAATGTACTTAATAACCCCAGCTTAGGAGGCTGAAACAAGAGCATCAAATGTAAGACAGACTTGAGCTATATGGTGAATTCAAGACTAGTCTGAGCAAGATACTATCTATAAGAACAAAACATAAAAGGACATAGACTGTGCTTGCATAATATGTGCAAAGTCCTAGACACAACTCCCAGTGCTGAAAAATAATCAAAGCCTTTTTTCTTTATACTCTGTGAAATCTGCCTGGAGAGCAGACTTCCCACTTTATCTCAAGCTCTCTGTTTTCCCAGAATCCTCTTCTGTGCTTTATTTTGACAGTGTGTGTTCTCACAATGCTGAGTGTAGAGCAGAGCTTGCCTGTTGGATCTGGCCAGCAAAGCTGCCCCTCATGGATGTTGAGAACAGGGGTAGAGGGAGAGGAAGGGCCTGGTGACAGATACACTCCAAACAGTCAGATCTCCCAGCTAGGCCCTAGTGGCCTAGGCTGGCTTGGATTCACTGTGACAGAGGGTGACCTTGAACTGATCTTCCTTCCAAGTGCTGAGACTATAGATATGTGACTTCCACTATGCCCAGCTTACCGATTCTTTTTCTATTTTTTTTTGTAATTTATATTGATTTTATATGTCCTTTTAAAAATAGAAAACCACACTCCTCATTTGCTAAGGTGAAGGTTTGGTACGGTCATGTTATTTTGTATCTATTTTAAACTACTTCATTGTCATGGGTTAACTAGGTAGCCAAGCATCCGCCTGCAGCTTCTTGAGCTCTCTGCTCTGCTGTGATTCAGTCTTAATCAAGAACCCAAACCTTTTCTGACATCTATTGATTTTTTTGCTAAATAAAAGAAAAACAAAATTATCAGGCTAAGGAATTGGCAGAGTGGATAAAGTGCTTTCTGAGCAAGCATTAGACCAAAGTTCAAGTTCCCAGGACCATGCAAAGCCAAGTACAGTGGCTGGACTCTGAATTTCTGTGCTCATATGATGAACTGGGAGATAGGCGCAAGAATATCCCTGGAAGCTCACAAGCCAGCTAGCTGGAGTATGCTGCTGCAGAAAACCAAAGACAGCCTGTCCTCTGAACTCCACTGTACACGGAGGCACTTATGTACCTGCAGTCACATGCATGAATGTCCGTATGCACACAAGTGCCACACAGAAAGATAAAATAAATTACTAAGGTCTCTTTGATGCTATATACTATACTTGAAGGTTCTCAGATAAAGTCTCAAGGTTTTTTCTTTCAGTTATACTAATTAAAGTTTTCAGAAAGTTAGATTTGGGCACTTGCAGTTTCTTCACGCCTCTCCCACACCCCAGGCCCAGAAGTGCTGAATCACCAGTGGTAGAAGGCATGCCAAATGCTCCCTGGAGTACTTGTTGGGGATCGTGCCTGAAGAAGTGTTGGCATAGAAGCTGCACCTGAACATGGTGGACAGATTTGGGCAGCTAAGAACCCCAGGTGTAGAGACTGATGGCGTGAGAGAAGGGTTCATCACAGTGGATGAGTTAAAGGGCTCCATGCCTTTGCTGTGTCAGATGGAGATCGGCACTTATTTAAAGTGGCCAGTGATAACTGGTCTCCTATCTCCTCCTGCCCTCGAAGAAGACCAAGAGAGCCAACTTAGACTTTGAAAAGTTAAAAGCGTCGGGTGTAGTCAGGGGTCCATAGCTCTACCCCCAACATTAGGAGGTGGAAGCAGAAGGATTAGAGGCTCAAATCCATTTTTAGCTACACAGCAAATTCAAGGCCATCCCAGGCTATATTGTTAATAAATAGAATAAGCATCTGTTAATGCAATCCCTACCAGGGGCTCAACCTACTCACTTCTGGCAGTGGTAAGCGCCAGAGACAGCAGCAGTGTCAACACAGTGCAAACAGTAAGCCTAGCAAAGGACTTTGTTCTGTTATTTGGAGAATTAGCAAAAGGTATGGAGGCTTGTTAATCCGATACTGGCACTGTCAGGAAAGAGCCCCCTTCACCTTTAAGCAGTAAGCTCACAAATATAGTATATAGTCACATCAAATGTTTTATAATTGTTTATAGTCTTTTCTTACTGAGCATACCACTAAAATGACGTGGTGCATTGCAGTTTCCATTGGGCTAGTGCAATTGCCAGATATGAATAGATCAGAGTCAAGATGGTGCATTGACCTACTTGTCCCATAAGTGCTGCCTGCACTCCCAGGCCCGTGGAAGTGCAGCAAAGCTTGTTTAGTATGAATAATACTAAGGACATATGGAGGGGTTATATTTTATTTGTTTGCACTGAATGTGAAGACGATGAAATAGCTTAGTAAAAATAATACAATCAGTACAGTCACTAACTTTTCTTGTATATATTAGTTGTATATATTAGTTTCTGGTTTTTTGTTTGTTTGTTTTTGTTTTTTGAGACAGGGTTTCTCTGTGTAGCCCTGGCAGTCCTGGAACTCACTCTGTAGACCAGGCTGGCTTTGAACTCAGAAATCCACCTGCCTCTGCCTCCTGAGTGCTGGGATTAAAGGTATGTGCCACTACCACCTGGCTTTTGGACGCCTTTTTTTTTTTTTTTTTTTCAATTTTAACTTGTCACAGTCTTTTATTGTTACTCCAAAAAGCAGGTAGAAAGATCATTGTATAAACTGCCTCCTAAATCCTTCCATTTGTGTTATTAAATCTCTTCTTTTTCTTTCTTTTTTTTTCTTTCTTTTTTATCTTTTTTTCTCCTTTTTTTTTTTTCATCTCTTTTTTTTTAAATTGGGTATTATCCGGCAGTGGCGCAGCGGCTAAAACGCTGGCCTGCAGAGGGCGCGGGGCCCTCTGCGCTCTCTCTCTCTCCGAGTTTTCCTTCCCGTTTGTCTCCTCCCGCGTCTCTTCAACGCCTTTTAAAGCTAGCAGTTTAAATATTTTTGAGGGGACAGTTTGAGTTGATCTAGTACCTGGCCAGAATGGTCAAATAATTCTATGTATACACAGAGTATGGCAGACTAGCTATGATCTATAATATATGCATAATAGATAAATCAATGTAAACAGGAAGTAGGTGCTTATTTTGTTGTTCCTGTTAAAAAGGAAGACGAGCCCTTTTTAAATGCAAGGATTTCCTTGCAGAGGTGGTTACCGAAATGGAAAGAGTATGAAACCTTGAAGAGACGGGAGTAAGTTAGCTACCAGTGAAGAAGCAAAATTCCCAGAGTACCCGAGTGGGATTGGCTCAGTATGCACAGAATATCCTGCAACAGGCAGCAGCTGGGCAGAGATGGCACGAGGGCGTGAAGCACAGGGGACCAGCGTCTGTTTTTAGAGCTTAGTAATATTGATTTCACTTTGTGTTCCAGCCTGAGAATATGATTTAACTGGAAAATCAGAATATTAGATTTCCTAAGTAATTGACTTAGCAATGGCCGCGCCAGCTCGTCTGCACTGATTAGAATCGTGCCCAGTACTTCTGTTCAAGTACGGGCGGGGGGGGGGGGGGGGGGGAAGGAAAGCCAAAGCTTTTCTTATTTGCTGGAAAAGAAACAATTAAAAGCATAAGGTTGTATATGCTTCGCTTTGGAAAAGACCTTTATGACAAAAGCCAATAGAAGGGATTTGAATGACAGAGGGAGAAAGATCCTACTGACACAAACCCAGCCAAGATGCATGTACAGACAGCAGCCAACCTGTCAAACACCTACCTTCTGTCACCTGAAATCCATCTTTATAGTCTTACAGCAGAGAAAACAAAACCAAAACATTAGAACACATAATCTCACCGGGTGATGGCGGCGGCGCACGCCTTTAATCCCAGCACTTGGGAGACAGAGGCAGGTGGATTTCTGAGTTCGAGGCCAGCCTGGTCTACAGAGTGAGTTCCAGGACAGCCAGGGCCACACAGAGAAACCCTGTCTTTTTTTTTTTGTCAAAAACAAACAAACAAACAAAAAACAAAACAACAACAACAACAAAAAGAACACATAATCTCTTTACAATTGAACACGGCCTTGGACAATGAATTAGAAGCAAGACTGTCTTTGCAGATGCAGAGCTTTGGGACCAAAGTCCTTTATGAATAACAAAAGAGACCGATCTGCCGAGTTGCACTTCATCCCACCCTTAGATCCAGACCATTTGATTGACACTTAAGTTTGTCTTTTTATATTCTTGCTGCAAGCTTGACTATAATTTTTTGTTGTTTGTTTTGAGATAGTGTCCAATGCAACCCAGACTGACCTTGGACATGCTACATAGCCAGGAATGACTTTAACCTCATAATTCTCCTGCTACTACCTTCTAAGTTCTGGGATTCAGGAATGAGCCACAGCCCCAGGCTTATGAGAGATTTTTTTCTTTGAATGTAGAATTCTAAGTTCTCTTCTAAGTTCTCTTCCAAGAACTATAGAGATACATTTATTTTTCTTTACAATATTTATGTATTTATTAATTTTTAACTGTGTGTGTGTGTGTGTGTGTGTGTGTGTGTGTGTGTGTGTGTGTGCTGGACTGGTCTTAATGTACCCACATGTGTGCAGGAGCTTGAAGAGTCCAGAAGAGGGCATCAGACACCTTGGGACTAAGATTCCAGGTGTTGGATGCTGGGAAGCAAAGGCACAAGCAGTAAGAGCTCCTAGGTGCTGAGCCATCTCTCCAGCCCATTGGACATCACTCATTAGCCTTGGATGGCCACAGTTTCAGATGAGGAACCTGTGAGTCTATGAATACACACACAATGCAGCATTTTTCTCTGGCTGCTTTTAAGAGCTTACTTTTAGCAGCTGAAATGTTTTGTATCCAAGTGTAGCTTCTTTTGTATATATCTTCAAACATCCTGACTTTATCTATACATTACATCCCACTAAATTTCAATTTTTTTTGCTATGATATCTTAAATATTTTTGTCCCTAATCTCTCTCAAACTACATGTATATTAACACCCTCTGTTATTCTTCTACCAATTTAATGATGTTTCAAAATCTTAAAAAAAAAAAAAAACCTGTCTACCAGACCAGATAATTTCTATTAACTCCTGTTTGTCTTTCACTTTATTTTAATCGTTATTTAAACTTGTGAGTTCTTTTAAATAATGCTAATTTGCTGTTGTCTCAAATTTGATTTTTAAAAAAATTGTTTAGGAATTTCTTTTTGAACCAAACAATGTAGCTTACACTTGCTGTTCTAGCATTTGTGCAGTCATGGCAGAAGTGTGTGTGAGAGGGCAGCCTGGGCTACAGAGTCAACTTCAATATACCCTGGTTACAAAGTGAAAGCCTGCCTCAAAAAGCCACAAACACTTACTCTTGATTTTATGGTTTCAATATTTTACTAAGATTCTTCTATGTTTTCATCAATAGAATTATATCTCCTTTTATTACACTGAGCAGAGTTTGAAAATTGATGTCTGCTGGGTATGTGCTCCACGACAGAGCACTTGTTTAACATGTGCAAAGCCCTGGGTTTGATCTTTATGCACTGTAGATAGATAGGTAGGTAGGTAGATAGATAGATAGATAGATCCATGCCTACTAATATCTTCTTTTGGATTACTTGAGAGTTGATCTTGGCTACTGGTCTTATCTCTTGAAAATTGCCACATTTTCTGGTTCTGGGTTCTCTCTCTCTCTCTCTCTCTCTCTCTCTCTCTCTCTCTCTCTCTCTGTCTCTCTCTTTCGAGACAATGTTTCTCTGTGTAGCCCTGGCTGTCCTGGAACTCACTCTGTAGACCAGGCTGGCCTTGAACTCAGAAATCCACCCGCCTCTGCCTCCTAAGTGCTGGGATTAAAGGCGTTAGCCACTATTGCCCAGCATTCTCACAAGTTGAACAATTGTGCTCATATCCTGGGTTCTGTTGAATGATATGTCGTTAAGAGGCTATGTTCTGTTTCTTCAAAGATTGTTATTTTTTTATGTTATTCATTTTTTATTGGATTTTTAAAATTTATTTACAATACAGATGTTATCCCCTTTCCCCATTTCCCCTCCCTAAAAACCCCTATCCCATCCCCCCTCATCCTTTATGCTTTTATACCGTTTTGATTACATGCATGTATCAAGGTCAGTTCTAGGTTGAGGGTCTAGCAATACAATAGTTGCAAATAGTCAAGGAACAAGCAATACAATAAACACAAATAGTAAAAAAAAAAAAAAAAAAAAAAGCAAGGCATTAAACCCAATTATGTGAACACTCCCATGATCACTGTTTCTAAGAGCTTTATCAAAGTATCTGAGCCTACTTCCCTGTCCTAGCCCAAGGTCATTTTTAAGTCTGAAGCCTACTTCCTTGTTCTAGCCTAAAATTTAGATTCCTATCTGAAATCACTTTTTTGCTCTAGCCTAATATTTAGGTTTTTGCCTGAAATTATTTCTTTGTTCCAGCCTAATGTCAGATTCCTGCCTGAAGCCTACTTCCTTGTCCTTGGCCCATGTCAGATTCTTGCCAAGCAGCTCCAAAGGCTCTCTGCCTCTTCCCTTGTTTTATTTAATTAACAAGACTGAGCCTGTCTTAAGTCATTCTGACAAGAATGCCTTATGGAATATGCATTATCAAAAGCAATGCCCTTCTGTCTTAGGTTGGTAAGGCTCTGTGCAGAATCTTACCTGTTCTTGGCTTGCCAGTTCATTAATTTAATAACTCTGTCTGGGGTCCATTTTCAGGCTCAAGCTATGTACTTGGCTGCCAACATGTTGATGTTGTTGAAGAAAAGCTTTAACACAATGAGCAGGAATAAAAGTATTCCTAGGACAAAAAAGGGCTAGCCTGATCAAGCTATATATTCCATTTTTGAAGCTTGACCAAAATAGAAATACTGACCTCAGGCCATGGGTAATTTTTATCTGCAGTATTTATCACATCAATGCTCAGCAGAGCAGAATTCTTGAAATTCATAAGCCCCCTATGTATCATTAAAACATCCAGAGAGGTATTAGAATTATGCCAAATACACTGCACGTGTCATTAAACTTCTTCCTAATTGTAATGACTACCACTGTAAATTGTAGAATTAACATGAATCCAATGGTATTTGGCATGCCACTCAAGATGGCTCCTTACCCTTAAATTCTGAACCTCCTTTCAGTAATTTGAATAGGATAAAGAACATCAATTGGTTCCTCCAAATGCCTATCTAAATCCTCTTGTATATTCAACACATTAGTAACATTTTTGGCTAATTGGTGATTTTGGCTAATAGCTGTCTTAATTTCTTGTGTAACAGCAATTGCAGAAGCAGTGGTACTTGCAGTTAATGTAATTAAAGCTGTTATACCAGCAAAAATCAAGCCCACTACCCTATTGTTTCTGCTTAAAGCCTGACTCACTTCTTCCAATACTTGCAAGCTATTTTTAGAATACCAAGGTTCTGTGATACTCAGGGCATCTAAACAAAAGCTGGTTAATAGACCTCCATAACTGACGTGCTGGATCTCAAAACACAAACACAATTAGAAGTTGTTCAATCAATGCAACTTACATTAAATATTGTAGAAGAAACAAAAGTATTTTTAACTTGACAATTAAAAGAGCCTTAACACATGTGCTAACACTTGTTTGAAATCCAGATCCTGCCCCAACTTTACCTCTTGCTAACATAACATCATAAAGAACTGCAGCTAATTTCCATATATGTCTCTGAAAATGTTCAGAACCATACTTCCAAATAAAGACTGTTATTTCCAATATTAGATTGATTTTTAGACCAGCCCATGATTGAGTCTGAATAGCTGGTCACATTTAATAACAATACAAGAGGCATTATAACTTCTCTTTTTGATTTTGTATTCCACAAGTGTGCCCTTCCTCCATCCTGCCAGCCTGCTAGCCTGAGCAGGCCCAAACAAACGCTGTTTACCACAAGAGACCAAACAATAGGACATGGGATGCACTGCATTGCGGGCCTTGGCACCCTGCAGTCTGTTACAGGTGCTAAGAAGAATGGACTGCCTGCTGAGCTTTCCTTGACACCTTGACACCTTCTGGCTACTATCTCCTTGCCCAGCCCCTGGGCTGAACTGAGAAGACACTCTGGGGGGTGGGGCTTCCCCTTTATTATATGAAAGTAAAATATTTAAACTTGGGGCCTTGATCAGAGAACTTTGTCTTGGCCTCATCTCGTCTCCCCCTCCATTCCCCTTTCATTCCCAGCCTTCCTCTCAGGTGAACCCGGTACCCATAACTACTGGTGGCTACACACAAGGTCTAAGATCTTGAGGCAAGGTAGCTTGTCCCATCAGAGGTACAGGTTCTCACTATTCTAATTTTTTTTGTTATTCCAAATGAATCTGCAAATTGCCCTTTTTATCTCTATGAAGAATTGAGTTGGAATTTTGATGGTGATTGCATTAAATCTGTAGATTGCTCTTGGCAAGATGGCCATTTTTTTTTTTTTTACTATATTAATCTTGCCAATCCATGAGCATGGAAGATCTTTCCATCTTCTGAGATCTTCTTCGATTTCTTTCTTCAGGGACTTGAAATTCTTGTCATACAAATTTGTCGCTTGCTTGGTTAGATTCACACCAAGGTATTTTATATTATTTGTGACTATTGTGAAGGGCATTGTTTCCCTAATTTCTTTCTCAGCCTGCTTATCCTTTAAGTAGAGGAAGGCTACTGATTTTGTTTGAGTTAATTTTATATCCAGCCACTTTGCTGAAGTTGTTTATCAGGTTTAAGAGTTCTCTGGTGGAAGTTTTGGGGTCACTTAAGTATACTATCATATCATCTGCAAATAGTGATATTTTGACTTCTCCCTTTCCAATTTTTATCCCTTTGATCTCCTTTTGTTGCCTAATTGCTCTGGCTAGGACTTTGAGTAATGTATTGAATAGATAGGGAGAGAGTAGGCAGCCTTGTCTACTCCCTGATTTTAGTGGGATTGCTTCAAGTTTCTCTCCATTTAGTTTGATGTTGGCTACTGGTTTGCTGTATATTGCTTTTACTATGTTTAGGTATAAACCTTGGATTCCTGTCTTTCCAAGACTTTTACCATGAAGGGATGTTGAAGTTTGTCAAATGCTTTCTTAGCATCTGGTGAGATGATTATGTAGTTTTTTTTCTTTGAGTTTGTTTATATAGTAGATTAAGTCAATGGATTTCTATATATTGAACCATCCCTGCATTCTTGGGATAAAGCCTACTTGATCATGATAGATGATTGTTTTGATGTGTTCTTGGATTCAGTTTTTGAGAATTTTATTGAGTATTTTTACATCAATATTCATAAGGGAGATTGGTCTGAAGTTCTCCATTGTTGGGTCTTTGTGTGGTTTAGGTATGAACATAATTATGGCTTCATAAAATGAATTTTTTTATTTAGTAGTGTTTCTTCTGTTTCTATTTTGTGGAATAGTTTATAGAAAACGGGTATTAAGTCTTCTTGGAAGGTCTGATAGAATTCTGCACTAAAACCATCTGGAACTGAGCTTTTTTTGGTAGGGAGACTTTTAATGACTGCTGCTAATTCTTTAGTGGTTATGGGATTGTTTAAATGGTTTATCTGATCCTGATTTAACTTTGGTGTCTGGTATCTGTCTAGGAAATTGTCCATTTCATTCAGATTTTCCAGTTTTGTTGAGTATAGGCTTTTGTAGTAGGATCTGATAATTTTTAAAATTTCATCAGTTTCTGTTGTTATATCTCCCCTTTCAGTTCTGATTTTATTAATTTGGGTACTGTCTCTGTGTCCTCTGGTTTGTCTGGCTAAGGGTTTATGTATCTTGTATCTTGTTGATGTTCTTGAAGAACCAACTCCAGGTTTTGTTGATTCTTTGTGTACTTCTTTTTGTTTCTACTTGGTTTGATTTCAGCCCTGAGTTTGATTATTTCCTGCCATCTACTTCTCTTGGGTACATTTGCTTCTTTTTTGTTCTAGAGCTTTCAGGTGTGCTGTCAAGCTGCTAGTGTGTGCTCTCTCCAGTTTCTTTTTGCAGGCACTTAGAGTTATGAGTTTTCCTCTTAGCACTGCTTTCATTGTGTCCCACAAGTTTTGGTATGATGTGTCCTCATTTTCATTAAATTCTAAAAAGTCTTTAACTTCTTTCTTTATTTCTTCCCTGACCAAGTTATCATTGAGTAGAGAATTGTTCAATTTCTATGTGTATGTGGGCTTTCCATTGATTTCATCATTATTGAAGGCCAGCCCATGGTGATCTGATAGGATAAATGGGATTATTTCAATCTTCTTGTATCTGTTAATGCCTGTTTTGTGACCAATTTTTTTTTGTTGTTGTTGTTTTGTTTTGTTTTTTTTGAGACAGGGTTTCTCTGTGTAGCCCTGGCTGTCCTGGAACTCACTCTGTAGACCAGGCTGGCCATGAACTCAGAAATCTGCCTGCCTCTGCCTCCCAAGTGCTGGGATTAAAGGCATGCGCCACCACCACCTGGCTTTGTGACCAATTATATGGTCAATTTTGGAGAAGGTACCATGAGGTGCTGAGAAGAAAATATATTCTTTTGTTTTTGGATGAAGTGTTCTATAAATAGCTGCTAAATCCATTTGGTTTATAACTTCTCTTAGTTTTATTGTGTCTCTGTTTAGTTTCTGTTTCCATGATTTGTCCATTGATGAGAGTGGGGTGTTGAAGTCTCCCACTATTATTCTGTGAGGTGCAATGTGTGCTTTGAGCTTTAGTAAAGGTTTTTTTTTTTTTTTTTTTTTTTGAATGTGGGTTCCCTTGCATTTGGTCATAGATGTTCAGAATTGAGATTCTATCTTGGTTGATTCTTCCTTTGATGAGTATGAAGTGTCCATTCTTATCTTTCTTGATAACTTCTGGTTGAAAGTCAACTTTATTTGATATTAGAATGGCTACTCCAGCTTGTTTCTTGGGACCATTTGCTTGGAAAATTCTGAGATAGTGTCTGTCTTTGTCACTGAGGTGTGTTTCCTGTATGCAACAAAATGTTGGGTCCTGTTTATATCTCTGACTGGAGCCTGTCTGTCCTTTTATCTTGGCTGTGTCAGAACTCCTCAGAGTCCAGCTGTCTCTGTGATCCTGTGATCTTCAGACCCTGGTTGTGATAACTCCTGGGAGTCAGGCTGCTTCTGGGCTCCTGAAATCCTGGTGTGCTCAAGCTCCTGAGCTCCTGTGATCCTATTATCCTATGTTCCTATGTGTTAGAGATCCTTGGAGTCCAGCCTCCTCTGCATATTGGAAGGTTGGGTGCAGAGCTGAAGCCTTAGGGCTGCCCCAGGCACAGGCACAGACAGGAAGGTCAATTGTTTTTTTTTTTTTTTTTTTTGTGAGAACTTAACATTGTCAAGGTGAACAAGGTGAACTCTCTATGGCCACAGCTCAGTTGTCTGTTCCTTCTTTTGGTCCTTAGGTGATATATACTAGTTGTCTCTTTCCCTGCACAGGACAGTGACTTAGGTAGATTTATAAACAGCTCAGGCATCTCCCTTCCTGGATTCCTCTTTGACTCTTTTGACACTTTCCAGGGTCTGCAGCTGGTCTGAACTCCATTCTCTATTCCCTCAGGTAGAAAAACTGAGTTCAATTAGTTTCAGTCAAATGGGGTGGGGCTACTTGCACACCTCCTTCAGACTAAAACCTGGAGCTGTGAGAAACTCACCTTCCTCTGGTCTTTAGACTTAAGTTGTTTAGAGTATAGAGTATGTATGCTTTATGCTCACTTTGTAGTGACTTCAGGTCACTGCTTTTACTTGTTTGCATCATTTATTGTTTTGTTTGGAGCTTGTAAGAACCATGACTTCTTATTTGAGAAAGGGTTAGGCCTCATAAGATCTTAACTTAGGCTTTTCCAGAAGTTATCTTAGTGCAGTTAAGTCCATTTTTCCAATTGGAACCTGATCATCCCATTGGCTGTTTTTTTATTCCTGTCTCACTACGTCACCAGGATTCCTTATGATTTATTTTTATATATGTATACAAATGTTTGTCTGTGAGTTGGTGTAAGAGTCTGTGATTGCAGGTAGGTATTGGCTGAAGAAGGCTTTAGATGCTCCATAGCTGGAGTTATACAGGCAGTTGTGAACTGCCTGACACAAGTGCTGGAAACTGAATTTAGGTCCTCTGGAATAACAGTGAGTTTTTAACAGTTGAGCCACCTCTCCAGTCCCATCAGACATGCTTTCTAAACTGCTTATATGAGAGATTTTATTTCAGGGTTCACTTAAGGAATTCCCTCCTCCCTTTCTCCATTCCCCTCCCCCTCTCCCCTCTAGTATTGAAGAATAGGTCTAGGACCTTGCACATGCTAAGTAATGTTCTGCCACTGAACTATGTTCTTGGTCCTTCTCATGTTTTTCTTATGGTAGAGGGTACAGGAACTAGGGGACTCTGTGAATCCCAGGATGTGTCTAACAGCTTCTGTTTAGAAATGATACATAGTGAATATCCCATGTATAAAGTAACATACTCAAGACCAAAGTCAACAGGGATTTGTAAATATATTTGCCAGAGGGAAGAAATGATTAATTGCAAACAGTAAAACAATGTAAAACAGTGGTACTCATAATTGTTGTTCCTATGATACAATGGCTGCTATCTCTAACAACTGGAAGAGATGTAGCATGACAAAGACATAGCTAATTGTCTTTTAGCACATAAGGGTGGAAACATACTAGGCAAGCACCCTATACCAATTGCATCCTCATTTTTAAGACTTGAAATGTCAGAAGTACAAAGGAGTATTGACTACACTAAAGAGGAGTTCAGGCAAGAGTTGGACGTGTTCAGAAATTATGGACAGTAAGTCTGGAAGAGTTTTTACAAATGAGCAACTCCTTGTTCTGTATACCCATCACTTTTTTTTTTTTTTCTGTAAGTAAAACACCATGTCCAAAACCAACTTATGGGAGAAACAGTTTATTTTGGCTTCTGTTTCCAGAGGGAGAGTCCAGTAAGGCAGGAGGCATGGTAGCAGGGGCCAAAGCAGAAAGCCCAGAGATCACATTTTTAACACCAGACATAATGCAGAAAGTGAACTGGAAGTAAGACTGTGATCTCTCAAATCTCATGCCCAGTGATGAACTTCCTCCAGCAAATAGGATCACCAGCCGAGAATGAAATCTTCAAGTGCCTGAGCCTATGGGAGACAATTCTCATTCAGACTACCACATGTTGTATGTTGAGAGACAATGAGGATGTAGATAAACTTTAAGCAGTGCCAAGGTACAGGATTGGACTAGTCTGGTTGAACTAGTCTAGTCCTTTTATTGGGGTGCTGTGATGATTTGTATATGCTTGGCCCAGGGAGTGGTACCATTAGGAGGTGTGGCCCTGTTGGAGTAGGAGTATCAATGTGGATGTGGGCTTTAATACCCTTGTTCTACCTGCCTGGAAGCCAGTCTTCTTTCTTAGTAGCCTTCAGATGAAGATGTAGAACTCTTAGCTCCTCATACTTCATGCCTGCCTAGATGCTGCCGATATGCTCCCACCTTGATAATAATAGACTGAACCTCTGAACTTGTAAGCCAGCCCCAATTAAATACTGTCTTTATAAGAGTTGCCTTGGTCATAATGTCTGTTCACAGTAGTAAAACCCTAAGACAGAAGTTGGTACCAGGGACTGGGGTATTGCTGTGCTAGGCCTGACCATGGTTTTTCTTGTGGGAGGGGGGACTTTGGATTTGGAAAGCAGTGGAATGCTTTAAGTGGGGGCTTAATGGGCTATCCTAGTAGGAATACGGAAGATGTTGTTGCTGTGAGTGAACTGAACTGTGTAGATCTGGCTCAAGAGGTTTCAGTGGAGAAGAATTTAAGTTTGTGGCCTAGAGACTGTTTTTGTGGTATTTTGGTGAAGAATATGGCTTCTTTTTGCCCTTGTCTGAAGAGTCTACCTGAGGCTAAGGTAGAGAGATTTATATTAATTGCATGACAAAGAAAGTCTCAAAAAAAAAAAAAAAAAAAAGCCCAGCAGAGCCTTTGATCTCTGGTTAAATCTCATGAAGAGGGTTTTGAACAAGTGTAGCAAGCTTAGAAAAGAAAAATATAAAATATATGGTTCAAGTATTAACAGGGCCTAGGGAATAGGATGGAACTAAATTCTATGTTATAGGAATTAACAGATTAAGGGAGTGGGGCTTTGGGGCAAGATCCCACCCAGCTAAATTTAGGTCCAGGCATGGTGGTACACACCTTTAATCCAAGGAGACAGAGCCATGCAGATCTCTGAGTTCAAGGTCAATCTACAGAGCAGGATCCAGGACAATCAAACTTATGAAGTGAGGGAGATGGAAAATAGAAAGCTGGTGATAACGTAATAGAATAGGGGGAAGGGCATGTTCCAACCCCAGCAAGCAGCAGTACTTGGCAGCTTCGGCCATGTGGATCTGGCTTTAAAGTCAAGAACAGAGGGGACCCTTGGGACAACTGATGCTGGTTAGGTGGAGCTAAGAAATTAGTGGTGATTAAGAAGAGACCAGCATCACTGAGGTGAAATCTTTTGGGAAGTATATTTTATGAGAGCACAAAGAAGCTGTGTGCCAGAGAAAGCTGAAGTTGTACCTCACGCTGCAGCTGGACTTGGTAATGTGTAAGAATCACCCACGTGGTACTGGTTTTGAAGGTATGAAGGGGTCATGGAGAGCGGTTGAGGCTTGGCACTGTGAGAGGCCATGGAAGGCCATTGGTGAAGGTGCAGCCTCAGTTGCAGTTGATGGCCCAGGACTGAAGGGGTCATGTAAAGAAGCTGAGGCTTGGTACTATGAAGAGAGCCTATGAGAGGCTATTTGTGAAGTGTAGTTGTAGTTTAGACTCCAGTATATTGGAGATGCCAGCACCATGGGATGACACCAAGAGCAGCAACAGCAGTGGAGTGGAGTGAACTAGAGCCTAGAGTACTAAGAAGGCAGAGCTGGAGATGTGGCCCAAGCCCTCTAGGAGCCCAGAAGATCATGTGTGGATCCCAGATACTGGAACAAGAAGCTGTGAAGTTGAAGTTGACTTGGAGACCCCAAGATGTTAAAGATGCCAGAGCTGTGGGCTGTCTGCTGAGGAAAGCTGCTAACAAGAAGTGGAACCAGCCCAGGAGAAACAAGTTTATTGCAGTCAACAAAGATGAAAAAGGAGTTGGAGATCTGAAGACTGCTTTAACATCAGACATGGAGATACAGAGTTTGGAGTTTGCCCAGCTGTTTTCCTATCTTGCTTTGGGGATTTTAAAGGATTTTAAGTGATGGATGAATCTCAGAAGAGACTTTGAACTTAGGACTTTTAGCATTGTTCAGACTGTTATAGACTATGGAGACTTTGGAAGTTAGAATCAATGTACTTTTTTTACTATGTTATGGCTACGTATGGTCTCCATAGATTCATCTGTCTGAACAAGCCTATGGGGCCAGGGAGTGGAATGTGATGGTTTGTATAAGCTGGGCTCAGGGAGTGGCGATATTTGGAGGTGTGGCCTTGTTGGAGCGGGTGTGGCCTTGTTGGAGTAGGTGTGTCACACTGTCACACTGTGGGTGTGAGCTTTAATACCCTTGTCCTACTTGTCTAGAAGTGAATATTCTGCTAGCAGCCTTCAGATGAAGATGTAGAACTCTCAGCTCCTCCTGCACCATGCCTGCCTGGATGCTGTCATGCTCTTGCCTTGATGATAATGGACTGAACCTCTGTAATTCAGCTCGAATTAAATGTTCTTATAAGGGTTGCCTTGGTCATGGTGTCTGTTCATATCAGAAAAATCCTAAGACAGGAACTTTGGGAGGAGAAATCCTGGAGACTGGTTGGAAAGCATGAATGTCAAGCAGTATACAAAGACTTCAAGAAAAAGTGAAGTTTAGGTATGGTGGTACACACTTGTATACCTAGCACTCAAGAGGTTCTTAAGTTTGAGGACAGTCTCAGCTACATTAAGAAACCTTGCCTCAAAAATAAAGAAAATCAATAACAACAAAATAAACATCAAACAAACAAGCAGAAAAGAAATCCTGAGTGTAACTTAGGGTTGCAAAGCTGTGTTTACCAAGATTGTCCTGGCAGTCCTGAAGGAGGAGAGTCAGGCGGGGTGGGGGAGGGACGACTTCCCACTGCCATACACAGCAGCCATTCTTCTCTCATCTAGGCTGGCCCCTGGTTCTGTTAGAGAAGGCTATGACAAAAATTTGGCAAGTATGACAAATATTTCCTCAGTGCGTACTTGACTCCCACTACTAGGAAAACAAAAATTGTCTTTCTAGTCCCCCTCGCCAATCTCCTGTCTGACCAAATAAAGAGCATGCCTTGGTGGAAGACAATGCTTCCCCCACAGATGTATAATTAGAGCGGCATTTTGAGATAGGTTTAATGTATAATGAGACTGCAAACAAGAGGGAGATGTTTGCACACTATCTTTTTTTATTTTGCCTCTTGAGCTAACCAAAGAAAGACATTTGAAAACAATTTTCAGCCACAGACCTGAAAATAGATAGAGAAACAACCTCTACAATTTTTCCATCTTTAGTCTTTAGCAAACTACAATGCCCAGAAGCTTCTGGAAGGCAGTGACAGTGGCTGTGGTAAGTCTCCACTTCTTCATATCACATTATTTCTCTAATTTGTTGTTGCTGTTGGTTCATTGATGACCCCTGATACATATGTATTGTGTGAATGCAGCTCGATTTGGGATTTGAAAGTTGATAGCAGATGTTTGAATGAGATTATTTGATTTTGCAATTAGATTTATGACTTGGTTAAAAGAAAATGAAGAGATGCAACCTGTGCATTTATCATTCCTCAAACCATTCACCTCAGAACTGAGATGTCTTTTCAGGTCTTTCAGATTGTGATTATGACATAAGATTGCATGCCTTCACACTGAATGTGTGGCTAGAATTAGAGCTAACAAGGCAGAAACAGTTTAAAAATACAGAACATCTGGAAGCCTACATACGTACTTGGCTGTTCTTCAGTGCTAGGCACTGTACCAAACGCTCGGCTCACTTCCTGCAGCAGCAGCATAAAAAACAGCTGCTTACTCTCATTGTACCACGAGAGAACAGCCTGTAAGGAAAATGGAAGGCTTCACAATTGGTACCAGGTAACACTGGTGCTCAACCCAGTTCTGGAGCCATGTGTGGTGGAGCACACTGGCAATCCCAGTGCTCACGAGCCAGAGCTGGAGGATAAGGTCAAGACCTGCCTCAGCTCCATAATGAATCTGAAGTCAGCCCTGGCTTCATGAAACCCTACCTCATTAACTGTTGAACAATAATTTCAACTTAAACCGTTTTAAAGGCACCCAAGCACCACCACAAATCAGCCTTTTTCTTCTTGCATGCATATCCTTTTTTTAGGTTTTGTTTATGTGTATTGCTAATTTGTATTTGGTTTTCACTCCCTTCTCTATCTGGCCTGGGACTTGCTTTACAGACCAGGCTGGCCTTGAACTTCTGATGATCCTCTTGTGTCTTAACCCCGAGTGCTGAGATTATGGTTGTGGGCCACTATGCTCAGCTTCGTGTTCTTAAACATTTTGATAACTACGTGCTATTTTACTAAGTAGACTCATGATCACCCACAAACCATTTTTATAATGTTTGAAATGTTCAATTCTATAATGTTTATATTCTGTATGATTTCTTAAAAGATCTATTTCTCGGAAATACTGTGTCAAGAGCAGAATAATTAAGTTTCTGTGCTCTCTGCATGTGTGGATGCATGTATAAGGACACCTGCTATGTCTGTGGAGGCAGGAAGAAAATTTCAGGAGTTTAATTTGCTTTATTTTTAAAATGTTAACTAATTAATTTATATTGTATGTGTATGAACATTTATGTCTGCATGTATGTAAGTGTATTATATATGTGTCTAGTACCTACAGAGGCAACAAAGGGCAGCAGGCTCCCTCAAACTGGAGTTAAGGACAGTTGTGGGTCCTTATATTGGTGCTGGGAACAGAACCTCGGTCTACAAAAACAACAAATGCTCTTAACTTCTGACCCATCTCTCCAGTCTGCACCTTACCTTTGGAAACAGAGTTCCTAATTGGCCTAGAGTTTGAAAATTTAGGCAAGACCAGCTGGACAGTGAACCACAGGGCCCACCTGCCTCTGTCTCTCCAGTGCTGGGATCATGAGTGTACATCACTGTGTCCAGCTGCTCATTGATCATGAGTGTGCATCACTGTGTCCAGCTGCTCATTGATCTTGAGTGTGCATCACTGTGTCCAGCTGCTCATTGATCATGAGTGTGCATCACTGTGTCCAGCAGCTCACTGATCTTGAGTGTGCATCACTGTGTCCAGCTGCTCATTGATCTTGAGTGTGCATCACTGTGTCCAGCTGCTCATTGATCTTGAGTGTGCATCACTGTGTCCAGTGCTGGGATCATGAGTGTGCATCACTGTGTCCAGTGCTGGGATCATGAGTGTGCATCACTGTGTCCAGTGCTGGGATCATGAGTGTGCATCGCTGTGTCCAGCTGCTCATTGATTTGTTTTATTTGTTTGTTTGTTTTGAGACAGGGTTTCTCTGTGTAGCCCTGGCTGTCCTGGAACTCACTCTGTAGACCAGGCTGGCTTCAAACTCAGAAATCTGCCTGCCTCTGCCTCCCAAGTGCTGGGATTAAAGGCGTGCGCCACCACTGCTTAGCCTATTTATTTTGTTTTTAATGTGGATTCAGGAGATGTAATTCTGGTCCTCATGCTTCCAAGGCAACTTCTCTTGGAGACACTAGCATTTTTTTTGGTGACAGGATTTTATGTGCCCCAGGCTAGCCTTGAACTTGACATGTAGGAGGCACAGGCCTGTAATACCTGTTACTGGAGCGTAACATAGGAGGATCAAAGATTAAT
Source organism: Arvicanthis niloticus (assembly GCF_011762505.2). NCBI lineage: Eukaryota > Metazoa > Chordata > Mammalia > Rodentia > Muridae > Arvicanthis > Arvicanthis niloticus. The sequence goes on along the minus strand of NC_047678.1, from coordinate 1,860,421 downwards.
TTTTAATCTGTAATTAAAATAAAATTAATTACATAATTTCTCCCCTTTGTTTTTCTTCCCCAACCTTCTCATTCCCTCTCAAATGGATGGCCTCAATTTCTTTGATAATTATTGTTACATATGAGTAGGCACATAAATATACAAATACAACTGGCCGAATCCATTTAGTGTTGCTTGTGTGTGTATGATTCTGGGCTGACCACTATGTATTGAATATACAATCAGGGGACTCATCCCACAGAAGAGGTAATCCTCCCTCTCTTCACAGTCATCACTTGCTTGTAGGTCTTTGAGATTTCCCCCATCCATTAGTATATCTATGGTACTGTCCTTATTTAGGTCTTGTTCTGGCAGCCATATTGTTGGGGTAGCATGTGTGTAGTCTAGGGGATACAGTTTCATAACAGATTTCCTGGTCCTCTGGCTCTTACAGTCTTTCTGCTGTGCTCTTCTACTATGTTCCTTCAGCCTTAGGTCCAGGACTTCTGCTGTCGATGTATGTGTTGGGGCTGCCACTCACAATCAATGGATCTTTGTACTTTGACCAGTGTAGTTTTCTGTAGTGGTTTCCATTAGACCCTGACTCAACACAAAAAGACTTAACAGGCTGAGAACTTGTCAGTCAGTGGTGATTTGCCTAGAGACGTGTGTGTGTTCCTGTGTTCAATATCCAGTACTGGGATAGGGGAACCAATGATGAAAATGGTTTTGGCAAGATGAAGAACTGGACAAGAACAACTGAGCTATGCATGACACACAAGATCCAGTGTCTGTGGGTACAGGGGGGTAGAAAAGCATCTCATGCTCTTAGAAAAATAGGGAGTGTTGTTCACATGATGGACCCACAGAAACAGTGTACTTTTGGAAACAGCAGTTGCTATGCCCTCACCTCCCTAGTACATTTCTGATTTCTAAATGACAGAAGAGTAGAGCCCAGTACTCAGTGGAAGGGGATTTACAAATCACTGGATCTGGACTTTGCTAGCACTTGTCCTTTAGAGTCAGAACCCCATGTTGCTCTGCTGCCCAGTGTTGCTCAGTGTCATTGAGAAGGCTAGACCGATTCCATGACAAACTTCAAATTGGTGGTCAAGGGGACTAAGTCAATTACTAATAGAAAAAACTCCCAGGCTCTAGCCTTCACACCCCAGTAATAACTCCAGAATGTCTGTAAGAGATAGAGATAGAGCAAGACAAGGCCACCTACTCCGGAATTCCTCAACAACAATTTCTAGCCCTCACTCCTTGATAATGGTTTCAGAATGCCATTATATGGAGAGAGAGAGAGAGAGAGAGAGAGAGAGAGAGAGAGAGAGAGAGAGAGAGCGCTCATCTACCCCGGAACTCCAATGTGCTTTAAATCGAGCCTGCGAGCTCACTTGCTTGTCTCTACCTTGGTGATGGGAGACCCCAGTGTGCTGGACTTCTGCAGAATAGAACACTCTTTGCGTTTATACATTATTTCAGTCTGGGGTGTCATTCTTCTGCAAATCATTGACTAACATTATTGAGAATTTTTACATGTGTTCATTGTGGAAAATTGATCTATAGTTTTCTTTGTGTTGTTTTTTGTGCTTATCCAGTTTTGGTATTGGGGTAACACTGGGATCACAGACAGAGTTTGTGGGATTGATGTGGTACTTCATTCAGGACCTGCTTTGTAAAGCGCTGAGTAAACTGAAACCACACTGAGAAAGGACTCATTCTTGCATGTTTGACTTAACTTTCTTATCAATCAATATGAAGACATAAAAAGGAATAAAAAAAATAAAGTGACTATTGAGGAAAATTTCATCCATGCAAAGCAGAAACAAATTTTCACACTCATCTAGAGAGCGGATGGAGGCTAAAGAGATGACTCAGCAGTACAGAGAGCTTGCTGCTCTCACAGAGAACTAGAATTCTGTTCCAGGTACCCACTCAAGTGGCTCACAACTGTCTATAACTCAAGCTCCAGGGGATCCAAGCCATCTTCTGGCCTCTGGAGGCACCTAGACACATGTAGCACACACACACACACACACACACTCAGAACATTCCAGGGTGTTGTGAAATATAACAGGGTGAGGGGGTACTTGGCAGGCCCATGCCAAAGTGTGCCCTTGAGAAATTATGTCATGCAACAGATGTGGTATAAAGGGGGAGTGAGGACATAGAGGCAGACAGACCAGAGTCATGAAGGCAGAGAAGGGGGCCAGGGTAGTACAAAGAGAGAGAAAGTTGGGGACACACACACACACACACACATACACACACACACACACAGACACACACACACAGAGACAGAGACAGGGAGAGAGAGACAGAGAGAGTGAGCTGGGATGTCAGGCAATCTTTTTGTATGCAGCCTACACCTGGCTGCTGCCACACGTGATTGTGGCTGTGTCAAGAAATTACCTAAGTGGTTGCTAGGTTCCTGAGAGGAGCCCAGTGGAATCACTTGAGCAGTAACATAGGCCAGAATGGACTCAGTACTGAATTCTATTAAACCTTTAAGAAAGAACTAACATCAATACTTTTATTTTTAGACCTATTTATTTTATGCATATGAGTGTTCTATGTACATGTACATCTACATGCCAGAAGAGGGCATCAAATCCCAGTATAGATGGCTGTGAGCCACCATGTGGTTGCTGGGAATTGAACTCTGGAAGGATCTCTGGAAGAGCAGACAGTGCTCTAAACTGTTGAGCTACTCTGCCCCATTTTAGAAATCACTGGGTATTGGAACCCAGAGTTTCGTGCATGCTAAGCAAGCATTCTACCAACTGAGCTATAGCCACATTTTGGATTTAAAAAAAAAAATCCTATTTTATTTTTTTTTAAAGTTTATTTTTTATGTGCATTGATGTTTTTTGCCTGCATGTCTGGGCGAGGCTGCCATGTGGTTGCTGGGAATTGAACCCAGGTCCTCTGGAAGAACAGTCAGTGCTCTTAACAACTGAGCCATCTTGCCAACCCTTGGATTTTTTTTTTTTTTTAAACTTTTTACTTTCAATTTTTTTCATTATTAGAGAGTAATTGAGCATAGGAAAAAGGAACCATCTATGTATTTCAAAGCATGTGTTATGCATGTAGCTATGTTGTGTGTTTTTGGTATTCTATAGTCTCTAAGCAGGTGTTCTATCCAGTATTTGCAGTGTCAGCCACAGTGATGGGCTCTTGTCATAGCTGATAAAATTCCATGCTGCAGAGAGCAAAGGAGCCACCAGATGGCTCTCAAACACTGTCCACTGATGGACAAATGTCTTCAGGTTAGAGGACCAGTGTGTGTTGGTGTAAAAATCTATTTTGTTGAAAGAGTACTTAATTTTAACTTCATATGTGGATGAATTCTAATATAAAAAATTCATCATTAAAATTCATCTAAGAGAAAATAACATTTTATCAGTTGTCTGTTGTGCTTTTTCCCCTCTCTTCCGTGCAGAAAATGAGATGGAGGAGGGGATTATGCAATGGTAGCCGAGATACTTGAAAACGCAACAGTAAGTGGTACCTAAGACCTGCTGTCAACAGTGGTCAGAACTCCCCTATGCAGAGAGCAGCTGAGGACAGGCTGCTGTGCTGTTGCATCTCCCTGGAAGTGTCCCTGGAGGGCTGCTTCTTCACGGGTGCTGGATAATTTACAAGCTTCCCCCAAAGTATGAAAAACTAGGCTGGTGGTTCATGCTTGTAATTCCAGTCTCTGGAGGCACAGGCAGGAAGATCACCACAAATGTGAAGCTAGCCTGGTATTCATACTGAGCTCCATATCATCCAGTGCTAAAAAGAGGGAGAGGGGGACAAAACCTACAAACACTAAAGAACCATAGCACATGAGACACAAACGCAGTCCACAATGGTCCTCAAAAGGCAAGGCAAGGTGAGGCGGCCCAGGCCCACCAGTAATCTCAGTACTTAAAAGCCCGAGGCCACAGAGTTGGGGATTTGAGGAGAGCTTGAAGTGATCTTGTTTTTAAGAATGAAGGAAAGCAAAAGAAAGGGAAAGAGGACAGAGGAAAACCCTCTTCTTGATAGAAGAATGGCAATAAGTGTAAAAGAACAATGTAATGAAAAAGTAACCATTGTAGCTGGCATGGTATAGCACACTTTAATCCAGCCCCGAGGAGGGAGAAGCAGGAAGAATCCTAGACTACACAGGGCAACATTGAAACCTTGCAACAAAACAAAACAAAACAAAACAAAACAAAAAACAACCCCTCCCGGAAAACCAATCAAACCAAACCAAAAAACAACAAAGAAGATAGCAACCTCACAACATATGGAGAATGTGTGAACATGGGAATATAACAATTTTCTAAGAAAATTATGTTTTTGTTTTCATACTTTTAAATGTATACTTTAATTTTTTATTTGATGTATATGTGTGAGGGAGATACAGAGAGAAGATACAGAAAGAGAGAGAGAGAGAGAGAGAGAGAGAGAGAGAGAGAGAGAGAGAGAGAGAGAGAGATATCAGAGGACAGCCCCGTGGAGCCATCTTTATGTGGATTCTGTCGCCAAGTTTGCACAGCAGTTTTCTTTACGCAGTCTCACTGGCCCCAATCTTTAATACATACTTTAAGATTCTTCACACATTGAAGGAAATTTTGCAATTTCACTAAGGCAATTAAAATCTTTTAGACTTATGTTGAATTAATAATATCACAAAATAGCTAAGATGATCATTTTAAAACATAAAATTAAAATATTATTTTTACTTATATTAAAGTACATTTCTATTATAGTGTATCTTACATACACACTGAGAAAGAGGAAACACACCAGCATCAGTCAGCTTTGCTGATATAAAAATTCTGTCCTACTACTCTATGACTTACAACCTTAATTTTCCAAAAGTATTCGAGGTTTTTTGTTTTGCTTTGCTTTTTTTTTTTTGTTTGTTTTGTTTTTGGATTTTTTTTTTGAAAATCCAGTAGGACCTATCATTTGCTTGTAAACATCAGATTTGTGGAGTAAACAGAGAACTTTAGCCCTCTCTTCCCCATGTGTTCACAGTGTATCACTGGAGCACAGAATGAGCAGCTCAGCTAGGTAGGTGGCATCCTCAAGGAAAAGCACTTAATCTTGAAATTTTAAAATAAGAAGATGCTGTAGAAGGTAAAAGGGGGGCTAAATAGCCAGATTTTAAAGGTGAAAGCTTTTTTTAGTGTGTAAATAGTTTTGATTTCATTAAACTTTATGTCTCTTTACATATCTCATGTGTAAGATGTTGGACAGATGAAAATCATGCTGTTTCTGGAGACCGACTAGGTCCTTTTATTCATGTGAAATTTGTATACTACTTTAAGTTAGGTAAGTGTGTTCCAGGGTAGTTATTTCTGCTTGTAAGTTGAGTAAGTGTGTAGTTCTAACCTACACTGTGCTTCAGTACAAGTCTGTGTGAATAAGGATCATGTGACTGTAACTACATTAGCTAAACTGTGTGTCCACTTAAGACATTCGGATGCCCGGCTTCTCTGACTCTGGTCTTCCTCCTCTGACACGGCTAAAGACGATTGGGATCGGCCTTTAGTATTCTCCCCATGCCCATCAGACTCAGCTGAAGCAGACATGACCATGGGCTTCCTTTACCTCAAAAAGCCAGAGCTTAAGATTGCTTTACACAGTTCAGCTGACCACTGGAGGAGTGCAGTTTCCAGGGATGAATGTGAGTGATAGTGAATGAATTCTTGGGACTATGATCTTTAAATTCTATTTGAAGGTGCTAAGGAATAAACGAATAAACAGAAAGCTGTCTCCCACCCTGTTAAGATGTTGACATGCTTTCATGCTGTTTATAAAATCATTTTTTAATGTGTGTGTATGTTTTGCCTGAATGTATGTATGTGTATCACGTGAGTGCCTGGTAATCATGGAGGTGAGAAGAGGGTGTTGGGTCCCCTGACGTAGAGTTACAGGTGGTTCTGAACTACTGTGTGGGTGCTGGGAATAGAATGGGGGTCCTCTGGAAGGACAAGAAGAACTCTTAACCACTGAGCTATCTCTTTGGCTCTGTGGTCATTATTTTAACAGGGAGTATCCCCTCTGTGTGACAGGTTCACAGGGTTTTCCCAGCCAAGTTATTACCTTAAAATATGAAGTGTTGTATAGATGAAACTGTTTCTGCAGTAAGGATAAAGATTTTTCCTGTCCTCTCAGTATACTTGCTTTTTAAATCAAAAAAGCACAAGGTAGGTAACTTTATCTCTTTAAGAATCTTCAAATTTGCTGGGCAGTGGTGGCGCATGCCTTTAATCCCAGCACTTGGGAGGCAGAGGCAGGTGGATTTCTGAGTTTGAGGCCAGCCTGGTCTATAGAGTGAATTCCAGGACAGCCAGGGGTACACAGAGAAACCCTGTCTCTAAAAACAAACAAACAAAACAAAACAAAACAAAACAAAAAAAGAATCTTTAAATTTTATTTGCTCACTAATCACTAAAATTCTAAAATCAAATCAAAATTCTATAACCTCCATAGATCCAGTCTTAATTCTTTGTTCAAATGCATATATGAAGCTGTGCCCTTTATGGCTTATTACAAATTACTTAAATTTCCACCTATTGCCTGTTCTATTCTCTACACAATCTCAACAGGAAGTGCATAGAGTCTGGATCCTGTCCGGAGGAAGGGATGGGGTCATCTTAAGTAGATTGTTCAACAGTTAGCCTTGGCCAAGAGTTGACTGACTACATATGTAAAATAAAGTCTTGGCCAAGAGTTCCCATTTTTGGTGGGAAGTCCACTTGCTTTGGAAAGTGTAGAAACTTCTGAGAGTCACTGGCATTGTTTCTCATTCTCACTAGCAGCCTTCTCAAGTTAATTAACTTAGAAATGAAATTTGTCCATTCATAGTTTTAGCTAGTATTATCCATATAATGGTGGTTTTATTGAGACTTGATTTAGGCTGGGATGGTGAATGTAAAGTAGCTGAGGAAAAGTAAAATTTGTGTTTTTCCAGCATCTGCCTCTGATGCTCAGATTACCCTAAGGGGAAGCAATTTAGGGGAGAAAAGATTTGGTTTGACTTCCACAGGGCGAGAGCCCATTCTGGCACCAGACAGAGAAGGCAAGACCCCATAGAAGCTTGGTGGGCACATAGAAGCTTGGTGGGCACATAGAAGCTTGGTGGGCACATAGAAGCTTGGTGGGCACATAGAAGCTTGCTGGGCACATAGAAGCTTGCTGGGCACATAGAAGCTTGCTGGGCACATAGAAGCTTGCTGCATACTACATCTGAACAGAGGAATCAGAGAGGAAAGCAAGTAGACCAGGCTATAAATTCTTCAAGCTCACCCTCAGTCATATACTTCCTTCAAGAAGGCTCTACCATCTCTTAAAGGTTCCTTAACTTTCCCAAACAGTACCACCAGCTGGGACCAGGTGTGCAAACACTAAAGGACTGACAGGGTACTACACCTGACCTGTGTGGCAAGTTAAAACATTAAACAAAACAAAACAAAACAAAAAAACCACTGAATAAAATCACCTTCAGGCTAAGGTATAAGACACCCGTGAAACATAAATGAATTTCATATGTAGGCTTTGGTTCTGCCCCCCCCCCAATATCTCATTACATATATATGAATATTCCAAAAAAAGAAAAGGGGAAAAAAACCTGAAATCTTTTAGTCATAGCATTTCTGAGAAGGGATACCCAATGTGCATAAAACAACAACAAAACAAAACAAAACAAAAAAACATTTAAAGAAAGACATAACTTTTCCCTCATAACATGTTTCCTCTTCCAAGTTAGTAATTGTAAGGCTAAGCCTTTGTAACTGACATCCTGAGTACAATAGTGAAAGAATAAAAGATACCACGATCTGGATCTGCATGGTAAATCAGCTCTATATGGTAATTCAGGGACCTGGGCTCCATCTACCTTGCTGCTTTGACCAGGACAATGCTGTGCATTACTGGGACAGCTACAATGTCCCACATGGGAGATTCAGTCTGTGGGAAGGAGAAGAGAACAGAGAGGAATGTGTTCTTGTTATCTCAGGCCTAGATCCCGAGTGGCACACAAGACACCTCTTACGAAGGACAGACCTTAGTCACAAAGCTGTGTGCAATTACAATGAATTTGGGAAGTATTAGTTAGCTAGGTAACTAACTGAGTGCCTGACAAAACTGAACTAGGCTTTGATGGACCACTGTCATTCTGAACCACATCGTATAGTATGTAGCATCTTCGTCAGGCTTGGCTCAGGTTCTTATAAATCTTACCCCAGATAGAGGGACAGGATGAACCTGTCACCTTGCCTGGCGTCTCCCACTAAAATCAAGATCCAGAGCTTATGTGCTCATGGACACTCTAGGCTTCTACTCCTCCTTCGTCCTCACCCAACCACATTCTTGCCAAGAAATGCAACTACTCCATGCATATTTTTGTGTATTTGTGTGTTTTAACGTTTTGCATTGTTATATTTAGATTGAGGCTTGCCTAATTTCCCACTTCCTTTACTTAATAACTTCTGTTGTTTCATTGAAAAGAGGTGCAACAAGAGTAACCAAATCCACTGTAGGGCGTCCTATGCTTCCACACACAGTAATCTCAAATACAGTACCTGACCTGCTAGGGTGGGTGAGGAGGATCAGGAGCCAGAAGCCAGCTTCATGAGTCTCAGGACAGCCTTGCTTGAATCATGACATCTTTCCTCAAAACACAAGAACAAAAACTTCAGTGTTTGAAGGTCTTCAATATATGCATATAGTCTATTTTTCAGAGATGTAACCCACAATATAGTACCAAAAAATATACTTTAATCAAATACTGCTTCCCCATATTTAAGTAAACTAGATGGTGAGTAAAGATCTTTAAGAACGTGGGCCTTCAATATAACACCATATGTTTGATAGGGTCTTATGTTTCCCAGGAGATGACAGGTCATGTGAACTGCAAAGAAAGCTAAAGGATATTCAGATATCTGGAAAACATTATATTCATTGTCTTTGTGTGAGGCTGTTTCTGGAAGAGATTAGCATTTGAGTCAGTAAAATGTGTAAAGGAGGTCTTCCTCAACCAGTGTGGGTGGGCACCATCTAATATAATGAGGCCCCTGTAGAGACAAAGCTCAGGGGAAGTCCTTCCCCACCAACTAGAGCCTCCTTCTTTTCCTTCCAGAAAACTCTCCTAGCTCTCAGAATTTGGACTTGGTCCAGGCTTCAATATTTTTCTCCCACTCTTTAGCTCTTAGAAGTGGGACTGAATTACACTCCCATCTTTTCCAGTTCAGTACCTCAGCCAGCAGATCGGAGATGTCTCTGCTTCTATAATCATGTGAGCCAATTTTCATAATAATGTGTTCATTCCCTTCTCTCAACTATGAATCTACCTGTCCCACTATCTATCTATCTATCTATCTATCTATCTATCTATCTATCTATCTATCTCTATTATCTGTTTCTTCTATGTAATTGGTTCTATTTTTCTGTAGAATTTTATTTCAGCATTGTGACTTTTGTTAGTTATGGGATACTAGTGATAAACCTTTAGGCTACAGCCATAGAGGAATGAGTGATTCATGGCTTGCTGTTCTGATGGAGGCCAGAACCTCTTGTCTAGACAACAGCTTGTACATGGCACCACCTTGTGAGCACCCAAATGATTTTTAGTACAGTGACTTATAAGATTTTGTTTTAGGTCCTTTGTCTTAGGGTTGATACATGATGTATAAAAGTTTGGGATGTTTGAAATTTTAATGTATAATATATATTTGAATATCTTCTAGATGTGTATTAATCACATATACTTTCTGTCCTTATAATCATGTATAATTGAGAACTGTCTAGTTTCCATTTTAGGTATGTCATATATTCTTTGTCTGCACCTCTGATTTATCCAGACCCTTCAGAGAAGGGTTATCTTCTTTAAAAGCTCTTGCATTGAATACAAGTGCTCCTGATTCTTCATCATTATATTATTTTGCTCTAATTACAATTTGTATAAATTTTGATTATATGTTTGTTACACCCACTAGATGATATTTATAGAAGTGAGAGACAACATAATTCACCTCATTCCTAAGAACATGTTGTTCATGTTGGTACTCAAGGACTGATGATAGTAATGATTTACTCTTATCTCTGTGACTTTTTTCTTTAACACGTAGCTCAGTCTGGCCTTTATCAAACTCTATAACTAGCCAAGGATGACTTTGAACTTAAGATTCACTATATATGGCCTACATGTTCTTGGTAAGCCAAATAAACAGCTGCCCTTCATGAGACAGTCAGAATTGTTGGACTTCAGAAATTGAAGGTCAACTTCTATAGTTAAAAAAGCCTTGTTCTCAGTATTGTATGGTTCTGTGATTTCTTTTTTAACTACTGAGAAGCCAAAAACTATTGTATATCATATTTCCACTTAGGGCTTTGCTTGCTCTTTAGAGTTCCTCAAACAGAACTGTGAGTCTTAATGTCTTAAAGTGGTATGAAATGCTTTTCTAATAGCCAGCAGGGATTGTCAAGTTCCTGCTGCATTTTAATGGGCTCACCATTGGATTTATTATACTTAGTGGTGCTAGACAGTAGCAACAAAATACGTATTGTTGCTTTGCTTTTGACTAAGTCTAACCAGAACTTCTATACAGCAATGTGCAGTTTCCAGACAGGGGTGAACAAGTGTACAAATGCAGAGATTTCAGGCCGTGCAGATACCAAGAAGAAGCCATGTGGAGTTTCCTTGAAAAGGTTTTTATTTTGCTTTTATGATTAATAAACGGAAGGCAAATGTCAGAAGCGTATCTGAAATGTTCATAATGAAGAATTGGCGGACAACTGCCTTTCAGAGACTAGCGAATATCCACAAGCAGGATCAGGTCGGGACGAAGTTAGGGCAGCTCTCATCACCCCTCCCACACATACACATGCTATTCAGAAAGAAAAGACTAAGTTCAACATGCTTCAAAAATTTCTATTCATTAATTAAGCTATTCTCTTTAAACATGAGTCCTAGAGTTTCTAAGATAATTTCTTGGGAATTTGTGTTACTCAATTGCGTATTCCCAGAAATACAGCTGCTATTACACATTCAGATTCGATGGGACTTAACAAAAGGAAATTGCATGGATGTACAGATAGTTCTATAAAACATCTCATCACCATCCTAATGAAAACAAGTTTATGAGGTCACAGAAGGGCAAGGAACCCGGCTCAGTGAGTGGTCGAGAGCACTTACTGCTTTTGCAGAGATCCCAGGTTTGGTTGCCAGCACTCATGTTGGAAGTTTGGAAGTTCAGAACCACCTTATAGATCCAGTTCCAGGAGGAGTCTCAGCCTTGGGCATCTGGAGGAACCTGCGCTCTGTGCATATACCCCCACACAGACACGCATACTTAAATATCATAAAAAATAAATCTGTTTTTAAAAGGCACCACATAGAAGCTGGGCCTGGTGACAGATTCCTGTAATCTCAGCACTTGGAAGGACTGCTGTGAGGTTGAGGTTATCCCAAAACAAAAGTTCTAAGCCTTGGCCTCAGAGTAAGATACCCTCTGAAACCAACAAACAAATAACAACAAAGACTGTCAAAAATATTAGTTTTTAGTATCATTTTATTGTTGACAACATGAGTAAAGATGAATAGCTTCTGACATGTTAACAGAGATTTTAGTTTGCAAATTATTAAACACAGTATTTATTTTCACTCCTCTCCTTTAAATTGCTTCTCATTCGTAGACTTCTTATAGGCCACCCTTCAACTTTTTATCATCCTTCTGCCTCAAGTGCTGGGATCACAGGCATGGGCATTGTATTCCCCAGCAGAGTTTTGCAGTGAGTCTTGAAGGTTATAGGCCCAGGAATGGGAAGGGAGACCGTAAGTCTCTTTAACACAAGGCTGCCTGGCTTAGGGGAGTAGGAGTGTTGTTCCCACCTCTTTGATGTGGATTTTCTTTGTCAAAGGGAAAGACGGGGCCTTGCTCAGAGGTTCCCACTACACACTGCTCTGGTTCGCCCTGTTACTCTACTGTGTAATAGTAAACTTATTCTGTGAAAGGTTTTGAGTTTGGGATTCAAGGGGGGAAATGGAGGTGGGTTGTCATTTGGGATAAGGTATTTACTGAAGAGTTAATATCACCACAGACAGCAAACAGCAGCATGGTGTGGGCTCAGAGTGGAGTTCAGATATGTGGTACAATGTATGTGTGAGTCCCGTTCCATAGGGGTCAGCAGGGGGGCACATTTCAGGCCATGTGACTGATGAGTCAGGCTATGTCTGAGTCAGCTATGAGGTTGCGGAGGGCAAGCATGTAGGCAAACAAGCCACTTTCATTATGTAAACCAACTTAATGTCGTTGTTTTGGGAGTTGTTGCAATTCAGCCAAAATAGAGAAACTTTACAAAACACAGGGCTGTGGTCAAATCAAGGTCTAAGACCATTCTTTACTACTGGGCTCAAGCTTTCTGAACCTCTCCATCACCTGGGCCTCTATCGCTATCTTTACGTTTCCTGAAGGTTCTGTGCTCTTTCATGATTCAGCCCATTGGCAGATTGTTGCTTCTGCCAGGATTCCTCTGCTCATTTGAAATTTGCATAGCCTTCTTCTCCATCTCTGTGGAATAACAGAAATTAACGCAGACCTCTTGCGTGTCTGTGACTAGGGCTCAGGTACCCTAGTGAGCAATGGATGAACCAAGACAGCTGTTATCTGGGAAATATAATCTCAGGACAGAAAGACCAGAGACTACAAGGAAATGCAGAAGGATGGAAGGCCCTGTCAGGTGACATGCTTCAGGATCATCTGTGAAGAGACACAACTCTTACGTGGTTCTGAACATCTAAAAGATATTTTCATCTATCTGAATGTAGTAACCCCAGGAGGATCCAGAGTTCAAGGCCAGCCAGATATTGACAAAGTCTATCTTAAAAACAGACAGACAGACAAAAATCCAACACTGTAGAGGGGGAGAGGAAGGATGATGTGGGGAAACTGGATAGGGAGATGGGTGTAGACAGATGATGTTTCACTTTCTACAGGTATGAATTCCCAAAAACAAAATCTAAAAAACAAACCAAAACAAAAGCTAACATTTCTTTGTCTTCTACTGGGTGTTCTGACCACTTACCAATGAGGAATTCCCTACTACAGTGTCTTTCATTGGGACCATGGCGGTGCTTTATGTACTTACTAAACTTGCTGGCCGTGAGAAAGGATGTTAGTGTTACCCCGCCCTCATAAAGAACTACAGCAAGATGGGCAGGCATCCTTCTTAGTCTTTTGTCTTTATCATTGTAATTCTTCTTTTAGTTCAAAGATCCCAATGCTAACCAGAGATTTGAACTTGAGATTCTAATCTTGTGTGTGTGTGTTTGTGTGTGTATGTGCACGTGTGTGAGTGTGTGTAAATGAGTGTGCACATGTGTGTAAGTATGCATGTGTGTGTGTATGAGTGCTTGTGCGCATGTGTGTGAGTGAGTGTGTGCACACATGTGGGGGGGCATGAGTGAGTCAGTGCATGTGTGTGTGTATGTGCACATGTGTATAAATATGCATGTGTGTGAGTGCTTGTGTGCATGTGTGTGTGTGTGTGTGAGTGCTTGTGTGCATGTGTGTGTGTGTGTGTGTGTGAGTATGTGAGTGTGTACTGCTAGAATGAAACTCAAGGCTTCACTTGCTGGCCTTTGTTTCTCACAGACTCTCATGCTAGTGTAGAACAGAGCAAATGTCTCTGCACTTATTTAGTTAATTTATATTTAAAAACTACAACAGATGTTACTAGCTTGTTTGGCTGGACATGATGCACAAGCTTGGAGCAGAAGCAGGAGGATTAAATTTGTGGCAAACCTGGGCTATTTAGTGTGTTCCAGAAATGGGGATAAGCAACAAAACCATCTCAAAAAGCCAACCAACTGTGCCTGGTGTGGGTGGGGCATGCCTTTAATCCTGGCACTGTCCAGGCAAATCAGTGAGCTGAGGCCAGTCTGGTCTATATAGCAAGTTCCAGGCCAGATAGAGCTATGTAGGGAGACCCTGTCTCAAACAAACAAACAAACAAACAAACAAACAACAATAACCAAACTTACCATTGAAACCACCACCACCAAGAAAAACTCCCAACACCCAACCATTGACACTTAAGTTTAGTCAAAAACAAACAAACAAATCTATTAAGATGGATATTTGCGACACGCTACCTCGCCGATAAGGAGCACATCACACTCAAGATTCTTCTGACAGCGTCTTTTATTGTTACAGCTCTTTTAGTTAGAAGGATGCAAGATGGAGAACAAAGGAAGGACCCCAAGCCCCAGAATGTACTGACTTATATACTATCAAAGAGACATGATCTGTCCTCATTGGCTTACAGACTGGGGTCTCATTTACATATCTACTGATAGTACTATCAGCTGGAAAATTCGCGCCTACTCGTGTGCACAGCTGCAGACACCAAGGCCAAGAAGAACCAGGAACAGGAAGCCAGCGCCATCTTATAATGGCGAGCGTATAGCTACTTCAGCAAACACAGCATGGCTCCTAACATCTCCCCCTTCTTTATAAATAGCATATAGTGACTAGAGACCTTTTGTGCCTTAGCCCCGTGCAATGGGAACCCGAGCCCTGGGAGGCATCAAAAGGCTGTCCCGTCTACAGCTTGGTGCAATGGGATCCTGTGCCCACAAGCATGCATAAACGGAACAGCGTCTCCGCACTTTAGCATAGTCAACCAAACTTGAGGGGATGCTCCAGTCTCAATGGCCATAAATGCCTGAGCAATAACTATTTTATCACGTTGTTGTTGAGTTTTCATTTTACAAAACAACCAGAGTAAGATCAATGTCCCTCCAAGTAGCATACAGCCAAACAAACCTACCCCCACCCACTCCTTAAAAAAGGAAAATGCAGAAAAAAGCCAAGAGGTAAAGTCTTTAAAACTGATTATATCAAGGCTTGTATTTTTGAGGTCTAATATCTTCAACTGTAATTCTTCTTGAAGAAACTCCAACTCCTGGGTCCAATTCCCCTTCAGATATTCTGAAATAATAGAACTGTTAACAAGGGAAGAATTATCAAAAGGTAAGGGGGTTATACATAGGGAACGTGTGGAAGCCACACAAGAAAGTTGTACGACATCTCCAAGCGCTTGTAATTGTTGTTGTAATAAGTCAATGCGCTGATTGACCAGTAAGACCCCTGAGGCCAAATGAGCATCAGTTCTCTTCACTGTCTCAAGTGCATCGGATGCCTTTTCAGTAATTTGACTAATAACTGAGGCTGCTTGCACTTGATTGGCCATGGCAATACCTGCAGTCACTGCAGCTGCAGCAGAAACAGTAATGGCAGTGATTATAGCTGCTGTAATGCCAAAATCTCTTTTTTGTCTCAATAATTGTACGATAGGAAAATCTTTGGGGTCAGCTTCAACAGGTACTGGTACAAATGTGGGAATATTCACCACAATTGCTGTCCGGTTTTTTCCATTCCAACATTCTGTTAAGTAACATGTAATATTAGGACTATGGCAATTAATTATTGAGCTGTTTTCAAACAACTCTTCATCAAATATAAGGAAAAAATATGGTGCTTGAACACACACTAGCGATGGCTCAAGCGTATAATTAGAATATTGTTGATTAATCTTCAAATTAGATAAACTGATCTTTGTTTTATTACTTTGCGTGGTCTCCAATCGTGTACCACTGACATTATTAGATGTATGGAAGCTTCCTTGTAGATTAGCAAAAGCTGATATACTAGAAGATGCCTCGGCACCATTCATAATTATCCATTTGAAAAATGGCCACTCACTCCCAGGGCCAGAGTGAGTGTTATTTGTTTTAAATCTTTTTAACTTTTGATTAAAATAGAAACCCTCCGATAGTTTAAATTTCCGTACTTCTGGTGGTTGACATGCTGTAAATGTTGGAGGAAAATCCAATAATGGATAGCACCATGGTATCTGTCTTTTAGCGGTCACATTAAGAGGAGAATTATCAGGTAATGGTATAGTTATATTGCTAGTGAGCATAATTGTAGTGATATTAGAAGATGTATTATTACCACCAGTTCCACTTCCACTAGTTGCTCCAGTACTTATTTGTGACAGGGCATTCATTAATATCCCTGTGGGAATTTTATTAGCAACAAGTGGATCTTCCCAATATCCCAATGTCATTTTTGTAATTTTAATACATGGCCCTTTCCCAGAGCTAATAGTCTCATTTTGGAAATTAAAACATAATGCCGTATTTAATTTTATTGAGGTGGCATTATATGGTTCTGTTTCAAACTTAGGCGTTTTGATGCATGGTGCTTCCATGGCACAACTTGTGGATAAGAATAAAGGAAGTTTAGTCGAATTAGCATGTACAGGCATTGGAACGGGCCATGTTCTCACTATTGTCCACAGAGGTAGGCTGCTCCTTATGGGAGTCCAAAGAATTAATATCAGAAACATTGATGTCCACAGCCTCTGGATCCGGATTTTCTTTTTCTCCATCCTTCACTATTCTTGTCAATCTTGTTGGTACCCAGATTGGATTTTCTTGCTCCTGTGGGAAAACACAAATAGCTCCCCTGACCAGTTAGCATATCAAAGCTCCATTGGGGGTGATTTTGTGCCATGTTATCTCTGGCCTGTGTAGCACACAAATCATAATAAAGAGATTTCCATTCTAAATATTTGCCTGTAGGGACAATTGCCTTGATAGTACTACACCAATCCCCAGGCGTCATAGCACTTTCTGCAAGTCTCTCTATTAAGGCTTGGGTAAAAGAGGCATTTATGCCATATGTTTGCACCGATTCTGCCAATGACTTTAATTGTTTCAAGTCTAAACTTCGATGGTATCTCTGCTGATTCTGATCTTCAAAGACCGGAAAGGCTGCTCTAATCCTTCTTCTCTCCTTTTCTGGAATCAAGGAGGTGGCTATTGGAATAACATGTCTCCTAGCCTGTTCTTGTTTTGTCTTCCGCACAAGCAGCTGCGGTGCCGATGGCAAACTGCCAGGTGCATAAGGAGGATCCGGACGATATCTTTCTTTCTCATAACGAGCTGCCTCCTCATCTAGTTCTGTTTGTTCGTCCGAATCCAACCCATCCTGGGACGAAGTATCGTCCTTGTTTTCTCCATCCTCAGAGGACGTCTCCTCTGAGGCGGAGTCATTCAGTGTTAATTTTTTAAACCCAGACAAGGCTGGATATATTTTTTTATATTTCTCTGACTGAGCTATTTTCTCAGCTCCATTCTCTTTTTTCTTTTCTCTCCCTCCTTCTTCTTCTGACATGGAGGCCTTAAAGGCTGTTTATCATTGCCTTTTCTTCTGCTAGCATTCCCTTCCTTTTCTGCTTCTGATAGGCTATCCTGACACTGAGTAAGGACCCTTTGTCCTTCTCTAATCTTTCCTTGGCATTTCTCATCCGCTATGCATGCCTGAATCATCTTAAAAATAGGTAACGTGCCTGCTCTCAATCTTCCCTCTTCCTTTTCCCGGGCTAAATCAGCTCCTAACTTTTCCCATGATCGTGTGGTAAGGGATCCTGTAGGACCATACCACGGAGCAACTCTATCTACCTCTTTAAAAAAACTTCAAAAGAACCCCATCTGGAATAGTCAAGCCGCTTTCCTGCAGCAGCGCCTGCACTGCCACAAGAACTGGCTTAAACTGTTGATTGCCCATAATTCTTTATCTACAGAACTGGGCGAACCTGCACAGTTATCTGCCTGTGATTTACGGTTCACTTTGAAAAGGAGGACACCTACACTCCCGTCCCTTAATATGACAATTAAGGCAAAAGCAAAACACGAGAACAACCACCGCCCAGACAGGGATAGCGAAAGCAAGGCCAAGCATAGGATCCATCATATCTTACAGAAAAATGTCTAGACTTACTGCACCGTCAGTTCTGAATCTTGTTTCTTCGAGCTAAGCAGGGTCCTTCAAGGTAGACGATCCTCGGGGGCGTTCGGCTTCCACTCCCGGGTTTCGGCCCCAAATGCGACATGCTACCTCGCCGATAAGGAGCACATCACACTCAAGATTCTTCTGACAGCGTCTTTTATTGTTACAGCTCTTTTAGTTAGAAGGATGCAAGATGGAGAACAAAGGAAGGACCCCAAGCCCCAGAATGTTCTGACTTATATACTATCAAAGAGACATGATCTGTCCTCATTGGCTTACAGACTGGGGTCTCATTTACATATCCACTGATAGTACTTTCAGCGGGAAAATTCGCGCCTACGCGTGTGCACAGCTGCAGACACCAAGGCCAAGAAGAACCAGGAACAGGAAGCCAGCGCCATCTTATAATGGTGAGCGTATAGCTACTTCAGCAAACGAAGCATGGCTCCTAACAGATATTAAGGTTTTTTTTTTTTTCTTAAAAATTTCCCGACCTTAAAGCTAAAAGTCATTTTAAAATCTATATATTGCCTAATATTTCCCCTCCTTGGTGGTGGCATTAGGGATCAAACGTGGGGTTTCATCCATGCCAGGTAAGGCCTCTACCTTCGAGTCCTAGCTGGAACCTCTTATTTGTTTATTTTGTGGTTATGTCTTGTATATCTTTGTGTTTTGCCTGGTTTTTAAGTCTGTCAGACTCTAAGCTCTTGCTGGTCATTTTGTCTGGTTATCATTACTACTTCAGTCTCTAGTACAAAGTTTGTCAGCCCACGCACTGCTGATATTTTGGGCAGTATAATTCCTCTCTAGGGGCCGTCCTGGCATTGGATGCCAGCCCAAGCCTCCATGTGAAACTGAAAAATGCTTCTGGACATTGTCAAGTAGCTGCTGGGTGGAGAAGTTTCTCTCGATTCGGAAGCACTGCATCTGGGAGCCTTGCATTAAGTTAGTGTTCACACCTATTTATGACATAAGTTCTAAGGCAGATTTTAATTGAATCGCACAAAAAAGACAATGTGGGATTTTTATTGTTTTGGGGGAAAACTGGTCTGATGTTGGGCTAGTCTTGTCAGCGGGTCTGGACTGGCACTGAGATGAGCTGTGTCCCTGACTCCACTCACTGTCAGCCCCTGCTCAAGGGCGGCTCTCTCGTTCTCATCCACTTATTCACAGTTTTAAAACAACTGCAGGGGAAAGGGCGGGCCTACAGAACCAGGGTAGCAGCAGCCATCCACCAGACGGGGCGATTGTTCCAGAGTCAACACCATGAGCCACAATTCTCAAGCCTTCTTGCCCACCAATGCCGGACTTCCTCCAAGCTATGAGACAATCAAAGAGGAGTGAGGGGTGACTGAGCTGGGGGAACCTAACAACTCAGCTGTTGTGAGGACCACCGTGATCAACATGTCCAGAGAGGTCTCTGTGCCTGACCATGTGGTCTGGTCCCTGTTCAATACACTCTTCTTCAACGCCTGCTGCCTGGGCTTCATTGCCTACTCTGTGAAGTCCAGGGACAGGAAGATGGTGTGCGATATGATTGGAGCCCAGGCCTATGCCTCCACTGCCAAGTGTCTGAATATCAGCTCCCTGATCTTCAGCATCCTCATGGTCATTATCTGCATCATTATTTTCTCTACCACCTCTGCGGTAGTCTTTCAATTGTTTTCACAAAGAGTGCCACATTCTGGATTCTAGCTGCCCTGTGTTCCACGGTCCACATCTGCCGCCCTCCCCCCCCCCCCACTCCCCCAGGCTGAGTCCCTGACCCTTTACCCTATGTGTATGCAAATGTTACCTTCACTTGTCTGTCCACAGTGGATTCAATAAAGTACTTGGTGTAAACTCTGAAAAAAAAAAAAAAAAAAACCCAAAACCAAAAACATCTGCAGGTTAACAGTGTTGGTGTGCAGATAAAGCCTCCTTGCTTCCATAATGCGTAGATTTATTTTCTGACACATGTCATGGGTCAATTTACACTCGGATGTACTTGTTTTACAGATGACTCAATTTCCAAGCATTCAGAGACACCAAAGAATCAAATAATATTTTTTGGGGGTAGGGGGAGGGATAAACAAGAAAATAATTGGCCTTGAAACTGTAACATATTTTTCTTCTTTAGCAAAGCTATAAGTCAGAAACACTTTTTCTTTTTTTTATAAAAGAAACATTTGTCCTTTCTTATATTCACGTATTTGACAGTGTTTTCAACAGTGTAGAATTATGTAGAAAAACCTAAGCAGTGAAATATGTTTTGCAAAGAACAATGTTTATGCTAAAACAAAGCTTATAACAAGTAACACATTTAATAAAAATTGGCTGGACTGAACGAACCTACAGCTCACAGCTCTCGTGACCCCTCCTGCTGCTGCCTTAAGCTCAGGGCACTGATGCTTTGTCACCCACAAGATTATAACTAGAAGCAGAGGCGGTGGTGGAGCGGAGAGAGCTCTGGAGGTAAAACTCCATCATACTGGGGAAATATAATCTCACCAGTGGGGTCAGATGGTCACCTCTTCCCAAGGCTCTTTGTAACCACGTCATATATTCAGATAGCAATGTCATGTTCTAGCTCTTAGTAAGAAAAGGAAAAAGAATGTCTTGTCCTCTTAAGGTCAACTGCAGCAGAATGACTCCTTCCTTAGGTGAACCTCAAAGGAGAAAATATGTCCTCCCACAGCTTGCAAAATTTCTGTGTAGATCCTAAATACAGCTCATGGCTTAGAAGGAAATGTCACAGTAGGGGCCACAGCAGGCATGCACAGGGAACGTGAGAATTAAGACAGTGCGGAGACAAAAGAGTAGAAACCCACACCCTGGGAATGACAGTCAAAGGAAGCTTAGTTTGTTAAAAAAAAAAATAAATAAAACCCAAAAACTATAAGACGACTTTTTTCTTCTTTCTTTCTGTGAGCAAATAGTTGGGAGAATAAAGCTGGCTTTTCAGTGCAAGCTGATAATCCCTGTTCTTGGGAGGCAGAGACCAGCCAGAGGTACACAGTAAGATTATCTCAGACAACAAAAGTAGCAAGTGAGAGGGATTAAGTTAGTGAACTTGAATCCAGACCCACACCAAGAAAAAAAATATTGATATTCATTTTCTTAATTACATTTTTCTGAGGCAAACGCATTGAAATCCCAAGCAGTAACAAGAAAGGTAAGCTGTGCTGTGTGAGTCCTTGCTTTTTAGAGACAGGCCTACCTTCTGTGGCTTAGCCTGGCCTGGAGCTAGCCTTGTGCTTCAGCCTCCTGGGTGTGGGGATTACAAAGAAACACACCTGGCCTAAGTATGGACCTTTATGTTCAATATTGAAAATTAACCCAGTGAGAAATGAGTGATCTCTCCCCTCATCATGAAGTAGAGCGAACACGTGAAGTTTAGAAGCTTAGAGAGCTGCAGAGAGATATCCATCTTCTGTTCTTGTTATGGCACGTGTACTTCAGGTGTATACCACTCCAACACCTTCAGGGACTTCTATAGAAACCGTGCACTCATAGAGAAAGCGTATATATATGTGCCTAACTCCTAAGGGTATCATAATCATCTGTTTGTGTTTTCTTCCCCACCACCCTCACCCACCTTTCAGTATAGTTCTTTCCAATTCAACAAATAATTCAATAACCTGTATTGTTATTTTAATACTATGTATATGTGTTAATGCATGTATGCACATGTGTGCATTTGGGTGTACCCATGTGTGAGTGTGTGTATACATGTGTGGGTTCAGTGTACAACTTGCAGGACTCTGTTATCGTCTTCCCACCAAGAAGCTTCTTCTTCCCCATGTGGGTTCTGGGGAATCAAACTCAGGTCTTCATGTTTGCACAGCAAATATTTTACAGATTGAGCTATTTCTCTAGCCCTAAAAATCATATATTTGAGATAAGGTCTCCTGTATCCCAGGCTGGCCTGGAACTCACTATTTAGCCTAGGGTGGCATTAACCTTCAAATATCCTTGCCTGTACCTCCTAAATGCTGGGATTTAAGGCATGCAGCACAGGTGTGCGCTTGCATGTGTGTGTGCGTGTGCGTGTTGCTGCATGTTAAGCTACATCCTCAGCCTGTACTTTTTTTTTTTTTTTTTTTTTTTTTTTTTTTAAAGAAGCATCTGGGAACTCATGATTATAGAGACCAACTTTGTCTTAAAATATTTACTGTTTTATAGTTTTACTTTTTTATTGTCTCACTCTACTGAGTGATTCTAACTTCCTGCCTGTATTATACTTAGTTAACACATGGCTTCAAGGGCACTTTCTCCATTACTCCAATACATTCTTGACTTGCTTTGTAGTCCTTAAGATGGGTTACCAAGAGGAAAATATCAGAGACACAAACTTCTCAGATCATTTAGATACATGCTTCTATTCCCAATTATTTGTTTCATTTCCATTAGAAGGTGACTTGCTACCCCATTTTCAGAAAAAAGGTGTGATGGTGTGTATATGCTCAGCTCTGAGATTGGCACTATTAGAATTGTAGCCCTGTTGGAGTAGGTGTGGCTTTGCTGGAGTAGGTGTGGCTTTGTTGGAGTAGGTGTGGCTTTGTTGGAGTAGGTGTGGCTTTGTTGGAGTAGGTGTGTCACTGTGGGTGTGGACTTTAAGACCCCCATCCTAGCTGCCTAGAGGCCAGTATTCTGCTAGCAGTTTTCGGATGAAGATGTAAAACTCTCAGCTTCTCCTGCACCACGCCTGCCTAGATGCTGCCGTGTTCCTACCTTGATGATATTGGACTGAACCTCTGAACCTGTAAGCCAGCTCCAATTACATTTTGTCCTTATAAGAGCTGCCTTGGTCATGGTATCTGTTCACAGCAGTAAAACCCTAACCAAGACAGAAGGAAATAAGATAAATAAAAATACTGAGCTCAAGAAGGCTTGCTCAGCTGTAAGATGAAGGCCAGATTCACACATTCACAAGAGGTCTCCCCAGTTTTCAGTTGAATGTTTGATCTTGTGACCACAGTGCTGATACACAGGCAGGGCTGCAGCAGCTCTCACCCCCCGCCCCCCAACTCCCTTGACAGTTTCCTCTGTAATTCCAAACAGGCAAACCATTTGCTCATGAGCTTTAATAACGGGAGGGGCATCTTTTCCAGTAATTTGTAAACTAACTGCTTCAGGCAGGCCTTTTTAGTTTCCTTTTTGTAATCTTTAAAAAAAATATATGTTGAGGGTCGCACGTTTGGGGGCCACTATGTTGAGAACCTCACTGTTCCACGTTTGGTACTAAGTGCTCTGGTCAAGAGAGAGTGGCAGAAGGGGAAGAGACAAGCCAGAGGGTCTGATCAAGTCTCGTTTATTGTCTCCTCTTATTGTCTTTCTCCCTGCAAGGAAATCCTGGGTATTTATAAGCACAAGCAGGGGAACACAGCTGAAGACACTTTACCATGTGCACCATGCAGCTGGGGTCACTAAGCAGCTAAACAAGATGTGTGGGATAAACAAGATGTTTATCAGGGTGTGCTCAGCTGTTGTAGGCTGTTGAAAAACAAGTCTCTTGTCAGGGTATATGGCTCGAGATGGTTGCAAAGTTGATAGCTGTTTTCTGCTAAAAGTTGGCTCCCAACATATATATATATATATATATATATATATATACACACACACACATATATATGTATATATATATACATATATATATCGTCACTTGTGACTTACCAACACTAAAAGAGAATTAGATCTATAGTATTAGTACACTACTAATAATTACTTAATAATAAATTATATATATATATATATATATATATATATATATATATATATACACACACACACACACACACACACAGCTGCTATTTTGAGACTAACTGGCTTTACACTCCATTGCCTTGAATGACCGTCCTGGTCTTCCTATCGTCAGCTCCTGAGTGTAGGGATTAAAGTTGTGCACCACCACACCCAGCTCTGATGTTCATAACGATATTGTACTTAACATTTGTTGACTGTGTACCTTTGTGCCAACAGTCACCAGTGTTTAAATGCATTATAGCAGAGAAAACCCAAAGTTTCTCTGAGAGCCGGGGAGCAGCAGCATGGCTGGCTGCTTCTTGCCTTCAGCATCGGTGGCCATTTTGTTTCCTCTTCTCAGAATGGTTAGAAGCAAATGTCAGACAGAAATCTTGTTTCATCTGTGAGATTTTTAGAGGGCAAGTACCCTCGGGTATTCATGTGTCTGGGTTTTTTCACTGAATTAAAGCCTATAAACAGAAATAGTGGTTGCAGCATGTAAGAAGTTCAATCAATTGTCCTGCCATGCGAGTCTTCCTCTTGGCCAGTCCCAGCATTGTCCTACCTCCCAATGGCCCTATGCATCCATGCTCCCACGCTGCAGATTCTCATGGTCTGGCTGTGAGTTTGATGTGGATGAAGTCACACAGTGTACTTTTTGAGTCTGGATTCTTTCACAACATTTTGTTTGAGAGATTTTATCTACATGGCCATTGTAACCATGTAAATAAATATCCTCAAACCTACAGGGTATGCGATTTTGTGACTGTCCTAACCTACCTCTTTCTGAGAGTATCCTAGTGCATGACCTTAAGTTCCTTTATTCATCTAATAGAATATACAAATGAGGCTTAGGAGAAAATAATTTGCTAAATTCATGCACAAGTCGTGGTGTTTGAACAGTCAAGCCAGCTTTGCCTGACTCCAGAACCAGAAATATTAATGGCTCTACCTTCATCCAAGCCAAAACTGGTTTTGTTGATTTGTTTGGGTTTATCTAGGTATCTATATAGCATTCTGATATAAATCTATGTGTTCTGTGGAGTTGTGCACTCAGTTCCCAGTTTTTAGATATTTTTTTCTGTGTCCTTGAGAGTCCCTGTACAATTTTGTAATTTTGGTTTCTTTAAAAACCACAGAAGTATTATTAGAATGTGTTTTCATTTTAATCCCATGTGTGGGATATTGAGCTGTTTCAGATCGTCCACAGCAGCTGACTATGATTTGCCTCACACTCTAGCATGGGTGTGATTTTGCCAGCTGCAGATACTTTCTGTGATTGTTTGACATTTGGAATTCTTGGGACTTTTCAGAGGGCATGTAAATGCTAGGGCCCAGGAAGGCTTGAGGAGTGGGTGTTTGTAATTGGTTGTTGCTGGTTCCTGTCAATTGCTGTTGACCGTGGTTTGTTAAATAGGTATACGTTAAATATTTTGAGCGCAAAGATCAAATTTGCCCCAAGAAACTAAACGCTCCTAATCAGCAGGAAGTAGTCTAAAGACGTTACCTTTCCCAGTCTATCCCTTTTCTCTCCTAGTGTTGGATGTTGAAAAGGTAGAGGAAGGTAGAAGAAAGAGGAACCCGAAAGGTAGCAAAAGACTGGCTACAAACTCTACTTTCTTTCAAAAAAAAAAAAAAAAACATTGAAAAATGCACAGTAATGTTCTCCTGCAGTCTTGGCACTAAAGAGACAGGAGGATGGACAGAGGCCTGCCTGAGAAGCGTAGTGAGATCTTGCCTCAGAAAATAAGGAGCAATAGAAACCACAAACAGTTAAACATCATCTGTTACAGTTAGGGGCATGGCGTGGTTTAAGGAGACGGAGTGGGAAGCATATGCTGGACAATGTTGAGAATATGGTCCTGCCACAACCCCCATGCTCCTTTTTTTTTCTTGCTCTCGTGCTCCTTTGTTTTTTTTTTTTTTTTTAAGTGATATATGTTTTATGTATATGAATGTATGCCTGAATGTATGTATGTGTGTGTGCTATTTGTGCACAGCACATGCTACAGAGGACAGAAGAGGAAATCAGACATCTTAGAATTGGAGTTAAGGAGAGTTGAGAGCCACCACGTGGTGCTGGGAACTGAACCTAGGTCTTCTGCAAAAGTAGCCCATGTTCTTGGCTCTTGAGCTGTCTCTCCAGCCTTGCTTTCTTGCTTGCTTGTATTTTTGCCCTACTCCCCACTTTTTTTTTTTTTTTTTTTAACTTAGGAGACTATGGCAGGAGAACAAAAAGATTTGAGGCCAACCTGGGTTATATGTGGTTCTCTCTGTCCATTATGTGTGTCCAGGGAATCAAACTCAGGTTTTCAGGCTTGACATCAAGCGCCTTTGACCCTTAGCTAGCTCTCTGACCCTAAAGTTCTGTGACCTCTTTTAAAAATCACCTTATTTTTTATGTGTATGAGTGTTTTGGTTGCATGCATGTATGTGTACCACATGTGTTCCTGGTGCCCGTAGAAATCAGAAGAGGAAGTCAGATTCCCTGGAACTGGAGTTACAGATGATAATTGCCATGAAACCCGGTCCTCTGGACAAGCAGCCTTAATCTCTGAGCCATCACTCCAGCCCCAAGTTCTGTAAAGTCTTAATAGTATGATAACCAGATTAAAAGAAAATAGAAAACCTGAATATATATATATATCTCCAAAAAACAAACAAACAAACAATCTAGCATTGTTCTGACACCAAACAATCAAATGTGAATTTCTCTCCAATGCTTTTTTTGTTTTTTTCTTGTTGTTGTTTGTGTCTTTGTGACGTCTTGTTTATGAACACATAGTTTACAAACCTTTTCAATTCTTATCGAACCACAGATTCAAAGTGTATTTTTAAAAGACGATTTTAGAATTTCCCTGAGTATTAAACTGGTTCACAAGCCATCATTAATTGCTCTTTTAAGAGAAAGTGCTAAATAACCCATACGAACACATTTTTTTATTATTAAAAAACTAAAGCAATTATTTCTCTTCAGTCCAGTTTTCTCTTCTTTGGTATTCAACAGGACTAGAGTTAAAATGAGGCTTTTTATTTTTTTTTAAACTATGCTTATAATGAAATTATCTCAATTTCTGTCCTCAAAGTTATGAGATTTTGAATTTACTTCTTTAGGGCTTGAGCCATAGCTGAGGATAGAACACTTGCTTAACACATGAGCCCTGGATTCAAGCCCCGGTACCACAAAACAAAACATTTTTGTTGTTGTTGTTAAAAGTATATGTATTCAGAGGTAGTAAAGTCCATATGGTTTAGCTGTCAAAGACCATGTAAGTAATTACTGTATTTATTATAATACCGAATGCAGGAGGGACTAAGCGGTTCAAACCACACGTTTTCAGAACCACATTCTCTGACGTAAGTTCTGGTTCTACGACTTAACGACCAGTTTGTGACTTTGGCTTCCTTGCTTGTGTCCCTGCACCCAGGTTTCATTGCCTACCACACGCAGGCAATTATTCCTGCGTTTTAACATTGCCCTAAGACTTAAGCAAGTCAGTACCTGTTAAGTTCTCAGAACTCTGCTCGGCTTCCGCAAGCATTCAATAGATGATAGTTCTCTACTTTCCTTTTTGTTTTTAGAAATAAAACTTCCTTTAAAAATGTTTACTTTTATTTATGTATACGTGTGTGTGTGTGTGTGTGTGTACCTTTGGAGGTCAGAAGTGGGGGTTTGATCTCTTGGACCTAGAGTTCTCCAGGTCGGATACCTGACACTGGGAACTGAACTCTGGTCTTCTGAAACAGTAGCACGTGCTCTTAACTGTGAAATCTCCATCCTCAAGACTTTAAGAAAAAAATGATGTTTGTTTATCTATGTGTGTGTGTTTATTCCATGGAGCAGGTGAGAAGCCAGAGGATGACTTATTGAAGTCAGTTCTCTCCTTGCAACATGTGGGTTCCAGGAATCTAACTCAGATCGTTGGTCTCGATGATAAGCGCCTATTCCTGCTGCCACCTCTTCAGCCTAGGCTATATGTTTGTTTGTTTGAGACAGGCTTTCACTGTATAGCTGTGGTTGTCCTAGATAGAACTCACTATGTAGACCAGGATGGACTCAAACTTACAGAGATCCCCCTGCCTCTGCTGCTTTTCAAGTGCTAGGGTTAAAGTTGTATACCACCCATGCCCAACTCCAGAATATTTTTTTTAATTTTAATTTTAATTTTTATCACATGCATATTTTTATAATTTCATGTAAGTACACTTTGCATTCTGACCATTCTCATTTCCTACTCCCCTGCAACCCCACTTACCCTTCTTTGCTCACAAATTACTCTCCTCTCAAGTACACATCTCTCTGTCTGTTTTTTTTGATTATTGACTAAGATTAACCAAGATTGCGGAGCTATGTATCAGAACCTGGTCGACTCATAAGAAGATAGGCAACTAAAGGCTGGGGTTCTTCTGTCTCCCAGAATCTATAGATATTCCATGGCTCAGGAGCCCTTCGCTCTTCTTTAACTGATTTAGTGGGGCTGGTGTTGAGGGGGCTCAGTGCAGGTAGCTACAGTTCACGGGTACTAATGATTACAATGTTGAATCAAGACTATAGAGTGGTGCTTCACAACCTGTTACCATTCTTTCAGCTCTTATGTACTTCCCACCCCATCTTCTGTGGCTGTCTTAATTTGCTTTCTGTTGCTGTGATAAAACACCACAACCAAAAGTAACTTGAGGAAGAAAGGGTTTATTTCTGCTATTAGCTTACAGTCAGTCTATCGTGAAGTCAGCACAGAACTCAAGGCAGGAACCTGGAGACAGGACCTGAAGCAGAGACCATGGAGGAATGTACTTACTAGCTTGCTTTTTTATACAACCTGGTCCATGAGTAGCTCCTTCCTCAGATGGCTGAATCTTCCCATGTTAATTAGCACAATCAAGACAGTCCTCCACAGACATGCATTCAGGGCAACTTTATTTTGACAGTCCTTCACTGAGATTCTCTTTCCAGGTGACTCTAGACCGTGTCATGCTGACAATTAAAAATGACCTTCGTGGTGACTTAAGGTTTGTTTGTTTTTTTGTTTTCTTTTTTTTTTTAATCTTGAAATCTATTGTTTTTGCAGAGAATTTAAGCAACATTAAAAATGTTTAGCTCATAATGTGAGAGTCTCGTTTTATCATTTTGTTGTTGTTGTTGATGATGAGGATGATGTGGTTGTTTTGAGACAAGTTTCAGGTAGCCGTGGCTGACCTCAAGCTCAGGTTGGTTTTGAATTGCTGATCTTGCTGCCTTAGCCTTCCAAGTGTTGGGAGGACAGTCAAGGGCCATAACGCGTTACTTTCTTTCTATCATGTACATCTGTGCCTAATGATGATCTAGTTGTGTGCACAGAGTGTGGAAGCACTTTCGTATGCTTTAAACTTGCCTTTTTTCTTTGAAAAATCTTTTCAGAACCATCAGGAGTACATTGGTTTGTTTGTTTATTTTTACAAAGGCAGAGATAGCTTTGAAAAATACACACATTCCCAACACCCATACCACACACAAAAGTTTTAAGTTGAAAACTGCCAAAGAGAACTCTGGGAATCTGTCATTTCACCTCTGTAGACTTGGTTTGTGGATGGCTCCAATCCACAATGGAGCAAAGAAGAGTGGAAACAACCCAGTGCATCTGTAAGAGCCTAGAACATTCCAGGAAAAAAAATATATATTGGGGCCATTTCTTCCACAAATAACCATAAAGAGTTTTTGGATTTGTTTTGAATTATGGAAAGTAATTTCCCTGATATTATTGGATATTCAGCGAGGAACAACAAGAGGTGTTTTCTGCTACTTACACTCAAATCTCAGAGTCGGGC
This sequence comes from Arvicanthis niloticus, assembly GCF_011762505.2. Lineage (NCBI taxonomy): Eukaryota > Metazoa > Chordata > Mammalia > Rodentia > Muridae > Arvicanthis > Arvicanthis niloticus. The sequence goes on along the minus strand of NC_047678.1, from coordinate 1,831,067 downwards.
ACTAAATATTAACAGGGCATATCTGTATGGAAAATTGATCATGAACGACACCTCTCTAGTCCTGTACGTTGTCAATGTAAACATATCAGTTACTCACGAATGTATTGAAGAACATAATAAATTCTTATGTTTGAAAAATCACTAAATCATTATGGTTGTAAAATAAACAAGGAGGGAGATTTGGTTTTAGAAATGGGTCTAGAGTAGTCTGCTGACAGCCATTTAATTCACTTGCTTTTTCTCCAAATGATAGCAGTCTGCGGGAAAAAAAAATCTTCCTCATGACTCATCCGTGAAGTTGGGAAATTAAGCTTACTCTTCCAGAGGTTCCCAGAGTGCTCATACTTAAGACTGCGGGAATGCTGAACAGTCATGTATGAACACTATGTGCCGAAAATCAGGTCCTCATCGACTGTGCACAAATCACAAATTTCTAGTAATTTGTAATGGCACTGCTTCCTCTGTGGGTTATGTAGGAAATGCTTTAGTCTGAATAATTGTTCCTGAGGGAAAAGCCTTCGAAATACATTCACAGTATGTGCACGCGCGCGCGCGCACACACACACACACACACACACACACACACACGGGGGGTGGTGGTGGAGAGGAGAGACAGACAGAGAGCCGTAGCAACTGACACAGAGAGAAAGAGAGAGCCTTTGAGCATGCGCTGTGTGTATAATGCTAATCTGTTATGTTTATGTGCCTAGCAGAACTAAGAACAGTTTAATCAGCTGGGTGTGGTGGCTCATGCTGTTCTTCAGCACACATGAGCTCAGGAGGCAGAGGCAGGCAGAGCTCTGTGAGGTAGAGACCATCCTGGTCCACACATCCAGAACAGTCAGCACTACAAAGACCCTGTCTCAGGAGAAAAAAACAAAAGAACATAGTTTGACTGTGGCAACAGATTCGGATTATAATAAGTGACATCCTGCATGCTTTGGCTTACCACCACGTTGTTTACAACGAATAGCGATAGTGGTAAGCTAGTCCAAAGGCTAAAGTAAGTACCAGCAGGGCGTCACTTTCCATACTACAAAACAGATCTAAAAACTCTTCATGGATATTTGTAGAAGAAATGGCCCATTATTCCTTTCCTGGAATGTTCTAGGCTCTTACAGGCACACAACAACAGCAACCACTGCTTTCCTGATGGTTCTGAATCATCCATAGCCTGGTCTCATAATTTACACCTATATCAGAACTTACTTTTAGGGACTGTGAATAGGCAGTCGATTGTAGGGACTGTGAATGAAGTATCGATTATTGTTCTAGAAAATACAGCTACTTTCACATAAACGTTTAACAGCAGTTTCTCCCTTAAAACATTTTGTTTATTTGTCGTCAATGTATGATATGCTATGTAGGCATGTGTGCCAGGGCACAAATGTAGAGGTCAGAGGGCAACTGTGTGTATTCCTGCCACCTTTATGTGGGTTGCAGGTCTGTCATACATGCTTTACTTGCTGAGCCATCTCACCTGCGTGCTCTCTCCCTCCCCCCCTCCCCCCACTTCTCCTTTCATTTCCCTACCCATTACTTATGGTTAGTTCAGACCTAGAAAAACTTGAGTCAGAACAAATGGCATTTAAAAGGATATTGTTCAGAGCTTTGTCAGGGAGGTTCTAGGAAGGTTCTGAGGCCGCCCTGAATACCATTAATTTCTTGTACGGACATAGTAAATTAGAGCACTAAGCACACACACGTATTTTATAGATCTTAAACTTGGGAAGTTGATACTTTTTTATGATACAGAATAAAGTAGAGGGAAAATCTCGAGGCTTGTTAAGTTGGAGGTGTTTGCTCACTGGTTTTGGAAAACGGAGGGTTAATGATGACTCAAGTTTGTCCACCACTAGCAAAGTCCTGGTGTTTCTGGGGTGTTTGCCATGTGCTGCTTTGAATGAATGGCTTGAGTGGAAATAGTAAGAGTTTCCTTCCTGCCTTTACTTTCATATTCCTAGTGCTGTCGACATTCCTTTACGGTAGCCTTATTTGAAAAACACTCACATATACAGCAGGACACATCTTTTAAGAGTAAGGGATCAAGCTATAAATATAACTCTTCAATGATGAAAGCTGCTTGGAAATGATCTCTTACTGTGACTTTTCTCAACCGTTGCAGCGCACTATTAAATGCATTAAAAAAAAAAAAACCCCAACACTTATCTAAGAGTCTAATTGAGAAGAATATTGCCTTGGGAAATTGCTCTGCCCAAGACAACTGCAGCTCTGTTTCTTCTCAGATTTAAAAAGCCAAGTCCCACTTCGCAGTCTGCAAACAGTAATTACCTCTGTGGAATGAGCAGAGGTCCTTAAAAGGGTCTGCCGGCTTCCCAGGATCTTTCCGGGGTGAGCCGGGATGTGGGGCTGATAACCCAGCTGCCTAGGAACTGAGCAGGGCCGGCTGCAAACTTCTCAGCTGTTGACAGGCTGGCCTCGCTGAGAACACTAGTTAAATATAGCATGCGCAGCTCAGCGCCCCAACAAAGTCACTGCGCTGACAGTGTGTGCGGGGAGCAGCAGAGAAGAAACCTAATCTCAGAACCCAACAACACCTAGCAACAGTTGAAAAAAACTTTGAAACAAAAGTCGGGGTGGGAGATAGGCGACTTCCAATTCCTGCTGGTCCTGACTGAAGGAGAAGCCGCAGCTACTCTGTCCGTTTCCTGTATGACTTCAGCTACTGGCTAGTCCCAGCAGAGTGGGAAAAGCGTTTTCCCTCAGTCTTCTTTTGGGCTGGCTAGTTTTTCAGGACTCAGTCTTGGGCTGTGGGACAAGCCACTGGGTTCTTCAAGAGATAAACCAGCAGAGAAAGAACACACCTTTGGTTAAAGGAGCCTACAACAGGTAAGACACCCACCCCCCGACCCCCCAAGTAGTTACTTACTGTTAAGAAATCTGTTTCCACAAGAAGAAGATTCGCTCCAATTATGCTTTGTCTCTTGCTTGGCCCCTGCACGTGTAGGAATTATTAGAATCAGTGTGAATTATTTAAAAAAAAAAATCAACAACCTTTTCTCTTTCTCACGGTCATACCGATTCCCTTCTAAAGACAACATTTTTTGTGTTGTCTTAATAGTCATTAAGCTAGACCTGCTGAGTTATTCATGTTTCTGCAGGTACTAGAAATATGACGAAAGTATAACCAGGGTAGATAGCTAAGCCCACGGAGGGGACGTTTCCCCAAGGAGCAAATAGCTTTTATTTACTGAAACTAGCTAAGCAGCTTGTGAGGTAAGTGAGGAAAGTCCTGTATGCTGTCCCGCGTTGCTATTCTGTTGACCCGCTTTTTTGTGGGCTCGGTTTGCTGGGTTCTCTGATTGCACCGGGACACCTTGTGCTGGTTCTGACCTCATTTGCCTGCAGTTGCCCAAATGCATCTGACTCGCACAAAATATGCCTGCTGCTGATTCACTGAGAATGTTGTGTTACTTAAACTAATTAAATTGAGTGGTTGCCTTTGTGCAGGTAATAGATTCTGCTTTAAGAAACTTAGAAATTTTTTTAGAAAAAAAAATCATCTTTTCATAAGCTGCGTGGGTGTGAGTAAGAGTCTATTTCCAGTTGTATGAAGGAAGTTCTGGTGCCCTCTGAGGGTGTATTGTCTCTCCTTCCACGAGGTGACATGCTCTTCAATCAGAACAACTTCAGGTTGAGTCTCACTCAAGAGCCTGTGGCCACAAACCACTGATACAGTCAGTATTGATTCCCGCTGGTGTGTAGTTGGGACCAAATTTGCATAAGAGGATGGATTTTTCTTCAAATAATCCAGAGAGTTTGGATGAATAAATTTAAGAATAATATCAAAGAAAATGCTGAAGAACTTTTTTTTTTTTTTAAATAATTGAACTCTGGACTTGGAAGCTCATGCTTATAATCCAGCAATGGAGAGACTGGGACAGGAAGGTTGCTGTGAGTTCAAAACTAACCTGAGTGACATAGTAGCTACTTAGTAAGTTTTAGTCTAGCCTGGCTACAGAGTAAGACTCTGCCTTTAAAGACAAGACAGAACAACAACAACAACAACAACAACAACAACAACAACAACAAAAAAAAAACCAAAACTTATTTGTGTCTATTTTGTCAGTTAAAAAAAAAAAAGAGATGAGATGCCTCAGCGGTTAAGAGCACTCATTGATCTTCTGGAGGCCATGAGTTCAAATCCCAGCAACCACATGGTGGCTCACAAACATCCATAATGAGATCTGATGCCTTCTTTACCAGGTGTCTGAGGACAGCTACAGTGTACTTACATATAATAAATAAATAAAAACTTAAAAAAAAATTTCCAGGGGTTGGAGAGACGGCTCATCAGTTAAGAACACTGGATGCTCTTTCAGAGAACCAGGGTTCAATTCTAAGCACCCACATGGCAGCTCACAACTGTCTGTAACTCCATTTCCAGGGATTCTGACACCCTCACACAGACACACATGTGGGCAAAAACAGAAATTCACATAAAGTAAAAAAAAAAAAACAAAACAAAACAAAAAAACCACTAAAAAACCCCAGAACTTCCATAAACTAGTTTGGAAAAGAATCTTTTTGACAAATGGTAATCTGTAAGCCTTTTAAGCAAATGTTTCTATAGCCGATTGATGATTAAACAGTGTGTGTTTAGGGATAAGAAATAATGCTGTAATTTTAATGTATATCATGCTACATAGTTCTGATTATGTGCTTAGTTTGCAAAATAAGTGAGGCTAATTGACATGTACAAATGACAGTGAGTGTGCATGCAGGTAGCCTCCAGGCTGGAGAGCAAACTCATGGTATTTTGCTGGAGATGAAATATCTTTGTCTTGAGGTGACTTAAAATAAGTCAGAAGTAGATACCCTGCATCTTTCTCATCTTAATCCTAGGAAGGGTTTCATCACTGGCTTCCATGTGCCTGTGGAAGGTCAGAATCTACCATCAGTCTGAGGCACACAGCACTCTCTGGCATCAGTGATACCAGTACAGTATCACTGTGAGTGAAAGTCATGTCTGCTGAAGTGGAGTCTTGAGTATCGTTAATTGTTTTCACTATTCTAAGTTTTCTCGTGAGAATTAAGAGGTGCTAAGGTTAAACCAGGTGGCTTCTCCACTGTCTGAACAAAATCTCAGTCTATGAGTACAGCGTCCATCCCCTGATGCTTTTGCGTGCATGCTTGTGTGCTGTTTTGGAGCGTCTTCTCTTCTCTTTCCCTATAAGAGTTGTTGGACTCCACTGCTGTTCTCTTTAGCTCTTGTCTGGATATGCTACTGCTGCCCACGTTCAGCCTCATTACCATCCAAACCATGCTGCTGGTGACTGGAGGAAATATCTTTCCCCTTTGCTGTGCTTGTCTGTCTATGCATTGGGTATCCAGTGGACAACCAACTCCTTGTTGCTGCCAAACACCAAGGCGGAATATTTTGAAAACCTTCCATCACCCACTTAACTTTTCATTCTCACTACTCAGCAGCAAGGTCCCTTGGCTTCAGGTACTTCAGGTTATGGACCATTCTTCAAACACAGGCACAGTGGACATTTGAAGACTATGGCCTTTCTCTTGCTACTTGCCTTGCCTGGGACACACTTACTCTGCTCCTGTAGAGACCTTGTTTATCTTTTCAGACTCAGACCATCACTTCCCATCTTCACAATGATTTTGGAAGTGACTGGTTTGGACACTCGGGACGCTGAGTTAGCGTCCTTCACGGTAGGCTTGGTCTCATTCAGGCTGGGACTGTTTTGTGAAATCTCCATAAGCTCTGCAGTGTTTTGGCCCCATGTACACAGCGGACAATCTATTAACTTCCTAGTTTCCAGATTCCTAATGATGACCACATGAGAAAGTCTAAAATAAAAAAAAAACCAAGTAGAAGTGTGGCTAAAAGTATCTTACCTAAAATTTTTTCTCACTGAAAAAAATCTGCATAGTTTTGCCAAGTTTAACAGTGTTTACTCATCGGATAGTGAGGATAATATTTTGTGTCTTACAAATGATACCAAAAGAACATCTATTTGCCTATATTTTGTATATGAACCTAGACTTGCTAAACCTCTAAATTCTGTAGCTCTTATTTTTTTAAAGTCGTCTTTTAAGGCCAGATTTTGTGTAGGACCTTTGGTCAGTTCACTTAAATCATGACTCTGTGAGTCATGGATTAAACTCTGGCCATGAACAACAAAACATTTAAATAGCATGGTCATTTAAAATATTTTCTCCTTACGTATTTAAAACACAGATGTTTCTTGGTACTACTCTCAATCGCTCAGAAAAGCTGCAGCCTTGCCTCAGCAGGGGGAGAACTCATGAGTCTTTTGAAGCAATTTGCTCTGTATTCACCAAAGCAAACGGATTCTTTTCATATTCCAAGGTGGTTTCTCTATTGGGATTAGTCAAACAGCTAATATATTCATTAAGCAATGGTCTCTGCCTGGTTTATAGTTTTTAAGTTATTCTTTAGGAGTGAGATGTTGTATATTCTAAGTGGTGTACATTGTGGTGCACTACATTTTTGTTTTAGATGAGCATTGAGCATTTCTCTTTAAAATGTTTTTATTTTTATTATTTTTAGTGTGTGTGTGTTTTGGGTGGGTTAGGGGTGTTCACGTGTGTGTGCATGTGCAGGTGCCTGGTGAGGCCTGAGGCACGGGATCTTGCAGGCACTGGAGTTGTAGGCCATTATGAGCTGCCCAACATGGGTGCTCGGGATTGAACTCATATCCCTTGCAAGAAAAATCTGTGCCTGGCATGTACCACCCCACCCAAGACTTACTTTTATTTATGTTTGTGTGTTTGCATCTGTGTGAATGTGTGTCATATGGGGGATGGTGCCCGAGGAAACCAGAAGAGGGCACTTAACTCTCTGGAACTCCGAGCTTCACACCGTAACTGTTGAGTGCTGGGAACTGAACTCTGCAAAGTCAGGGAGTACTCTTACCACAGGACCTTCCTTCTCTCCAGCCTACAGATGAGCATTAAAAAAAGATGATAATAATAGGATAATGATGCCTCAGACTTAGAGTGTTACAGAGTTTAATCCATACTTTACGTTTTTAAATAAAATTTATAGGTCTGGTAGGCAAGCTTAGGTTAATATCTACTTTAACAAGAATAGTTAACAGAAAAACTATTGGTAACAACTTAGAAAAGTGATATAAAAATCTACATTATAAATTAATTTATGTAATATTTTAATACATGCTAACAGAATAAAAGACAAGCTAATGAAATACTTTTCGTTTCATTGACTCTGATTAAACATCTAATAGTAAGGACCCAGTCGTGGAAGAGGAGTCAGGAACAGCAAGTAAACAGGCAAGCCTGGGGATCTAGACTCGGGTTTCAGCTCACTTTGGCCTCAGACAGATTCCCTGTGTTTCGGTTTCCTCACCTGAGGGTTACAGTGTTTTGTCTTCATAGTGTTGGGTGAAGACTGAGCAGCTAATACCTAGGTGTGTGTCTGATAGGTTGTCCAATAAATATAGTCTCACCCTCACTGTCACATTCTAAGTGTAATTATTTTAATCCCAGTTGCACACAAGGTTCTCGGATGGCTTGTAAACTGAAGCTTCCCATCGTAAGAAGGGCAGGAGAACTCATTCTTTACATTGGAATCTGGGTTGGGACATTCTCTGCTGCTGGGCGCCCTACGCAGACACAATTTGAAGAGCAGCCAATAATTCCAGATGGAATTTATGCTGCAACTACCCCTCCCCAACCCTGTTATCAGTGAACAGTCTTGTGTCTTCTAGAAGCATTACTAAAAAGGTTAAGAAATCACCCACAGGATAGCCTGTTCTTGTTTCTATATTTGTACTTGGAGATAAAATGTCTTTATACTTAGGGATTGGCTGTCTTTTCCATAGCCGGCTACACTGGGTAATGCACAGCAGTGAAGACTTCTGTGGAGGAGATGATATTAACTTTATTATTCCTTATTTTTTCCCTTAGCTGTTTTGTTTTGTTTCACTAACCTAGTAACAGGTAAATTGAAAAAAAAAAAAAAAACCCAACCAAAAGAAGTCACCTCAGGCTGACTTCAACCTTACCAAGTCGAAATGAGTCCTTGATATTCATTGCTCTTAACTCTAGTCAGTCTTAAAAATGACAGGAGAGTCTACTACCAGACAAACAGAAGCGGTGTTGTCTTACAGAGACGTGGGTGCATATGTGGTACATTGTATACACCGAATTTAACACAAATATATGAAGCTCTCTTACCAGGGGTGAGCTTCTAAGTGTAGAGAGTAGCGGTAAACTTTGTGTTAGATGTCTACGGTTTAGACTTGCCACTACTGCCCCAGCTCCCTAGTTGGCAGGAAGAGTCTGTAATGAAGATGCTGCAAGCTGGGTTTGAGAATTATTGTTTTCCAGTGAAAACCTGGTGGGAAGAAGGAAAGAATGAATTGAAAAGGAAGACCTACATATGGAAAGGTGGGGTGGGGAGGAGAAAGCCCTTTTCTTGGTTTTGCAAATATACTACAGAGGTTCTTCTTCTTCTTCTTTTTTTTTTTAAATTGGATATTTTATTTATCACTGTAGAGGTTCTAAGGCCAAAATATAAGAACTCAGGAAACTGAGTCATATTATTTTTCCTTAAATGGTCAATCTTACCCTTTCACTAAAGAGAAAAGGGAAAGGCAGCTGGCAGAATACAAGTTTCTTTGGTAGTAGCTGGAGCAGTTGAATTTCAAAGGCCAGGCATCTGTTGTGGCAGAACTCAGGAGGAAAGTCAACCCTGAATTGAGTAGTGTTTTACCGTTAAACATCCGATGGATAGCTTGAGAAACTCTGGGCAGAAATGAAGTCATGAGACTTTGCTAGTGCCCCACATTCCCCACCCCTGCGGGCTTCATTTAAGCCACAGCCACACCAGAGCATAGCGTAAGTTTGTGTTGCTTGTCCTTTTTTGGGAAATGGTGTCAGTGTGTAATATTGGGTGATTTATGTGTTTCTGGGGCCTGTGGAAGACAAACCAGAGGATATTTTAAAGTTAGGACAGAATTTATCTCAAGTAATTTGACTTGAGTTGAGCACTTAAGATTTGAGGATTTTTCCAGTTCGAGTTTTTTGCTTAAATGTTGCTACCTATTGCTTTCTCTTAAATGGGATTGGGAGGGAGAGAGAAAACAATGCTTGTTGCGCTGTGGCCTAGGACCTTAAGTGTCTGCACTTAGGAATAGCTCTTTCTCTCTTGTCATCATTGTAGCTGCAGTCCTTCCAGGCACCTCAAATAAATGAACTATCTATTCCTTACTTCCGTAAAGAAAATGTATAGGAAAAGCCACAGAACGGACATAGGATCCTGGGTCAGTCAAATGCATTCCTAAAACATTTTCCTTTCTAGAGATCAGAGACCAGAAGATGATTTGATTGAAAACAGTAGACTCCTGACATCACCAAGACAATCAAGTTACTGCCAACTTGTTTTGTTTGTCTGTTTGCAAAACTAATTCCCCCCACAGACATGCATGAGTCACAGGCAACACAGTAATAGGGATAAATTAACTTTCTTTTTCTTTAATATACTTACATCTTGAGTAACTCGTTTTAGAGCTTTCTGCCTGGGCTAGAATGCTACAGAACAACAGGAAGGGAAGAGGCATTGCTGAGTTCATAATGCTATTTCAGGGCAGCGGTAGAGGCACACAAGGAAACGACACCCTGGGCCTGTGTCTGGAGCCTGCAGTTACTGTGACAACGATGAAATGAAAATGAAAACAAAGATGGTCAGCTCACTAGGGCGAGCCAGCAAGGTCCGCCGGCTCACAGTTCTCCTAACTATTCTATAAGTCTTGAGAAGTGACATTGCAGGTGTTCTAGCCTCTCTGTGCTTCCTTGACTGTTGAGAAAAGGGACACATGCTTGAGGGACAACCTGGTATTTGGATCATGGAGGCTTGGTTTTCACACGCTGCCCTTTGGGATATCATCTGCTGTGTTGGGCATCAGCAAACCAGATGCTTTACTCACAGCCTGCTGCTTGCTCTGCTCTTAAGTAAGCTAGCTGGGTTTGCAGTGTTCACTCCCCGTGGGGGTGCCGCAACTTTAGTAAGACATTCTCACCTTCAAAAATATGCCCATTCAACAGATCATTGCCCAGCATACCAGGTGTTTCACTCAAGCCCCACGTTTTGTAGAATGATCTGATACATAATAGAATGATAACAACAGCTCCATGTATTAACTTTGACATGTAACCATGTGTAATATATGCAAATAATATCAAATAATGATAACAGTCACTATACACTCAAGAGCACTCTGCTTGGCATCATGCCAAGCATATCGTGTGAATGGTTTTATTTGCTCCTCTGTGATTCCACCCTCAAGTTTTTTTTTTTTTTTTTTTTTTTTTTTTGTGTGTTAGAATTTGAACTTAGGGTCTCAAACATACTAGAATAATGATCTACCATTTTTATCTCTATCTCATAGATTAGGAAAATGAAGAAGTTCATACATGCTAAGTAACTTGCCCAGTGGTAGATATAAAATTGAAACTTAGGCGATTTGTCCATTTTTATGCCTTAGTTCAACCATCTTTTTGAAATGTAGGAAGTCTCTAAAGAAATAACCCCCACGCCCAGTGCCTGAGCTGCGTTTTAGGGAGAGTATAGAATTCAACACCGAAAGGCTTTGCTGCCCTTGTGGTTGCAGAAGGTTCACCAAGGGCAAAGGATAAACAGGCTGGAGGACCCTTTTCCTGAGTTCCCAAAGCAGAACAAAAAGCTTCAAAGGCTAATGAGTTTACAAACCCAGGAAGAGGTAGAAGACCACAGCAGCAAGGCTTAGTCACTGGTTTTCTCTCCTAGACAGTGTGGGGGCACTGTCAACTGGCAGGAAGCTGTCCCATCAAAACCAAGCATAATGGGCCAGACAGCCTGCTGTAGTTTAGGGACAATTGCCTCACCGTTTTCAAAATTTTTGTTATTTGAGACAAGGTCTCCCTATGTACCCCTGGCTGGCCTAGAGTCAGTGTTTTTCCTGTCTCAGCTTCCTGAGCTCTGGCATTGAAGGTGTGACACCCATACCTAGCAACTGACACTCTGTAGCTACTGCATAGCTATTGTGCAGCACAGCAAAGACATTTGACTGGGTATTTTTTTTTTCAGTCTTTTATTTTCTTAATTCAAGAGTTACATGATGCTAACTATCCTACTGTTCGGAAATAATTGGGAAATTTTTAGTTTCTGTTAATATGTTGGCGTTTAACTTCTGGATTGTCTGAAGTAAAAGGAAAACAATTTCAAAGGAGGGAAGTTTTAATATAATATTTATTTTTATTATTTTGATGTATGTATATATGTACACACCCGTGTATAGGAATGTGCATGTGACTGCAGGTACTCATGGAAGCCACAGTTGTTGGAATCCCAGGAGCTGGAGCTACAGGCAGTTGTGAGCAGCCCAGCGTGTGTGTGCTGAGAACTAAATTCAGATGTCCTGTAAGAGCAGCAAGGGCTCTTAATCACTGAGCGCTCTCTCCACGTTGCTAATAAACACTTGATAGAGCATATATAGTGCTTTGCTTTTTCTTATGCCAGAGCCTGGAAATACTTTATTTTCCCAGTGAATCAAATAATTCCCCCAAAGAGAATGTTTCACATAGACTGGAGATGCATAATAGAACTAAGTTCTGCCTTTCGAGAAATCCTGTAAGTTGAAAGCAGTGTCTGGCCACTATGTCAGCACAGCCTAGTGCCTTCTCCCTACACCCACTCACTATTATGCTCTGAGCTAATGCACAGGACTTGCACTGTGGCTTACAGGCCGAACATCTTCCTGAAGCAAAGCTGCTGTTTCCTTTGTGGCATAGACCTGTTTAACACAAGATGACAGAAAAACATTAAAGGCAGAGGTGTGATTTTCTTTTTCGTCATCAATGCTTTCTGCTTCATTTGTAGATCCCCTTATTTAAAAAATTCAGAATTCCCCCTTTTCTTCTCCTGCCTTTGAATTAAAAGACAAGGCTGTCATAGGAGGAAAATACTTAAGCGTCTTCTCCTTTGGAGATAAAGAGCTTGACTGGTTGGTTTCCGGAATCTTCTCCCCACATCATTCAATTATCCTAAAGTTCTCTTGGCAACGAAAATGACTGATACTTTCCACACTGGTCTTTACTGAATGCCTCTTAAGTGGAAGATATTAACAATTTATCATACTTAAGAGTCACCGAGACCTCTGTAAGATTTGCTAATTCTTTTGGTACATCTGTACTCTGGAAACAGGGCTCTGAGTTTTATGCTACTGATGGATGATTTTGTAGATTTGGTTCTGGGGCCATCTCTTCTAGGATACAGAAGCGCTTGGATACCTGTAGACTCACGTCAAGCGGGAACCATCACAGCATCCAGTGGCCATGGCAACTCTTAACAGTCTGGTATTAGCAATGCTTCTAGCACTATGATGAAATACCTACAGAAGCAACTTAAGACAGGAGAGATTTTCTCTGGTTCATAGTTTCTGAAGGAACAGTCTATCATGGCCAGGAAGGTATGGTAGCCATAGAGGCTTGGTCTGTGGCATTGAGAGCCTTTAACATGGTAGGTCAAGCAGCTGAGCCCTCAGCCTGGAACCCAAAAAGTAGAAACCACCTTCAGAGTCCAGTCCCAGCAACCCACTTCTGCCAGTGAAGCCACAACTCCGAAGGTTCCAGTCTCCCAAGGCAAAACTACCATCTGGAGACCACATGTTCAAACACATGAGTCCATGTAGGACAGTTTACATGTTATATTCTATATGTTATGCAATGGTAATGAAATCCTATGACTCTAATTCTCATGGGAGTACTTTAAACATGTAAGTGTCTATAGCTCTGGAGATTCTGATTCAAGTTGACCTATGTGGGGGCTTTCATGTGACTATAATTTGTATTCATAAATTAAGTTTCCAAGTCCTCTGAAGGTAGCATTGAGTTGGGGATAGTGCCTGCCCAATGTTTGGTAGTGGGCTCTTTTCACATCTCCTAGCTGCATTTCTGTCTTAGACCAATGGACCACAGGATCATATATTGATTTAGCTTTTAGTATCTCAACCCAGGATCAATAACTGCTTCCTGGTTCATTTTTGTGAATGCACTTTGGTTCTATAAAAATGGCTCAGAGGTAAACTAGGTCCAGAACAAGGACCTGAACTTAAGGCCTCAAGGGCTAGTGTACTCATCTTTATCACACAGGTCCAAAAATGTCATAGCAGCTAGCAATTATTGACATTTTCTGTGAAATAGGTATATGAGATAGGTACTCATATACAATGATTTGACAGATTGGGAGGCTGGGAAAATTGAGGTTGCCTCCCTCCCCACAGCAAGCAGGTGGCAGGTCTGAAGTGAGTCCAGGCACTCCCCAGCCTGTGCTCATCTGCTCTAAATCACTCTGCTATTTTGGAGTCGGTCTGAGGGTATAGGGTGTTGAATAGCAGCTGCTCCTGTTTCGCATCAGAGTCTGGTGGCAGCTGGCTTTGGTGCTGGGAGTGCTCACTCCTGGGTTTTTGCTTGACTAGGGACTAGGTCTGTGCCTTGCCTTCTCTTTTCCCAGTGAGTAATCTGGTTTGAGGACCCCTATTTAGTTCAAGACATCCCCCCAGTGACTTTGCTCTTTTCTTGTCTTTCTTCAGGGAGTGGGTTCTTTTTACTGTTCTAGTCACTCTAACCACAAATTCTACTCCTCTTTAGATCCCTTGACATTTCTTTGCCCTGTGAGTCTGGCTTGTCCCTCCCATTCTGCCTGTGAGTCCTTAGTCTAGGCTTTCACACCACACCCCAGCGGGTTCTCAAGCAAGGTCCAGGGCAACAGGAAGGGATTAATCAGTTCTACTCTATAGCAGCAGACACATTGGAAGCAAGCCGTTCCGTCATGTGAAGTTGGCAGGTCAGTTAGTCAATGCAGTCTGAAGAACTTTAAAAATCTACATTTTTAGGCAGTACATATAGAATTCTGTATGTGATACATTCTGTAACTTTCAAGTTCCACAGAACAGGCCTTTAAATACCTATAAGGAAATTTGTCATCATTACCCAGTTAAGTGAACCTTTCTTAAGATAAAAATTAGTGACACACATTGTGCTATAAATTTCTCTAAATAATAGAAACTCAATAGGAAGTGAGAGATTATTGTGATTACTTTATAATAAATAAATGCAAAGTAAAACAGTATAATAAAATAGGTTCAATTATGCTTTGAGACTGACTTTAGAATCATCTACAAGTGCTGGGCAGTATTTGTTCAATTTAAATACCATTAATTTGAGAAAGTAAATATTTTTGATCAGTTGTTATTATTGATAGGCTCCACATCATTATCATCCCACAACAGGAAAGTAATAGCAAAAAAAAAAAAAAAAAAAAAAAGACTATGGGTCTTTCCCTGCTTCCCACTTCTAGTGATCATACCAATACTTTTTAAAAAACAGTAATCTAAAATCAACCGACACTCCCTGAGCTGCTAATGTTACCAGGTGAGTGGGGGCAAACCATTACTCTGACTCCCAGGTACAGAAGCATTTCTGGTAGCAAGCTAGAATGCTGTTTGGCATACCTGCATCCCATAGTCCAAGACTCAACCCTCTACAGGCTAACGACAACTGTTTGTTCTTCATTCTTTTCCCACAAGCTCATGGAAAAAAAAAAAAAAAAAATCCCACAACCAGGCTTTTCCTGCAGTCATTAGGTGGAAACGCTCTCATCCTCAGAAATCTATTTTGGAGTTAGGATTGCTCCACTCCCCTACAAGTGGTGAAGCAACAGCTGCCATTTAATGAATGTCCTTGCTGACAGTTCCAGCTGATGAATACCGCAGTTTCCCCGCCCGTGTGGGTGCTCCCTGTGTCGCTCCTGGAGGACATGTTGAGTGGACTTGTTTAATTTCACCTTCTTTGCCACAGCTTTTTTTTTTTTTCTTTTTCCTTGCATCACTTCCTCCAGATTTTAGCGATGCGGAAATGTGCATCAGGATTCCCGGCTCCCGGGAATAAAGTCCCAGTGTGCGCATGTGTTCCTGGTGATGTACTGTGAGGGGACTCTTTCCAAGATGAGCACGTGGAACTCTGAGCTCAAAGAGAAGAGAGGACAAGGGCAGGGAGCAGCCAGATGAAAGTGGTTTGTGGTTTCTCAAGAAGTGAAGAATTTTGTCCAGTTGAGAAACAAATTAGACAAAAGACAGAGCTCTTGTTTCCCACATAGTGCTAATGAAGGAGGGGAATCCTACGTTTGGGGAATCCTACGGCTGGATGCCCGGCTGGAATACATTATCATTTCAATCTGTTTCTAGACACTCTCCACAGTGCTGTCTTGATTACTGTGTGAGATTGAAAAGGATTTGGTCTTTGTGGAAGCAAGTTAACCTAAAGGGAGGTCTCTCCATCTACTCATGTTGAAGAACATGTCCTGGGGCCCAGTCAGGCTCCAATACCCGGAAAGGAAGCTAGGCTGATGCTGAGCTGGGAGCATGACAGATAGAACACAGGATCCAGTCACGGCACTGGACAGTCATGGTCCCGGGGAGCGGCTGGCCTCTGTAGGTCTACATGACACAGCTGAATTCTTTCACCACATGAGAAAGCATGTCGGAGCAGGAAGGAGGCTTTGGAGGTTGGACTAAAATGGAGAAAAGGCAACCCTAGAAGCTGTGAAGTGCCACAACTTCCATGCAGTGTTGAAGCAACTAGGTGACAGCAAGTCCAAGCGCAAGACCTCCCGTTGGAGGTCTTTGTGTCTCTTGCTTGACATTCAGTGGGCATCACTCAGCCATTAAGTAATATCGGTTAAGGCTCACGTGCGTTAGGTATTCTCTCAACCACTTTCTCATGGCGGTGACAAAACAATGGCAACTTAAGGGAGGAAGGGTTCATTTTAGCTTATAATTTTAGGAGACAAAGTCCATCATGGCTGGCTCAATATGGCAGCAGATAGGGAAGTCAAGGCGGTAGGAGAAGGAGCCTGACTGCTCCCTCACATCTACACTCAGGAAGCTGAATGTGTGGAGAAGTGGGGCTAACAGTCTGCCCTCATGCCCACTTCAGTGAGGATCCACCACCAAAATGTTCGACAGCCTTCCCAAATAGCACTGCGAGATGATAAGCATGCATTCCAGCACATGAGCCTATAGGGACATTTCACATCCGGAGTACAACAGGGGCCAAGGTTGGGATGCTCTGTCAATGTTGCACCCACCATCTGGACTCTCTCAAAGGGACACAGCTGAAAGCAACAAGCCTCACTACTATGTGTCCAGAACCACTTACACTTAGGGGTGTCAGGGATACATGCAGTAAATTCATTCTTGCTCTGGTCAATCAGGAAGGCTGAAGGTAAAGCGGAAATAGGCTGGGCAAACAAGATCTAAGAGAACACAGCAGAAGAGAACGTGACAGAAAGTCGCTGCTATCAGAGGTGTTGGGACAAGTTCACATAGCTCAATAAACGTGGAGCTGGGAAATTGCACTTTTTCCTCTACGTGATAATTTTAATGTCCTAAAAATATCATGAAGAGTGTCTACTATATACACACATTTCACCACACTTTAGACTGTAGTGAGTTTAATGAGCCCAGCAAATATGCATTTGTGGACTGGAAAATCCCTGATCCATACCACTCACACTGCTAATATTCTTTCAGAACACTGAACACACTCACCGTGTTTGAGAAGGGGCGCCGAAGGCATCCTACAAAAGTGTTTGCTTTGGGCCTTTTATAAGTTTGTGCACTTTGACAAAATACTTACATATATTGAATCCTCCAAGTGCCCAGCTGCTGTTGAACCAATAAACCCCGCCAGCGGCCAGGAAAGTTTTGAAACAAGTTGAAAGTGTTGCCTTACCACATATTAAAATAAAAGCTGAAGAGCTGGAGAGATGGCTTAGTGAGGTAGCTTCCTGCCCTCGCAGAGGACCCTAGCTCAGTTTCCAGCAGCCTCTTCTTTGTGTGGCTTACGGCTGCCTACAGCTCCAGCTTTAGGGGATCTGATACCTTCTTCTGGCCTCTGTGCACACCTGCATACATGTGCATACACAGACATACACGTAAATAAATCATAAAACAAATCTTAAACAAATTGGAATGATACAAGTTAGAAATGCTTTCATAGTGGTATAAAAATCAGTTTACATCAGATGAGGAGATTAAGGAAAAAAAAAAAAAAAGAAAGAAAGTTAAAAACAAATCAAAACAACCCAAACCTGGCTGTATACAGTTTTAGTGTTGGAGAGTAGAGACATAACAAGCCCTAAGTGGCATTTAACCAACAGGGTTGAAATGACTCTGGAGAAGAGAAATTAAGTTTCTACATCATATTCAAATACATAGTAGAAGACCAGAAATTTAAGTTAAAAAAATAGAACAAGATTTTAAGTTTCTCAAATATGTACATAGAAGTAGGTAGATAAATGAGTGTAGGAGACCTTCGTAATCAAGAATACACACTCTGGTGGGCCAGCAACCATAGCTCAATAGGCAGAGCGGATTGCTGCCAATCCTGATGAGCTGAGTTGGATCCGCATGGTGGAAGGAAGGAACCAAGTCCTCCATGCTGCCCTCTGTGGCTCATGTGCACTCACCAATATGCCCTATACAGATATTTGTAAAACAAAAGGTTTAAAAAACCCAGTGAAACCAAATAGTCAAATAAATTCAACTCCATAAAAATTGGGGAAAACTCTTAAACAGGAAAATAAAAACAAACACCAAAAACACCAACAGAGCTGGACACGGCTGCAGAGCTGGACACGGCTGCAGATGCCATAAGCCCAAGCATTTGGGAGGGAAGCCAGAGGAGCAGGACTTCGAGGCCAGTCTCAGTTACTTACTGAGTTCAAGGCCAGTTTAGGCTACTTGCTGCCCTGTTTCATTCAAAACAAACGAAACAAAGACACAAACAACCTTCATGAACAAAGTTAATATTTAAATAGCAACTTGTGATTTAGTAATAAAGACCAATATCTTTAAAACAATGAGCTTTTTAAAGTAAAGCAAATGCCATTATAGAGAAATGGATAAATGACATAAATAATCCTAATAAGCCCTTTGAAGACTGTTCAACCTCCCTGGGAATTAAAACTTCAAATTAAAAGAATTTGATATGATCTCAGCCAGCACATTAACAAAGGACTGAAAAAATTCCGACATTAGTGGAAGTAGGAAACGGACGCTATATATTGCTGGTGGGAAATTCAGCTGGGACAGGCTTCCTGAAAACCGATTCAACAATATGTGACAGTATGCTTATAATCAGAAGGAAAATAAGTGCATTTCCATTGTGAAAAACAAGAGAGTGCACACACACACAAGAGAGTGCACACACACACAAGAGAGTGCACACACACACAAGAGAGTGCACACACACACAAGAGAGTGCACACACGGGATGCTTCTGAGAGCACATTGTTTTCTTTTCCTCCTATTGTTCTCAAATCTGGCAGACCTAAAGACTTCTATTTCAAAAAAGCCAGCATACTTCTTGCTCAGTTGTTTGGTAAATTTACTAGTAGATTTACTGGACTGGAGTTTTGAAGCAGGCTTAACAGGCTGAAGTGGCAAGCGCATCTTGGTAGCCTCTTGTTTCCTGAATGATGCTATGGTCCAAGTGTAAGCTGACAGCTCACATTATAGAGTGTCATGTGGGGTAGATGTGCTCCATAAGGAGAGTCCCTCCCATAGGGAGGTGCATGGTTTCCAGATGCTTGACACTGAGTGGGTTGGTGCAGAGCAGAGATGGAAGTAGCATCTCCCTTGAGTCCCAAGTGCTCACATCCTGCTTTCCTCTGTGGAAGTCCTGCTTTGAGAAAAGCCTCTCCTACAGCTAGACCTCATGAGAACAAACATGCCAGTTGCTCTTTGATTCTGCAGCTGAGATGAGTAGCAGTGTGTGCTCGCTTTGTCTTCCTAAATGTGCTTTTTCACATACTGACTTACTATTACATGTGCATGCCTGATGTGTGTGTGTGTGTGTGTGGGTTGCCACTTGTGCAGGGTCAGAGGAAAACTTTGAGGAGTTGGTTGTCTCCTTCCACCTTCATCTGGAACCCAGAAACTGAACTTGTGTAACCAGGCATGAATGGCAACCAGCTTTACTCACTGAGCCATCTTGCCAGCCTGAGATCTTCTTACCTTTCTCATACTCACATGGGCTGACGTGAACAGCAATGGGAGTCTGAGCAGTGGTCATGACTGTGCTGTGCTGCCGACTTCTACCCGGTGACTGCTGGATGAAGTGCAGTTGTGCACCACATTTGGCGTTTTCGGCGTTCAGGTACTCCGTACCTCACACGATGCTACCTGAAAATATTACCTAGAAAGTTTCAGAAGTGCACACTTCCTATGTGTTAAATGTGCAGTGGTGTGACAGCCTGTACCTCCCAGCTTTGTTCTGTTTGGGAATGTGGATCAGTCAGGCTGGATACACTTCCTGCCAGGTCCTCATCAGTAGCCATCTCTGTTATAAGATCAACTGTCTAGTACCTGGTGCTGTGTTCAAGTAACTCTTAATTTCTTAGCAATGCCCCCAAAGCACAGGACTGGTGAAGGGCGGAGATAAGTTTCCAAGTGCTTCCAAAAGGGGAGAGGCACACAGACAGAGAGACAAAGAACAAGTTGATATGACTTTTATCATAATATATTGTTATACTTATTCCATCTTGTTATTAACTCTTGCTGCTATTTAATTTACAAAGTAAGTTTTATCATAGGCATGCGAAGGTCAGACAGTGTCAGTAGGGTTTGTGTGGTGAGATCAGCAGTTTCAGGTATCTACTGTTGGGGCTATAACCTGTCCCTTCTTTCTACACTGACTGTTCCAATTTAGCTAGCAATACGTTAGCCACTGATCTAATTTCTCTGTCCCTTTTCTTTAAGTAGCTTACCTATGATATTCTCAAGTCTGTGTTTTGTATTATCTTCGGTTGTCTCCTGTATATAATCACATTGTGATGTGTGGGGTAGGAGTTGTTTTGTCTTGGTTTTTGCTTTGTTTTGTTTTGGGCTGAGTTTCTTGCATCCTTGAACTCACTATAGAGTCAGAGATTGACTTGAATTGCTGATCTCCTTCTGGTATGCTGCCCTAAGATGTGCTACACCTGGCTCCATGTGCAAGTCTTCCCCTTCTCCATGGGGGCTTCTCAGTCAGGCTGTTAAGGCTAGCTTCCATGCAACCCTGTGCTTGTGCCTTATTTCCTCTTTTCCGAGCCTGCTTCCTGTTGTTTTTCAGTCAATCTCAGAACACCCTTTACCATTAATATATATGAAAGCTGCACGAATCAGGATAAATTTGTTAGTGTATGGATTTAAAAAATATTTTATTTTTTTAAAATACTATGCTGGGGGTGGGGAGTCTGTGTGCATGAGTGTTCAGCTGTGCACAGGCCAGAAGAGGGGGTTGGAGTCTTTGGACCTGGAGTTACAAGCCGCTGTGAGAGCCATTTGGCTGTTGTGAAACAAACTATGCTTCTCTCAAGACAGGCTAGTGCTCTTAACTGCTCAACCGTCTCTTTAGTCCCAGGGACAAAGTTTTTGTTCACAAACGAAGATGTTTCTAATAGCAATGGACCTTCAAACTTCAAGATTTGCTACACATTCCTAGTTATAATCCTAGCGATTCTCTGAGAAGTGTCTCTCCTGGAAAGGGGACCTGCAGATTCTTCTGGATTCTTGAACAACAGAATATGAAGAATAAATTACTAGTCAATATGGGGACCAGACCAGAAACCTAGGAACATCAGGATGATCGGAATCAACTTTCCTGGGTTTCAACATGTGTTGTTCCACTCTAGAATAGTATCTACTATATATACTAAGAAACAGGGTCAGCGCTTATGTATAATGATTACAAAAGTTTTTAATTATACTAAGGAAAAGGCAGAATCTTGGTTACGTGAGGCCTTCACCTAAGTTGTAGAAAATTCTTAAGTATACTGTGTAGGAGGTCCCACTTGCCTAGCCTGCACAAGGCACTGGATTCACCCTCCAGCAAATCAAAGTAAATAAATGAACCAAACTAAACAGATTAGAGCAATGGCTTGCTTTTGAAAGGAGTTTTACAAACAGGTATTTGAAATATATACATCTGGAGATACGGCTCAGTTGTGGAGCAAACCTCTGGAGCAAACGTTGCCTGGACAAAAAGACCTGATGTTTCAGTGGGACTCAAGTGGTACGGAGAAGTTTTAACTTTTTCACTTCTAAATTCATCGACTACAACAACAACAACAACAACAACAACAACAATAATAAATAATTTAAGCTAGTATATAAAAGACAAGTTTCATATTGATATTTTAAAAATATATTTATTTAATGTCTATAAATGCTGTATTTGTATGTACACCTGCATGCTAGAAGAGAGCACCAGATCTTATTACAGATGGTTGTGAGCCACCATGTGGTTGCTGGGAATTGAATTCAGGACCTCTGGAAGAGGGAGCAGTGCCCTTAACCACTGAGCCATTTCCATAGACCCTCATGTTGATACTTATATCATATTCATCATTATACTTTGCTTGTATTTGCCCTTACAATGCTCCTGTCTCTCCTCCTTTCTCTTGCTGGTTCTTCCACTCAAATATTTGTCCTTCTGCTCATGTCATATATGTGGATGTGGGTGTGGGTGTGGCTGTGGCTGTGTGTTGTAGTTTAGCCTAAGAGAAAGCACACATTGCTTTGTCATTCTTCTCTCCCATTGCCCTCTAATATTCTGATTCTTCCTTTAGACCTTTCCTCCACTCTCAGTGCCTCGCCACTCTACTTTCATGTTCTATACATTTAATATTTGCATCTAGTTTCCACATGGAACATTAAACATCTCTCTTGGTGACCAATTACAGTTAACATGGTTTCCACTTTCATCTGTTTTTCTATAAATGACATAATTTCATCCATCTCCGTGGCTGAACAGAATGTATACAAAAATATAAAATTTACTTTATTCTTCTCTTGATGGACATGTAGGCTGAGTCTGTGTCTTGGTCTTTATGATACTGCCTGAGTGAGCATGGGTACTCAAGTGCTTCTGTGCTGTGCTGATTTATAGGCCTTCAGATGGAGACCCAGGAGCAGTGCAGATGGAGTCTATGATAACTCTGGTTTGAATTTTCTGAACAACCTTTTTATGGCTCTCTACAGTAGCTGCAGCAGCGTAGATCTAATCAGTGGTGAATAAAGAATCCCTTCTCCCACACAGCCTCACCAGCATTTTGGTGTGTTCTTGATGACAGCTGGTCTTACTGGAATGAGGCATATTCTCAGTATGGTTTTACTATACCTTTCCTCGAGGGCTGAGAATGCTAAAACTTTTTCAAATATTCATTGGCACGTTAAGTTCATTTGCTTACTTACTGATAGGATAAATTTTGGTGTTTGGATTTCTTTGTAGATTCTAAATATCAAACTCCCCATAGACTGTACCATTGCAAGGATTCTCTCCCACTCTGGAGGTCATCTCTCCACTCTGTTGATAGCTTTCTTCTGTTTTGCTTCTCAGAAGCCTTTGAATTTTATTTCTTGATTGTTGGAATTATTTCCTAG
This sequence comes from Arvicanthis niloticus, assembly GCF_011762505.2. Taxonomy (NCBI): domain Eukaryota; kingdom Metazoa; phylum Chordata; class Mammalia; order Rodentia; family Muridae; genus Arvicanthis; species Arvicanthis niloticus. Next base: position 1,808,580 of record NC_047678.1, on the reverse strand, counting down.
GGTATTGGAGTTTTTTCAGCTATACCTTTGTTTTGAAGGGTTTTCCCCCTGACAGTTTCAGAGTTTCCGATCTTTCATTAAGGCCTTTGATCTATTTTGAGTTGATTTGTGTACAGGTTAAGAGGCACGAGTCTAGTTTCATCTTCCTATTTGTGAATGCCAGTTTTCTCAGCATCATTTGTTGAAGGAGCTGTATTTACCCCAGTGCACTTTTTTCCTCAGCTATAATTATGTGATTTGTGTTTGGGTCTTCTATTCTATTGCAATGTTTATGGATTACTGTTATTATTGAAAGCATGAAGTTGTTGTGTTTGACATGGCTACTTACCTCCTCGCTCACTTGGCCCCTCTTTGTTATAGTGAAAAAGTATAAACAAACACATTTAGTAAGAGGACACTCTAACTGAACAAAGATGCAGTTTGTATTGCATTTAGTAATACATATAATTGTCATCTTCATAGACAAATTTGAGAGAAGAAATAAATATTTACTAAGACAATGGTAGCCGGGCAGTGGTGGTGCATGCCTTTAATCCCAGCACTTGGTAGGCAGAGGCAGGTGGATTTCTGAGTTCGAGGCCAGCCTGGTCTACAGAGTGAGTTCCAGGATAGCCAGGGCTAAACAGAGAAACCCTGTCTCGAAAAACCAAAAAAAAAAAAAAAAAAAAAAAAAAAGAAAGAAAGAAAGAAAAAAAAAAGACAATTGTAAACAAATGGGTATTCTATAGAAAAAGGTCCTCTAAATTCTTTAAAAATAATTTTTTATTATTATTCTATCATCACAATCATCATTATTATTAGAGAGAGAGAGAGACAAAGAGAGAGAGAGTGTGTGTGTGTGTGTGTGTGTGTGTGTGTGTATGTGTGTGTGTGTGATGGGTGTGAGTGCATGTGGAGGTTAAAGAACAACCTGAGGAGTCAGTTCTCTCCTTCCACATTAATATGGGTTCCAGGAGTTATTCCTGTCACAAAAAATATGTTTTTAATTTTTTAAAACATTTAAAAACCACAAATTCATGAAAAAGTTACAAGTACCCTTTTCCCCTGAAGGCTGATATAAGCTTCTGTCCAGCCTTCTCATCAGTTCTTCAGGATGTGTTACCCCCGAAGAGTGCTATACTTCTGTTTGCTACAGTGCACACAAGGTTACTGACCTAACAGCGACACTTCTCTGCGTGTAAACCTCACCTCTTTTAGTTTCTGTGTCTTCTACATCAAGATGACCTATATCAGAATCTTGTGTTGGGTCGCCTCTCTTTAATTTATTTCTGCTTGCAACATTTTCTTAGTCCTTTGCTGACATTTCTAAAGAGGACGGGTCACTTGTTTTGTAGAATGACCTTCATTTAGGGTATTTTCCAGTGATTGCTTGTGATTAGACTTAGCAGTCTTATCCTTGGTGGAGCATTTGCCTTGTGTTAAATGCCAGAAGGTCTCCTTTTTGATACTAGAAATAGAATTTTATTGGTATAAGAAGGCCGAGTACTTGGCCTAGAGTTCTGTGACACTTCATCCTTTCTAATGTTAACACTTTCTTTAGACCTTGTCTCAGCGTGGTATGAGGCATAAACTGTGGTAGACCGTCATGTCGCTGTGATGGTGTTGCATGGGGCTTCATAATCTTCACACAGCTGACTTCTGGGCTGCATGACTGTATGCCATAGGGGCCTGTCCTGAGCACAGTGGGATATGTATCAGCATCTTTGACTTAAATACACTAGGCACAAGTACATTCACCCCCTACTAATGGCAACCAGAAATGTCTTCAGACATTGCCTAAGCCCCGGACGGTAAGATCACCATGGCTGGAAAGTGCTGCGTTAGCTCACTTGGTTTTCTGGCTTGAACCCTAGTGGTCCTTAAGTCTTTTATGAAACTGAAAGAGAATAGTTGAGACAAACATTTTTCTGCTCCGGGTCCATTCCTGTTTAACTGTAATTAGAACAGTTTACCACATTTACCAACAGCATCTTCAAATACTAAATATTGCTGACATTCTGGGTAAGAAATTTGCCCGGTTTAAACTTTAGTGTTCATTTCCCAGCAAGTATCACCGCAGGCAGAAAACTCTTTGATGCTGTTAATCATTCAGAATTTACTAGAAAACAACTCACCCCAAACAAACAGCTCCCACTTTCCTCTATAATAACTAGATGTTTCTAATTCCATCATCCTTTTTATGCCTTTAAGAATACATGTTTGCTTTACACATGTTGGCAAGTAACTACTCTGTCCTTATACTTGGTTTTATACCTTTTGAACACTTGCTCACCTCCACCCACTACTCTGTATTTCTATTGAGTTGGAGGGCCTTCAAGAATGAGAGCTGTATGTACCTCTTTATTCCCAACGAGCATGGAAGATGGGTAAAACATCAATAATGGACATTCAATGATCGTGGGGTGTGGCTTGATCCAGCTGCTTATGCTGGGAGGGAGAACTAAAGATTTAACTATAGGACAGATGGCTATCATACTTGCCTTCAAGCTTGCAGGTGGGGACATCTTGAATGACCCTTATGGGGCTAGAGAGAAAAATCCAGGTTGTCAGAGAAGATCTGGGAGAAATTCTGGTGCTCTGCCCTCTCTGTTGTCTCAGAACCCCTGTGATTCAAAAACAGAGGAAAGGTCTTTGAATCTTTTCTGGTACTTCATGAGATCTCCCTACTGTTACTACTTTCCCATTTATAGACTCTGAGTGATAGACTTTTTCCTGAAAACTTGTGTAAAGGCATGGAAAGCACTTACACACGTCCTGCAGCTACCATGTGACCTTTCTCTTAGAAAGTGGCTTTAAGAGAGGCTGTTCTTTTTCATTCAACATGCTATCATGAACTCAGTTCTTCCATTTAAATTTTAAAAGATCAGTTTTTTTTATTTATTAGTTTTCCATGACTGATGACATCTCCTTTTTCTTAAGTTGTCTGTGGAGTGCTTAGTAGATATTCTTTATTTGACATATTTTAGGGGCCCACGGCAGTCTTACATCATAAGTAGGCACTTTGGGGATGTCAAAGCCATGATCCCTCTTCATAGCTTATCTACGAAGTCAAAGGCAGCACAGGGCTTTGTCCAGTTCAGTGAGTTGGAAAGTAGCCAGATTTCACTTCACATCCAGACCTGATTGCCTGAGAAAGTTCGTACTCTCCTCGCTCCAGGCTTCCTTCAAGTGTATAGAGACTGTAATTAGGAAGACATGAAAATACTGAAATAAAAATTGAGAAAAGTAAAAATGTGGCCAAAAGACTTTGAAATGTAGATACATGCTTTTTCTTTCACTCTTTGTGGGCTCCACATGAAGTTTGGGAAGATGTAAAATCTACTGCATTTTGTATGTTATGTCTCTGTGGCCACTACACATGGACATAAGCTGATTCTTTCAGGGCTTGAAGTATTTCTCCTTAAATAAATCTATTCAGTCCATTAACCATAGCTAATGTTTTCACTCTGGTCTGAACATGTCACAGCTAACGACCAATGTGCAATGAGAAAGAAAAATGAGTGCATTCATGAATCATTCTCTGTTCTCACTTTAGACAAGTTAATTTTCCTTAAATTATCAGGTTCTATCTTAACCGTAGGCCATTTGTGGTTATCAAGAATAAATGTTTGGAAGTTTAGCCTTCAGTCTTATGTTTTACAGCGAGAGCCAAATTCAATTAGCCTGGTAACACAAAAACACTTGAAGTGCGAATTAAAATTTTTGAAAAAGGGCTAATTCTTAGATTGTAAGTTTGCGCTGCCAATGAACAAGACTTTTCTTTTCTTTTGATGAACATGTTAATATACTTAAACTAAGAGGATATATTCTCCTTCCAAGTAGTCATATTAGAAATTAAAGAACATATATTATGGCAGGAGGGATGGATAATTCAAACTTCACCTGAAAACCAGACACTAAAGTAGGACACTCACAATACCTACCATCTTTAAGATGCAGTTGATCTTAAAGATGGTAGGGCCAAGGGTGTGACGGTAGCATCTTTGGAGTCCCCAGTCCTATGAATGAAAGAAATATTAGCTTAGATTTTTTTTATTGGATATTATATTTACATTTCAGATTTTATCCCTTTACCCCATTCCCCCCACCACCCAGGAACCCCCTATCCCATCCCCTTCTCCTGTTTCTATGAGGATGTGCCCCCACCTACCCCCCCACTCCCACCTCCCCACCCTCGAATTGCCCCCCTCCCCAACTCAGTGTTCAGCCTTCATGGGACCAAGAATCTCCTCTCCCACCTATGCCCAACAAGGCCATCCTCCCCTACATATACAGATGGAGTCATGGGCCCCTCCCTATGTGCTCCCAGGCTGGTGGTTTAGACCCTGGGGAGCTCTGGTTGGTTGGTATTGTTGCTCTCCTCATGGAGCCACAAACCCTTTCAGTTCCTTCAGTCTTCCCTCTAACTCCTCCATTGGGAGTCCCTTGGCTCAGCCGTTAAAGGCTAGCTCACAACCAAAATAGCTTAGATTTTTACAAAGTTGTTTCATCGACTTTAACATCGAGTTTAAAACTGTTTTTCTCATTTAAAGTGATGGTTAATCTTCATTGTCAATTGACTAGATTAAGAAGCACCCGGGGACTTAGAGATACACACTTCCAGGTGTGTATGTGATAGTGTTTCCAGAGACAACTAAATCATGAAGGCTCTGACCTAATCAGTGTGTTGATCTCTTGATGGATTCATAATATGACAGCATGTGACCGTGGCGTTCTGCCCAGGCACCATCTTACACCGTGGACTGGAATACATCCTCTTTTCAGTTGTTTCTGGCAAGTAGTTGTTCACAGCAACAGGAAAAATCGTGTACTGCATTTATTATAACTTCATTTTCTTTTGTTTTACATGGATGCCATAAAATCAATGATTTGAGCACTAAATTTAAATCATTACTGTAACAGATTCTCCATATTAAAAATTGTAATTTTACAGATTATATTGGAGTATATATCCTTTGGATATCTTTCCTTCTAATGCTTAGTCATCTCTTTAGAACTTTCTATTACTATGGATGTAATGTATATACATCTAGACTTTTCCATAGTTACTCATAGGAAAGAAAAGACGTGCGCGCGCGTGGTGTGTGTGTGTGTGTGTGTGAAAATGCTCAGTTGGTAGAAAGACTGCCTAATAGGCAGGAAGCCCTGGGTTAGGATCCCAGAAAACCACATAAAAACAGGTATGGTTGCACGTGCTTATAATCCCAGTACTTGGGAGGTACTTACAGGAAGTTCAGAAGTTCAAGGTCATTCTCAGTTACACAGAGAGCTTGAAGCAAGACTGGGATATATGGGAGCTGGGAGTTGTGAAACAGAAAGAATTTGAAGGTGATCAGGGCTACAGCTCACTCTCCTACTGGTTTTACTTGCACCTCTGTTCTCTCCAGTTGTGTGCGAGCATGAATCTCAACTTCCCCATCAAGGTGAGGTTGAGAGACAGTTTGCACAAATCTTGACTATTTTTAAAAGATCTTCTATGAGCTGTTGGTTCGCATTCTTGTCTCTGTTTTCAGTTGAATTTTTCTATCCTTACATGACTTGATTCTAATCTTTTACTGTTACTCAGGTGAGAACATCATATCCTATCCCTTGCCCTTTACCTGATAAAAGCAACTTAGGGGAAAGTGGTTTATTTGGCTTACAGATCACGGGGGCATACTGGGGGCATCATGACTAGGAAGGCATGGAAGCAGGAGCCTGAGGCTGGCTTCCACACTGCTTTGGCAGTTCAGAAGCAGAGCAAGAACAGGAAGTGGGGGCAGGCTATAAATAAAAGCTTAAAGCCTGCCTCCTTCCTCCAGCAAGGCTTCACCCTCCTGGTACTCCTGTCATTCCTCCCATTTAAATGGTTTTTTATTTCATTTCACACAGCTTTCCGATTCTAACATCATGCATATTCACCTGAATTTTCTTTTAATAATTTCTTACCATTGGGGAAAATTTCTAAAATATTTATTTACACATTTATTTTATGCATTATTATTTTTGTGTTTGTAGTATGGGAGTGTGGGCATATAGTGTCATGCTACATAAGGTCAGAAGATATCTTTTGGGAGTTGGTTCTCTCCTTCTCCATGAGTTCGGAGTATCCAACTTCAGGTTGTCAGGCTTATTAATATTTAATGATAAATTAGATTATGGTTTTTTTTCTCTGCTGCAACTTTTCTAGCTCATCTGCCTTACTGATCTGAAAGTTAAGTCTTGGTCAGGAGGGCTCAGCTCATTGTGGTTGGTGGTTCTGCATTCTGTAAGAAAGTAGGAGCCAGTAGGCAGCACCTACCACCACCACCACTCATGGCCTCTGCATTAGCTCTTGCCTCCAGGTTCCTGCTCAGTTTGAGTTTCTGCCCTGGTTTTCTTCGTGGTAGACTATAATGTGGAACTGTAAGCAAATAAACCCTTTCCTTCCCCAACTTGCTTTTGATCATGGTGTTTGTCGCAGCAATAGAAAACCTAACTAAGACATCAATTTTAGTCCATTATAAGAATTTTGTCTATTCTTTGAAAAGGGTTTGGAGCAGAGAAAGAGCATGATGTGACTTAATGTTTAAATGTTATATAATTCAGAAGCCTCCATATAGCTTCCGAATTAAGATGACAGTGCAAGGTAGCCATGGAGGCCTGTAATTCTAGCACTTGAGATAAAAGAACTAACATGAATTTGAGGCTAGCCTGGGCAACAGAGGACTTCAAGGTCAGTCTGGACTGCAGAATGAGATTCAGTCTCAAAACAACAACATGAAACAACAAACAATCAAAACCAACATAAGAAACAAACCTGAAGGGTGTTGTCATTGGGTGTGGTGGTCCAGGCCTGTGATCCCAGAATTCACACAAACAGCCCAAGATCAGAAATTTACGAGTCCAAGACCAGGCTGAGCAAGTCAGCTTGAGGTCAACATGGGCTGTATGTAGTGTGATCTGGTCTCTCAAAAGAAAAGAACAAGAGGAGGAGGTGACAATGTTGTATAGCTCGACAAGAACAGAAAGGAAAGCAGCAGTTAGGTGGAGACCTTTGCGTTTTTGCGAACCTGGCAGATGATGGAGCTGGGTCGGAGTGGAAGCAATGGGAGCGGCGCAGAACTGCGGTTCTAGGATCTGGGGGTGAGCGTGAGAGACAGAGGAAGAAATCTGAGTTTCACACAGCAGCCTGAAGGATGGAGTCACCTATGGGATGGCGACAGATGTGGAGCAGGGACAGTTGTAGGAGTAAGACCAGAGACTGCATTTGCGCACACTGAACTTGCAATGCCTATTTAAACACAGAAGCAAAGATGCTGACTAGATGGCTGCATATGCAAAATACAGATGAGTGAGAACCATCCAGGCTGGAGCCAGTGTTACTGACAGGTGAGCAAATACACTCTCTGTTAATGAACTGCAAGTTTTTGTACGTCAGAAGGTGCGATTTGGCTAGCTGTGAGGCGAGATACCATTTTGTTCTTAGCAGGAACAAGGAGAACTGTGCATAAATTTAGCTTCATAAATAGGGAACAGTGAGGTGTTAATTTTGACGTTGAGGAAAAGCAGTGCTTCCTAAAGGCACGGATGCTTGGGGTGCAGGACCTTCTAATTCTCACAGCAAGCATTTTGGTCTCTTTTGTTAATATTGTGCATTGGGAGGAATTTCCATCTGAAAGAATAACTCATAAACGGTAAGCACTGGGGTGTCAGGCCAGTGTCTCATGAAATAAGTTAAGCAGGTGTGGAACTCCATAATCCCAAGGATGACATCAAGGTCTGATGTGTTAGATTCCTAAGACCAGACAGGGAACAGCCCGGCATCTCTGCCAGGATGACCTCTACAAAGTGTAATATTTCCAGTTAAATATTTAGTCATCATGATAGTTTTCCATGGTTTTAATTCATAAAATATGGTTGTTTTTTTCACAGCCACAGGAGTGTGGCAGTTTTTTTTTTCAGCTGTCTCCTCCTTTCTCTACATCATTTTTTGTTTTATTCTCAGTTAACACTTAATGTGAGCACAATTCAATTATCACTTTCTTTCAGAAATACAAACATCTATATGTATTTCTGAATAAGAAAATAGGGTGATATAAAAAACACCAGTCCAGCTCATGGGTAAGGGATACAAATATAATGAAATTATACAGGTAAACTAAGATAAGACACATCCAATGGCTTATGTTTATAATTCATTCAAAAATTTCCTCTAGTTAAGAGTGTGCTTTCTGGGTCAAATGTGTTACAGTGGCTCATGTCACTGAATGGTTCCCAGAAAACAGCTTCAGGGGAATCATGTGGATTGACACTGGAGATTCATGGGCTCTGCCTATTTTTAGCTGTTTTAATTGAGCAACCCCAAACTATGTATTTATGTGAAAAAAAAAAAACAATATTCCGCTGTGTTTTCCCTTGGGAAGGAGTTATAACAGAACAGGATAACACAGTGATAAAAACAGTGATGTTTTATTAATATTTTTAGTGTGCCAAATAATGTGTACATGTGTGTTGTCTTCTTTAGGGTTTTACTGTTGTGAACAGACACCATGACCAAGGCAATCCTTCTAAGGACAACATTTAATTGGTGCTGGCTTACAGGTTCAGAGGTTCAGTTCTTTATCAAGGTGGGAACATGACACCATCCAGGCAGGCTTGGTGCAGGGGGAGCTGAGAGTTCTACATCTTCATCTGAAGGCTGCTAGTGAAAGACTCATTTCCAGACAGCTAGGATGAGGGTCTTAGAGCTGATGGCCACAATGACACACCTATTCCAACAAGTCCACACCTCCAAAGAGTGCCACTCCCATAGCCAAACATATTCAAATCATGACACGGGCTCACACATATCAGAGAAAATACATGGTTTTCCTCTCTTCCCTCTACTCACCCCCATAGTTCCCTTTTTATTTTTATATCACACACACACACACACTCGGATGCTCGAAGTGTAGATTCGACATATGAGAAAATTGTAATACTTATTTAATGTGACCGTCTGTGTGTCTACCTATTTTCTTACAAACAATATATAATCCCCTTGTACTTTAAAGCTGGATGAAGCTCCACTCTATGCACATTCATTTGCTGGTGAGCATGGAGAGGATTCTGCACCTTGGCTATTGTGAGTGGTGCTGCAGTAAATACAGAAATGCAAGTGTCTTCTGGGTAGTGCTTTGTGGTGCTGCTCCAGATGACTGTCCGTCAGCAGGGAATAAGGGCTCCTCTCTCCTTGTGTCCTTGACAGCATTTGTCGTTGTTTTCAATGACAGCCATTCTGACTGAAGTGATATAGAATCTCGAAGCAGTTTTCATTTTGCATCTCCACTATGGCTGAGATGCTGAACAGTTGTGCATGTCTATATTGGCCATCTGTATTACTTAATAAATATCTGTTAGTTCATCTACTTATTGACTGGGTGGGGTTTTATTGTTATTTTATGTGTATGGATGGATGTTTTGCCTGCATGTATGTCTATGTACCACGTGTATGCCTTGTGTTTTTTGAGACCAGAAAATAGTATAAGATCCCCTAGAACTGGAGTTACAAATGATTGTAAGCCACCATGAGGGTTCTAGGTATTGAGATAGTGCTCTTAACCACCGTGCCATCTGTCCAGTCCCCAAGGATGGTTTTCATCTCTCTCTCTCTCTCTCTCTCTCTCTCTCTCTCTCTCTCTCTCTCTCTCCCTCTCTCTCCCTGTTTAACTTTGAAAGTTCTTTGTAGATTCTAGAGTCTAGATTGTAGAGTCTAGATTGTAGACTGTAGAGTCTATATACTGATTCTGTCCGGTATATAGTTGATAACATTTTACCTTCTGTAGGCTACCTCTTCTTTCCCTTGCAGATGATCTCAGGAATTTCATCACTTTTTCTGTGTCCTGGATATTAAATGCCAAGAAGTTATCTATAAAGGCTACAGTACATTCCTTTCTTCATATGACTGTAGCTCAAATAACATGGGAGACAGTGGTGAGCAGGAGAGGTGCACTCCAAGCAGCAATCCCCTGGGATGAAGTGTTGACAATGCATGCCCCACCCCTGGCCTTAAAGCTCTTGGGTCACAGGCATATCTTTTTCTCATCAATACAATTTGTCTACTCTGTGCCAAGAGATAAATATTTCAACTTCATACTCAGTCTTCTAGTTTTGTTTTGTTTTTGTTGATGTTGTTCTGTTTTTCTATTGTGGGTTTTTTTTTTTTTTTTTTCTTTCTCTGAGACAAGGTCTTACTGTGCAGCACTGGCTGGCCTGGAGTTCACTATGTAGACTAGGTCAGCTCCAAACTCACAGAAATTCACCTGCCTCTGCTTCCCAAAAGCTGGGTTTAAAGGAATGTGCCATCATGTCTGGTTTCATTTTTTTAATTTCAATATCACTGTAAAGTTCTCAAGTACAAATGGTATCATTGACAACAAAACCCAAAACCAAAATAAGCATCTGAGTATATATGCTCTGTGGCCCCTTCCTCTCAACCAGTACCTCTCTGACTCTCTCTCTTCCACTGCGCTTGGGTGACTGTTGTCGCAGTGGGTAAGGTAGAGGAGAGCGTAGGAGAGGTGACTTCTCTCAGAGTAAAGTTGAAGCAGTGGTATAGAGTACCTGTCTCTGTATAGTCGGTCTCTGTATAGTCTCCGGGTAACTGCACAGACTGGGTAAGAGGCTTGATTTGAATTTGAAAGAAAATGGTATTAGAGTTTAGAGTCAGGGAGAAAAGAGATTTCCTCTAGTAATATTTGTGCAAACTTTATTTCTTCACAGCACCTTCCCACCTTCTTTGTACATGCACATCCACATTGATGCACTTCTATATGACTCAGTTGAAAATATTTTGTAAGATCTTCTTCTTCCTCTTCTTCTTCTGCTTCTTCTGCTTCCTCTTTCTCTTCTTCCTCTTCTTCCTCGTCCTCTCTTCCTTCTCCTCCTTCCTCTCCCTCTCTTCCCTTCTCTTCATCCTCCTCCTTCTATGACATAAAGTCTCACTGTGTAACTCTTGGTTGGTCTGAAATTCTCTATGTAGAACAGGCTGACCTCAAACTCACAGTGAGCCTTCTGCACTGGCCTCCCAGGTGCTGTGATTAAAGGCCTGTGCCACCACACCTGGTCAACTTACTCTTATTTTTCATTATCTCTGACCTTCGGGATTTATAGTAACCTGCCAGGATGGGCAAGCTAGATGTTTGCAGTTTATTGTCTTGGTTGGTTCAGTGTCCCTTCGGTTAGGTTGGTGACTCATATAGCTGTGCCTTTTTTCTAGTATTCTTTGCCCCATGTTCCCAAACCCTGAAGCTAAGATGTTCAAATTTGTGCTACACGGGGCCTCAGGAGCTCACTTCTCTCCATAGCTGGCATGTAGAGCTGACGGGGGGTGGGGGGGACAGGGGGTATTTAAACTATTACCTCTCAATGAGATGCAGCCAAAGCTGTCCCCTAAAGGTATTCAATATGCTGAAAGGGCAGACACCTGGAGACTTCACCTTTGGTAGAGGTGGGGATGGGGTGGGGGAGGGAGGAATGGCAAGGGTGTTATTGTGGAAGCAGACTGTATAAGGAAGCTGAAAGGCAGGGTCAGAGTTCATGGCTCACTCCCAGGAAGGGTACTAGGAAAGCACACAGACACCTCTGGAGTGTCTAAGTGTACACCAACTCTCTATGCCCACTTGAGGGTTCTTGTGGGTGAGAGAATGCTTCCTGTTGCTCCACTTGAGCACCCACATGAGTGCTCTTCCCCTGAGTCCTTTGCCACAGGGACACACTTCAGCCTTGCACAGTGGTAGTCAAGAGGAGTCCTTGACTGTTCTCTAACGAATGTCTCCAGGCTCCTGGGTGCATGGCAAGTGGGGATGAAGTTATATTATATAGCACCTTCATTTGGCACGTGAGAGAACAAAGGAACTCAAAGACATTGCACCATTGCCACGTCAGTCACATCCCAGCAACGCACTGACTACACTCTGGTCCCTAGCTCTGAGTGTCCTGTGAGGATTATTATACACTGAGGACAAACTTGAAGTTTGTCTCTGTACTTTGAGCCTAATTCATTTAGCTTTTTTTCTGTATTCTCTGAAGACCTAGAAAAATATTCGTAATATTATGCTAAGTGAAAATACATATATGATCCTGCTTTAAAAATATACAGACATAATTTTAGAGAATGGAAAAATCCTATGTCCCAGCCAATAAATATTCTGCTTTGGTGTCATGAGAAGTAATAAAATGGGTGTTCTGGAGTTCAACTTGTTTGGATTCAAATTCCAGTAGGAAAGTACTTTTTCCTCTATACCTCAGATTCCCCATGTGTAAGGTTTGATGATGGTGATGTGCAATGGCAAGCACACAGTAGGGCTGCATGTGTTAGGCATTTTGATTATATGCATTTTCAAAGGGTTAGGTTCCCTATAATCTAAACTTAAAGTTTCATTTTAAACTTTCTTATTACTAGTGTGTGTGTGTCTGTGTGTGTGTGTCTGTGTGTGTGTGTGTCTGTGTCTGTTTTCTAAGGACTGTACTCAGGTCATCAGGCTTAAGGTCAGGTACAAAGAGAGGCCTTCAGTATTATATAGTAAACGTCACAAGAGTTATGGCCCAACATGTTTGCCACAAAAAGCTTTGAAAGTATTAGTTTTTCATAAGTCAGCTTGTTTGGATCAGTTCTATTTTCATAACTGCTATGTTTTATCTTTCCTATAAACAAATCATGTCCATTGAACCTAGGGGTGGGGCTATCATACTGTCCACTTAAGTGGATTTTTTTTTTTCATTTTCTGTAACACTAGAGAAGCTCTGTCTGTTCTTTGACCATATTGTCTTGATCATTTCAAAATAAGCCACACAAAAGTTAGGATTGGGACATAGAAGTTGAGGATTAAGTCCTATGTCCCAGCATGAGTGTTCAACCTGGGGTGAGGGGAAGAAGGAAAATAAGTTTCCAGACAATAATTCTGACAATTATTTCAAGATAGCTGAAACTCCAAGGTATTGAGTTTGTATAATATTTTTTTGGAGACAGGTTCTAATGTTTCCCAGGCTGCCTCATGGTTGTGTTCCTGAGGGTGATCTTGAACCTGTGTTCTTTTCCTCAACTTCCCAAGTTTTAGGACTACAGGCATGTGTCACCATGTCAGCTTTGTTTATCAGCATTGGGGAGCAAACCCAGGGCTTCATGCATGACAGGCAAGCATCTATTATGTGAGCTTCCTCTCCAGGCCTCAGGGTAACGTCTTGATCCCAACCGCTTACCTACAGAATTAATTCAACATCTAATATTATTTATTCCAAGATTAGATTATACTCTTTCAGAATGTGAGTAGTCCCCACCAATATGATATTTAGGTTCTATTTTAAAAATTGTTAATATACATAAATGACCGTGCCATGGGAAAGCTGTGATGGCTGAATGCCCTTTCAGCAGCAGGTAGGTGACTTGCTTCTAAGCACACCACTGTATCACAGGAGGAATCCCTTCACCTTTCTTGCCTTTCATACATTGGCTGGAACTTAGCAAAAATGGCTTGCTGGTTCTTGTCAGCTTGATAAGGCCTAACATTTCCTGACGGTTTTAGACAAGCAGTCCATGCCAAATTCTTAATGGATTTTCAAAGGAAGCATCCTGAGACATGTTGTGACCTACCTGCTGGGAGGTTTTCTGTTGTCTTCAGGGGAAAAGCTAATGATTGCAGGGTTCAGGGGACTGCTGGTCATGGGATCATTGCTGGCTGTTGGCTGTGGCGGGCTCTAAGTACTTTTGAAAATCAGAGTCTGGAGTCAGTAGAATATCCTTTCTCAAAATAACACTGCCTTGAATTACTTACAATTACTTAACTTACTAGCAGGGGACTAATGTAAATATTTGGGAAAGCTGACTCCCAGGAAACACATACTAGTTTGAAATTCTGAGTATTATCTTGTAAACTCTCTTACGAATGCAAAGTGTGTGGGTAAGCCTAATGTGGAAACAGGAACTGTTTGACAGTTGGTAAGCTTGCAAATGAAGGCCATCTCTGCTGACTCAGTGGACCAAAAAGCACCACCACCACCACCAACAACAAAAAAGATATGCCCAGGAGGGAGTGTGGACATTGTGAACCATAAGGGTAGGGTGGATGCTCCAAGGAAAGGTTACAAAGCATCGGTTCAGAGTCAAGGCAGAGCTGCAGGAAGGGAGATGACAGGACAGTCTCACTTCTTTCAATAGGTACACAGCAGCTGAATGATGAAGCCAAGGGATCTGAGAAGGCAGTGAGAATTTCTCAACATCTTCCCAACAGAATGTGTCCTAGAATTCATTTTTATGTCTCATATAAAATTTCTTTCCATACAGGGAATGCTTCTTTAAGTAATGTGGTTCAAGCAATGATTCTTCTAAGTTCAGCCCTGAGCCACAAAAATAATAGGAGTAACACACACACACACACACACACACACACACACACACGCACACACACACAATACAAACACAAATCATAGTTTGAATGTAAAACTCAAGCACCACATTTAAGGAAATTCAGCTCCAAAGTTAAAATATTTCTAAAAGTGGTGGCAAGGAGTCATCACAGACACTTGCAGAAGAGAAGCAATAAAATTCGGTTTGTTAATATAAAACCAAGCGGGATCAGAGACAGCATGCGGTGTCATTAGATCTTAGGTCATTAGATTATCTTGGCTGGCTCTTTACTTAGATGAGCCATGCTGCTTGCTTTGGGCCTCCAGGCAAACCGTATGTGGCAAGAATTGACGTATGACTAGTTTTCAGCACAGCACTCTGTGTTATTTCACAGGCCTCTGACATTTGGCCTTCCCCCAGGACAGACGCTAGTGGTCTTCACCAATGCCTTCCTTTTCCTTTTGTGATACTTACTAACTTCTTAATGGGTTTCTATTTAAGACACTTCTCCACAGCTAGGAGCAACGAGATCCTTGGAAAAGAAAAGTTAATTTCTCTCAAAGACCAGAACAATGAGTCTTTGTAGGTCAAAGGAAAAGGGAGGCCCACGGTAGAGATAATCAGGGTTCATCCTAAGTCGGTGTTTTCTCTCTTCCTTCTTTCCTTCAAATAAAATCAGAAGTGGGGAAATAAGATCTAGAAAAATATTTGAAGGAGAATTGTATCCCAAGCCCTATAATGGCTCCTTTTTTCTTAGCCAGAGGCCACCCAGAGGCTTGAATGGTGTTCCCTTGGAGACTCCTGAAGGTATTCACTCTTGAGTAGCTGAAGTGCATCTCCTTCAGTGGTGAGATTTCCGGGCCACACAGAAATGGAAGCAGCTTTCTGGTTTTTGCCTCCAAGATGACTAGCTTTGCAAGTCCTTAGCTGCAGGGCTTACAGGTAGCCACTAATTCCCCCAGACTTAGCAGCAGAACCCGTGCCTAGCATGTGTGAGGACCTGGGTTCAATCGAAAGCATCCTTCCCCTACAAAATGGAGTAGAGATCAGATGTTCTCAAAGGTCATTTTAGAGCAAGATTTCTCAATTTTGCCTTTTTAAAATATACTTCAGAGGACCATGGAAGAAATTAATTAAAATAATTGTGAATGGCAGGTGGGAGTAGGATAGGGTGGTCTTGATAATCGTTCCTGTATTTTTTTTTTAATTTTGTTGTTGTTTTGGATTTTTTTTAGATTTATATTTAATTCTCTGTCTCTGTCTCTGTCTCTGTCTCTGTCTCTGTCTCTGTCTCTCTCTCTCTCTCTCTCTCTCTCTCTCTCTGTTGGGGGGGGGGGTATGTAAACTTGTGTGTCGGGTACTCATTGGGTCACCTGGAGCTAGAACACAGCGGGCATTGGAAACTGAACTGCTTCTAGCCCTGTCCTGAGTTCAGGACTTTTTACTTCTACCATCCATTTCAGACAGTAGCGGATGTGGATTTGCCTGTTGGGTCCTTCATGTTCACCTTAGCACTCGGTAGGCTGAAGGAGCAGGGACACAAATCTCAGGCTAAGCTGAACCACACAGCTGGATTCCCGCCTCAGACAGGGAGACAGGTGTACAGGAAATGACCAAGAGAAGATGATTTACCTTTCTGTCTTACATTGCGCCAAACTTTTTTTTTTTTTTTTTTTTTTTTTTTTTACTTAAACTCGCCTCACTTTATCTATAACCTGGCATTTTCCCACCGAGATTTCCTGTCTTCATGAGAGCAGGAAATCTGAAGACAGCGTGGGCGAGGACCCCCGAGACTGTCAGGATTTATAAGGCTGATAATTAGCAAGCCTGGAGTACGCATGAGCCACAGAACAGAAAACTACCATGGCGGTTAGTAAAAGGATTTTTTTTTTTTTTTAAATTTTGGGGTTTTGTTTGTTTGTTTCTTACTATAGACTGACCAGCTTAAAGTACTTTCTGCCTTTTGCAAGCTTTCAAATCTTTTAGAGAAAGAATATAGGAAGACAGGAAGAAAACGGGAAAGAAAATGTCAGATACACAATGAGTATTAAAAAAATCTGAAATACTGATTGAGACATATTTATAGTAAATTTTATTTGGCCTTTATTGGAGATTCTGATTTAACTGTGTATTTAGTGTGTTTAGTTTGTAAATATAGCAAATAACTATATACGAAAAGATAATTCATGTTTGGTTTCCGGTGAGCTCAGAGGGTGTCCTATTTCTTGTACAGAAAGGCCCAGTCTGAGCATTGGTGACATGTGAAGCTGCATCGGCCTTTGTTTTGATGGTTGTCAATAGTAGAGTCTGTGCTTAGCATGCTTGAGCCCCAGTTTAGCAACCAGCTACACACACACACACACACACACACACACATGCATTGACATTCTGGCTTAGATATACCTTGTTCTGCTGGTTTATGTATTGTAGGAGCTTAGTAACATTTCTGTTTTGTTTTTCTTTATTAGATTTATTTGTGTGTGTGTGTGAAGTACATGTATGAATGGTATCTAAGAAAGTGATGAGCCTCTTTATAGGTGCTGGGAATCAAATCCAGTTCCTTTGCAAGAACAAGTGCTCTAACTACAGAGCCATCTCTTCAATCCCAACATCTGTTTTTCATTCATGCACTCCAATATGCTGTGAGCACAATGGGGAGTCACCCAACTGCATGTCTCTCAGAACAGACCTCTGCACTCATCAACCCTGACTGTACTGTCTTGACCTCTGTGGCTGCTCAGTAATCAATAGTTGATATGCTTTGAAAGGCAAACATGTCAAAATGGGAAGTCTTTGAAAGAAAAGTCTAACAGACTTCTTGAGAAAGACAAGCCGTTGTCAGACTGGTTTTCCTACTGGCAAGATGGAAGTGTGAGACTGAGGACTGGAGCAGCAGCCACCATGGGAATCTCTTTTGCTTGACAATTTGCAAAGCCTGCAAAATCTACCCGAATTTTCTAACTTGATTGCCACCAAATTCATTATCATTGACAGGACATTTTTTTTTTCTTTAGATATTTTTCTTTGCAAATAGCATTCATCCTCAGACATTGCAGTGAGATGAGCTTTGAATATATTTTCTACTATGAAACAAACAAAACCTTCTTCAGTTTGATTTTTTTTTCACTCCTCAAGCTGTGATGTTGTCAGTAGGCCTGACAGCTGTTTGATTTATGGGCAAAGAAGAGCCTTCTGTCCTTGGCAGGGAGGGCCATGTAAACCTGGTCTCCCTTCTGTCTGGGGTCCAGCATGGACATGTTTCTCTTACCTCCTCAGATGAATACAGCACTACAGAAACACTGAAACAGTTGGCTGTCATTTTAGCTTGGCATTGTCCCCTCACAATCTCTTCAAAGTCTATTTGTGCTGCTCCGGGGTCATTCTTTGACCACTCTGTTCTTTCCATGCTGTGATGGCCAGGTGGCTTTTTCTGATGTGCTCACCTCCCAGCTGCTGTTTCTGTTCATGGCAGGATCTGAGCTGTCCTGTGGGGAAGTTGCATATTTGGGGGTGTTATGAGGTAATGTGCAAATATTCTCCTTCCCCCTCTAACCAAAGTCTCCTGCATTGGGGGTTTTCAGTGTCTGACTTAGGTTAGGACAAAGTTGTGAGTAAATTAGTTGATCCAACAAAAATAGAAGGAATAACTAACTGTCCTTAAACACTCTGTGTAGACCAGGCTGGCCTTGAACTCAGAGCCTCCTGTCTCTGTTCCCACGTACTAAGAGTAAAGGCCTGTGCTACCATGCCCTGTGAAAAAAATTTTTAATACAGAAATGTGTGTGTTTTAACATGAAATAATGGTTTCTGATGTGTTATCATGCAACTGAAGGAATAATCAGGTCCCACTGATCATTTTAAGGGAGCTATAAATGTTCCTGACTTTAGCATTTAAGTTAAAAAATGGGAGTAAGTCTCAGAATTTCTGGCATAGCAAAATAATTATTATTTAAAAAATTCTGTTGAGATACTATTCTTCTCATTTTGAATTTAATTAACTATATATTTATCCAGGCTTACATAGGTAGTTAATTGATTGGTTTACTCTCGGTGATGGGAATTGAACTCAGGGTCTTTCCCACAGTAACCACACACTGTGACCTTTTCTTCCGGCTTTGGAAAGAACCCAGAACTTTGCATATGCTCTATCGCTGAGCTGTACCCCAGACTCAGCATTTATTTAACTATTAATTTGTGTCTATTTATTTATTGTGGTAGGAACACACATATGGAGGTCTGGGACAGCTTGTCATGAGTTGGTTCTCTCCTTTCACCATGTAGATCTTGCGATCAAAGTAGATTGTCAAGCTTGGTGACAAGTGTCCTTACCCACAAAGTCATCTTGGTGGCTCCCAGCATTTAGCTCGAAGAGATCTATTTGTTATCTCATTTATACTGTACAAGCCCATAATTTTGCTTCATTTCAAATGAATTGATAGCAGAAACATCAAACACATCTTGTGTGTGGAAACTCTGCTCTGTTGTAGAGGTGGGTGAAATGCTGTTGAGAAGAATTCAGAGGACGTGTAGGACTTAACAGCCAAAGAAGGCCACACTAACCAGTGACCTAGGGGGAAACACCATCCATGTTATACGCTCAACATACAGGTTAATGGAGATTTAAATTCTCTGAACATTGAGTTACAAATAGATATTTCAAAGTGACTTAGTGCCTGGCATGCTGTCTTTGAAGTAAAATCACAGGTGTTCTCTCTTGTCTATGTAGAGGGTGTTACACTGTCTGCAGCCATGGTTTGATGCCACCTTTAAGTTCACTTCTGTTTGAAAAAATGCTCTGAGGCATCCTGAGGGAGTTCCATTTCCCTCCTGCTGACACCTGGTTTGTTTTTTCAAGGGCTTAGTCTTCAAATAGGAGAGGAGGCATGATTTGTTTAGGTTTAAAGATACAGTCTTTCCTGATGGAGCCTCTGTTGGCTATTCTGGTGAGGGCACACGATGGAGCTGGGGAGATGAAAAGGAACAATCTTTTCAGTTTTCCTGATCAAACTGGTGCCTGAAATACAGATGGAACCTCAGCTCTTCCTGTCCTCACCATTAATCTTCAAACAGTCAGTCTTCATTACTCCTTTGACAATTAGCCACCGTCTTTCATCATTTAAAGCCATCTCAGCTTGGAAAGAAAACCTCTTGTGTATAAACACCCTAGTGGGCAGTGTTGTCTCTCCTCACTAGTGGTTGCCATTGGAAACTAGAGGCACCCTGCAGTTTAGGTGACCTTGACTTTATCTAAAATTCTGAGGTCAAGAAAAATTTGTTATTTATTAGAACTAATTATTAAGTAATAATTACATATAACTAATAATAATTAGAACTAATTATTAGAAATTAGATTTTTACAGATGGTGAGATACCGTGTTCACTGAAAATGTTTCCTGCTAATTAAATCAAGAAAATAAATGTTTATTTTAATTGACTTTGGGGGACCAAAGTTCTAAGTTTCATTACTAGAGTTTCTTAAAGGAAAGAATTTCTTTAATTAAAAAAATTTCTTAAAAAGGACTTTTATTTTATTTATTTATTTATTTATTTATTTATTTTGGTTTTTCGAGACAGGGTTTCTTTGTGTCCTGGCTGTCCTGGAACTCACTCTGTAGACCAGGCTGGCCTCAAACTCAGAAATCTGCCTGTCTCTGCCTCCCAAGAGCTGTGATTAAAGGCGTGTGCTACCACTGCCCAGCTAAAAATGACTTTTAAATACACAGAGCTATGTTCTTTATCTTGTCAGCTCTGCCCAAGCTTCCTTTTAGCCTGAAGTATGCATAGCTCTTAGAACCACTCAAGTTTATTGGCTTGTTCACACCAACCGTGTTTTTATGATTTCTTCTTTGGTTTCGACTTAACATCTTCTCAAAAAACCAGCTGCTCTTTGGGAGGTGAGCTGTCTCCTCTTCCCCGAGGCTTGATGACTTTATCGATATGGTACCAATGCTGACCAAGGAAAGGAAGAGTGAGCACTAGAAAACCAGAAAGAAAGGTGTTTTTACTGATGGGACAGGCTCTTGGCATCAGATTTTTAGAAGCTACTGGCTCAAGCAGCCAGTGGAGGAAATTTGCCACACTGGTGAAAAGAATGTGACTCTCCAAATTACAGCTGGCAGAAAACTGCCACTGGGTTTACATTTTCTGGGGAACGTCATCCTTGGCCACAGTGCAATGAAAGATTCATCATCTTTGTGGGTGACACGGGGCAGAGCAAGGTTTAGTCTCCCATTGCCATGGGGATTGATGGTTATGGGAAGAAACTGTGCAAAAGTTGGCAGTTCTGACTTACTGAGCTGTCGGGTCTGTCCAAGTACAAGTTAAGGGGTGTGAGCCCAGGTAAACGAAATGTTCACCGCTGAAGAAGCCATTGTGGGTTTGAATCGACCGACGCACATCTCAAGCTACCAGGACTTTGCCCTTGAAGACAGCACTGTCTCTGTAAGTGGCTGCACTGCAGGTCAGATCATTGACATTCTGGACTAAGCATGCAAGAGGGAGACTCCTTAGATTGGCAGTGGTTACATCCACAGCATTCAGGTCATAAGAAGCACAGTCAGACCACTGTGGAGAATTTGGGCTCTGCCTCGTTTAATATAAAAGCTTGTCATATTTCA
This sequence comes from Arvicanthis niloticus, assembly GCF_011762505.2. Classification (NCBI taxonomy): domain Eukaryota; kingdom Metazoa; phylum Chordata; class Mammalia; order Rodentia; family Muridae; genus Arvicanthis; species Arvicanthis niloticus. The sequence goes on along the minus strand of NC_047678.1, from coordinate 1,787,619 downwards.
TAATGATTGGAGCTCCAGACATTACCTCCCGTCGTGGTTAGCAGAGATGCCGTAATAGTGAAGAGAAGGATTTGAATAGTGAATAGAACAAGGGGCAGATTTATTCTTTTAAGGATCTAGCTATATCAGTCGCTTTAGAGATCGAAAATCTTGTGATTTGAAGAAAATTTACTTAATTATAAATAGAGATCTCTTAAGTTTTGGGTTGTGATTTGAAGTCCAAATTACACGTTTAGAAATGAGTTTTTAAAGGACACTGTTGTTTGACCACCCACTAACTGTTACAACAAATGCGTTGTGATACTTGAGATGTTTCCAATTTGTAGTAACGAAATGATCTCTTGACCTTGCTGGGATCAGATCCATTTGTTGCTGTTGGTAGATACAAAATACAGGCTGATTCAAAGGCATACATGAAGAAAAAAAGATGCTTTAAACAGAATGATGTGTGAAAATCTATCATTCATTAACTGTAGGGTGGTAAGAAGAGCCTTGAGACTTTGTAGAATAGAGTTTGCAAATGTGTCGGGCACGGGAGCTCACCAATTCCATTTAGTCAATGGCCGACAGAGTGTGCCAAGCACTGTGTTGGGTGCTAGGAATAAAATAATTTAAAAGTGAAGTCCTGCTTTCAAAAAGCTCCAACTAGGCAAATAAACATCCAACTGCCACAGTTACAAGTGAATAAAGTCCCAGTGAATTAGGAAAGCAACAGCTCAGTCAGGAAGCCAGCTCCAAAGGCAGTGCCTGAGGTGATGTTTATTGGCTGAGAAGGATTACTTACTGTGGAGAGGAAAAAGGCTGAGATCTGAAGGGTCAGATAGCGAAAGCAGTTGGCATAATCAGGATCTTAGGAAGTGGCAAGAGAATGTTGAGTTTGTCCAGTGTGGTGGTTTGAATAAGTATGGCTCTTACAGGCCTTGGGAATGGCCTTAGTCATGCTGGAATGCTTAGTCATGAGGAATGAGAATGCTTGAGAATAGGAGGTGTGGCTTTGCTCGAGGAAGTGTGTCTCTGGGAGTGGGTTTTGAGGCATCAAAAGCCCAAACCAGGACCAGAATCTCTCTCCCTTCCTGCTACCTATGGATTCAATTGTAGAACTCTCAGATACTTCTCCAGTTCCATGTCTGCCTGTGTGCTGACATTTTCCCTGCTGTGATGAAAATGGACTAAACCTCTGAACTGTAAGCCAGTCCCAATTAAATGCTTTCTTTTTATAAGAGTTGGCATGGTCATGCCACCTTGTCACAGCAATAGAACAGAGACTAAGACAGACAGTCAAAGGTCATGGGGAAGGGGCAGAGAATGAGCAGAGGAGAGCTTGTGTGAAAGATTGTGAGAACTGAAGAGTTAGAGAGTCTGCACTGGGGGGGCTTGTTGAAGATTGGAGAGGTGGGGGCTGGGGAGCACATGTCAGGCTGGGAGATGGCCGAATAGAACTGTCTCCACCTGGCAACTCTACCCATTTTGTCTCAGCTTCAATTTCATGTTGTGCTGAAAATCAATATAACTCCTTTTATGCTTGCTGGATGCTCTCTAATTAGCCACAAATTCTGGAGTTATATAAATAATATCAATATCTTTACAATAAACAACAACAAATAATAAAACAGCTCCCCAAAGGGTCACAAATTATTTACATTTCCTTAAATTTTGTTACCCAAAGTAATACTGGGTTAGACATGCTTTCTTCTACAAATATATAAATTAAACAATTTTTTGAGTCAAAGTTACTTGAAAAGTACATCTCAAATTTTAGACAGATCTGTGGCAGTCATACACCTAAGCCAGTCTGTGTCAGCTCCATTACCTGAGGTACATGGCTGGGCTGACAGGCTAGGCAATAATGTGCTCAATTGGCTCTGTGGAAGTTTCAAATGGCTGGGACACCAAAGACAAAGCTCTCACAGGCCTGTGTAGACTCCTCTGTGGCTTTGCTATGCAGAAATGAGGAGCTCAGCACAAGCTTTCTGCTAAGTTGGGTATTTGTGTTTAACAAGGGTCACCTGTGGCAGATGACGGCCCTCCCAAGCCCAGTGAGTGGGACTGCAGCTTACATAAATGCAATGTTTGTAGCTGGTTCCACCAGAAGAAGAGAGTAATATGAAGCAGAGACACTTGGAGAACGATGTTTCCAGTTTGCTGCACCCCATGTAGGATTTCCAGTGTGTTGTGTATTAACTGAGCAAAGTGCTTTTGAAAATTAGATGCACAGCTTGGAGTTTTAAAACCACTTGGAAGGGAGGAGTTGTGGACTGTAGGATTGAGTCACCCACTGTCCACCACTGCCTTAACTGGCACCCCTCCCATTTAGACACTGTCCGGAAGGCTCTGAGCCAAGCTGCTCCCACTGGCTGTTCCATTTTGTCCTCATAATGTTCAGGAAATTGTCTGAGAGTATTACTACCATTCCCATGTTATATTAAAACCAAGGTTTAGCGAGGTTAAATGGCTTTATGTGTGTGTATTTCTGAGGTTTAGCTTAATGTAAAAATGTTAAAATTGAAGGACATTTAGAGGTAATATCTTTCACCAAAACTTAGATGGCTAAATGATGAGAGACAATTAACAAGCCAGGAATACATCCTTGCCAATATCAAAATAGGGTAAGAGGTTTGCTGGGATCCTTTGCTTTATTGTTTCCTGGGAAAACGAGCCCTCTCCTGCCAATCTTACAATTTCCAATAAGTATTTGAATGTATAACTTCCAAAATTTCTAAGCATTCTTGGTAAGCAGGATGTGTTCACAGGCTGGATACAGCCAGTGACTCAGCTGTGGTCCACCTCTTGACTTCACAGTGAGGGATGAGGTGAGGGACCCAGCAAGTCTTAGGTGCTGCCTCAGTCCACCTGCAATGCATGGTCATCGTCTTCCACAAAACCAGGCTGGGTCAAGTAGCAAAGCACTGCTTTAAGCTTTTCAGGGAAATTGGTCGACTTGAAAATAGATTTCAGGAGTTGGAGAGATGGCTTAACAGTTAAGAGCATTGTCTACTCTTCCAGAGGTCCTGAGTTCAGTTCCCAACAACCACATGGTGGCTCACAACCATCTGTAATGGGATCCGATGCCCTCTTCTGGTGTGTCTGAAGAGAGCAACAGTTCATGTCCTTTTTTCTTAAACAAAAACAACAATAACAACAACAACAACAAAAAAACCCTCAATAATTTATTGGGGAATATGCACAGAAAATAAATTCCACTATGTCTCCAAGAAATCAATAGAAAGTGTATTTTATTCATTCATTTTAGACCAGTAGTATTTGGTTTTACCCTCGGTCTCTTGGCTATCTAGTCTCTGGTTCTCAGTCACTTGAACAGTGTCAGGTTCCAACTTATGGACTGGGCCTTACATCAAATTAGATATTTGGTTGGTTATACCCACAAGGTTTGTGCCACTGTTGCTCTAGCATATTTCACAGGCAGGATAGATTGCAGATCAAAGGTTTTGAGGAGGGTTGGTGTTTATGTTTCTCTTTTTGGTAGCCTGCAAAATACCTTTCCATGTCAAACACACTGGTACATGGGGGTGAAAGTCCTGTGTCGCCACCAGCTCGACCTCTCTGTGTTCAGTGAATTGTGTGAGTGTTGTCTTCACCAGTGGGGCCTCCTGTCAGTTGGTGGAAAGCAACCTATTATTTCGGTAACAGCCTAGGTTATTTAGGATTTCCACAGGATCCATTCAGATTCCAACAACTCAATTGTATGACACCCAGTCCTGGTACTAGAAATGTTCTGACAAGAGGTGGCCAGTTGGGGTTCCATCTTCCTCCTCATGAGACTGCAGTAAGATGGACTTCATATACTATAGGAAGGTTTCACTGCACTAGGTTTCCGTACTGCCCCTCAAATGCCCTTCAATTCCAGCTGTCTCTCCCCTCATTTCTTCTTTCAATCCCATCTCCGTCTTCCTTTCCACCTGTTCCTCCTGTTCTCATTCCCTTCCTTCCACCCTGGGTTCTTGTCCACCCATAAGATCTATTCTCTTTCTCCCTCTCTTCCTGGAAGATCCATGCGACACCCCCTGACCAAGTTCCTGGAAAGTGCATTTTAAAGTGAATGATCAGCTTTTTTTCATTTTGTGTGAATTGTCACAAACTTGCACAAATGATCAGAATGGAAGAAAGGCTGAGGCAAAGACAAGGTTAAGTCTCAGTGAGTACAGTCATCGGGTTTCTAACATTCACCACCTCACAGTAGCGCTCTGTAACAGTCCATTTGAGCTTCATTTCTCAGAGAAGGGACTTGCAAATCAGAGATCTTATTCTGTTCTCCTGGTTACTGGAGACCAGAGCTAGAAGCTGCACAAAGATGCATTTTTCATCTGGAGTTACAAGCAGGAGTATTGTCTCCCTGCTCTGTCCCGAGGCACGACAGACCCCAGTGTCTGCTCGTTCAGTTTCCTGTATTCAGTGTATTAATTTAAGGCAGGCTCTATCATCCCATTGGCTGTAATGGGCCTCGCTACTGGTGAGTCCTGCTGCACTGGAATGTTCCAGAGCTTCACTAATGGTGAGGCTAAGCAGAAGGTGCAGAAACTGGGTCCAGAGACATATGTTGGCAGTAAGGAGCTTTATCAACCCACCATCGCAGAGCATAACAGGTTGCACTGTGTTTCTCGAGGTGATTTGCAAGGCAGTTCTTCAAGTTTGAAAGCCCCTAGCTCAGATGCTCTCTAGAAACAGAGAGTGTGGGTTTTCATCAGCAGCCTGGGAAGGCTGGAGAGCTGGCTATGCAATCTCCTCAATAATGAGTTTTCCTCAACTAGCCAACTATTTTTCTTTCCTCTCTCTGCAGGACTATGAATCAAATGTAGGGCCTCAAGCATGCAAGTGCTCTATCACTCAATTAAATTCCTCCACGAATTTTAAAATAAGGCCAGCTGCTTGTTTTTGTAAGTTTCTCCTCTACAAGCTAACACATAGGTATCTTAGGTCTACGGCACAATTCTCATTTCCTACAAAGATAAATCTGCCCAGCAGTGGGGTTGCTCCAGTTAGCACACTGCTGTTTGATAACCAGCACTGAGGTACAAGTGTAGAATAACTTCAGATAGAAATAAGGAAATAAACATCTGGCTTGCAGCACAAAAGTGGGTTGGAGTTTGGAAAACTAGAATCACACTTAAAATCACTGGTGAAAAATCTGAACTATAAAATTCCTCACCTCTCATTATTACAGCTACACAAAAGACATTTCAAACAAAGTTGGGCTTCTTGGATGATGCTGTTAAGATCATCTTAAGAGTACATGATTCTTAAATTCATAAATACTCGTGCATACTTTTATAGTAATAGCTACTGGAAAAGTGAAGGTATTTGCAAAGCCCATGTAGTAGGATTTCTTTTCATTCTAGTTGGCTCTGTGTTGGTAACAACAGGACTCTCAAGATCTGTCAAGACTCAGGCCCTTTGCCCTAACCTCCTTCCTCAGTCTGTCACCAGGTGGAAGAATGAGAGATATTGGTGCTTTTCTCATTAATTCCCTTCTGGTAGAAAACTGTAGCAGATCACTTCAGTCCCATCAGCCATTCCCATCACCTGGCCTAGAAAGTGACATCATAACTGTGACTCAGGAAGAGGTCCAGGCCATGGAAAGGGACAATAGCTAGTCCAGGCTAGAGCTGCCTCACCAGGTGACTTGTGTAGTCTTCTAGGCTGCACGAGATGAATGCTGTGTGTGCTTTCTGCCACATCTTGCTTGCCAAGTATAACTGCTGGAAGAAGTCAGCCATCTGAGGAAACCCCAGAAGTCAGCCCACCATGGCTCCCACTATCTTCATATCACTACCACTGCCACCCAAGGGCTGTGTCCCCCGCCTTCCTTCTCTTCTCTTCTCTTCTCTTCTCTTCTCTTCTCTTCTCTTCTCTTCTCTTCTCTTCTCTTCTCTCTCTCTCTCTCTCTCTCTCTCTCTCTCTCTCTCCCACTTCCCCTCTGTGGGTAGTTTGGCTGGAAACACAGAAAGTTTCTCCAGGCAGAAAGTTAGGTGTGGTGGTTGCAGGTACAGCGGCTCAATTAAAGGCCTTCTCCACGGTTCCTCATGGCACAGCCCCAATGACACAAAAAAGTCCACGAGGCTTTTATTTATTTTTTTACAGGCTTTATTTTCATGGTGGATGGTAGCTGGATCTGGATGCACCCCCATGAAACTCAGGGCAGACCTGAGTTAAATAGGGAGAGAGAAAGGGGGATGGGCTGGGAAAGAATGCTTAATTGGCTACACCCTCTGGCCTTCAGGTATCTCATTAGTAGATAAATCTCTTGAGGCTGAGGCCTGTAGTCACACCCTCTACCTGTGGAGGGGCTGGTAGGAGCCTTGCCCTACATGACTGAACAGTGCAAGTTAATGGAGTTCCATGCCATGTGTTAGGAGCCTGGATTCTGGGAGCACGGCAGAATAGATGCCTGTCCCTTGCAGGGTCTTCCGGCTTTTTCCAGCCAGCACTTCTACCAAAAACCAAGACCCCTTTCATGGCCCTACACCCCTCCATCTCTGTCTCTGTCTGTCTCTGGGGTGTGTGCATGTGCACAACTCCCCCTATTGCATCAATAAGGACCTCTTGTGTGAATGTGCATGGAGGAGTATTCACTTGAGGAAGGACAATTTACTAGGGAATGGATCACCAAGGAACATAACCCCTACCCAGAAACCATTAGCTTGCCTGTTGCTCCTCAGGGGAAAATGAGGCTTCCTGAGTGCTTCTTGTATCCATAATGTCGTGTTGATGGGCCCAGTCTTGTGCAAGTAACAACTCCAGCTTGTCATCAGAGTGCAGCAGCCATGTTATTTTAGAAAACAGCTCCTCAAAACATTCCTCACTATATTTTAGTGCTTACATTCTTTCTGACCCTTCTTCTCCAGCTTCCCTGAGCCTTGGAGTCTAAGGAACATGAACATCCTTCTAGGGGTGGGCTCTTACCAGTCACTTATTCCCAGTTAGGAGTCTCTGATTTAACCATTGCTCACTGCAAAAAGAGGCTCCTCTAAAGCTGAAAGCAGCACTAACCTTTAGGTAATAGATAAATAGATAGAAGACAGGTTGATACCATGTGCATTTAGCAAGTCAACAATAACAGCTTCCCTCCTGGGGCCTTTGAGCTCCCTAGTTGTGAGCCCTTGATCAGGATTCAGTACCAGACATGAATTTCCTTCCATGGAGTGGGCCTCCAGTCCAATCTGAGAGTGGCTAGTTACCCACCACAAGAGTCAAGCCTTCCTTTCTGGCGGTGACGACCTCCCTATGAGAACATGCCTCTCGCAAAGGATCTCCTTCATCCCTCTCCAGAGGAGGAGAAGAGGAAGCACAAGAAAAAGCGCCTGGTGCAGAGCCCCAATTCCTACTTTATGGATGTGAAAGGCCCAGAATGCTGTAAAATCACCATGGTCTTTAGCCATGCACAAACGGTAGTCTTGTGTGTTGGCTGCTCCACTGTCCTCTGTCAGCCTACAGGTGGAAAAGCAAGGCTGACAGAAGGATGATCCTTCAGGAGGAAGCAGCACTGAAAGCCCCTGGTTGAAGATGAGTGGGAGCCTTCACAATAAACACATTTTGGATAAAAAAAAAAAAAAAAAAAAAAAAAAAAAGAGTCAAGCCTTCTATGGTAGCTCACAGCATTCCCAGCTAGGTAAGACCATTGATAACCCTTCTTCCTCCTGAAGCCTTCACCGAATCTTCTAGAACTACAGAGTTAACTGTCAGGGAGAAAGTTTCTGGGCCAGTTCTAATTTGATTTCTCCATGTCCTGCAGCAAAATTGTGTGGTATCTTCCAACTGGATGTTATCATCTCATTTTGGTGGGCAACCAGGGGCAATGGCAGCAGCTTGCATTCTATTGTGGCCTCTGCGATTTCCCTGAGTGTGACTTAGAGGGTGGTATCCCCACACCTGGCACTGTTTCATTTAATAACCTATGTCTTCTGAGAACAGTGTGGCCCACCCACTTAGGGTACTTTTGAGAGGTATTTCTCAGTAGTGGCTTGATTTTTATTTTGGTATTGGGAAGAATATACCACACACTTGTTTAAATGTATAGATGCTAAAAGACTTCTTTTAAATGGGGTTCTAGGTATTGACACGGGGCATCACACAAGTGCAGCATGGCCTGAACTACCAAGTTTCATTCCCAGCTCCAACAGTGGAATTTTAGTTTCTCTCTACAATATATTTGAAGGCTAGTGTCATACCTAATACTTCTAACTATTTTTAAGGTCCTATTATAAAATCTGTACCCATGCTGTGGGAGAGAATTCAGAGAGCTGGAGGCATTCGTCAGAGGTTATTTGGGGAGAAGGTAAGATTGGCCTGTCAAGTTGGTCAGTTGCCTGCTCACAACCAAGGAGAATCAGCTTCAGCTTTCGCAATGAACTTGTCAAGAATTTATCTAGTTTGCTACTAACCTTCTCATTGCCTTTTGTTTTTCCTGTTTTTTCTATAATTTTTGGCAAATCTTATAAATTCTTCATCTTCTGTTCCATTTAAAAATCTTAGTTGTTTTATTGTATATGTGTATGTGTGTGGTTTGTAGCAGGTGGTTGGGGGTTAGTGTGTGTGTGTGTGTGTGTGTGTGTGTGTGTGTGTGTGTAAAGGTTCTGAAGTCAACTCTTCAGAGCTGGTTCTCTCTTTCCACCTTTATGTAGGTCCCCAGGATTGAGCTCATGTTGTGAGGCTTCCCCAGTCAATGGGTAAGTGCACTTACCCACTGGGGAGCCATTTCACCACACACTTTCTCCTTCCTTTCCTCTTCTTCCTGAAGATTCCATAGCTTCTCATCCCCATCTTATGACTCTAAGGGCTTTTGAGAGTTTGTATCACATTTTCACAACCATTATTATTGATCCTGGGAAAGACCTACCTTTGTAGGAGTCTGAGTAACTTGCAAGCATACATGTGACCATGCTTGCTGTGTCTTCCTATGCCCTCGATTCTGTGTTCCCTCACTTAGTTCAAGTACACGAAGACACACCACTTGTGTATTCTGAGTCCCGTGCTAACTGTTCAGTCATCACAAAAGTGACTCAGACAGCTTTTGCCGGCAAGCACTTTATGATCTTGTGGGCTGAAAGAACTGGTAAGTGCTGCAAAGCTGTCATACAAAATTAGTATAATTTGTGTTTCCATTTTTACACTTTACTTCGCTTCCATTTATCTTACAATTTCCAAATCACTGTGCTGTAGAATAATGGAGGATGAAAAGGGAAAAAGCAAACTCTGCAGCTGAATGCACTCTTCTGTGGCTGTTGACTAGGTGTGCTGCACACTACACAGGACAGATGCTGAATTCCCACCTGGCTGGGTAGGTGATGCTCTTTTAGCTTCGAGGTTGTTCATACACTCTGATGAAGCACTAACAGTCTTTGACAACTATCTCCTGCCCAGAAAGCTCCCCTAGAAGTCATATAACTAAACTCAGCTGAAAAATAAATATTCTGTAATTCCTGACAGTAATGATGGCTGTCTTTTGGCAGTCACTCTACCACAGTTAGAGAACCTAACAGTACGGGAATTGTTACAACACGTATTACTATACACGGTTAATGCCGCCGTGATGTGTAGGGGGCCCTCTCTAAAATCTTCTTCAGTAAGTTTATTCATGAATCTCATCAGTTAGCCCCATGAAAGAAAACAAATTAGTGGTTTTGTATAAAAATTTAGGGAAAAAAAACTGAGCAGTTAATTTCTTTGAGATGTTCAGTTAGCAGTTAATTTCTTTGGAATGCTTGTGTGGTCTCTTAGCCAACATGACTGATGACTAATTCCTGGTCTTGACAACAGTTTTTCCCTGGCTCAAATATATTCTTCACAAATCAAGAAGAACCCTGACCAGTGAGCAGCTCTGTTAGATGCACTGCAAGTTTCAAGGTCGCTGTTTGTATATATATATATATCTTTGACATCATCTCTATGGACTGTACTTGAGGTTGTTACCTCATCTTGAGCACAGAGCGATCCCTGACTACATCAACACAGCTGTAACTGTTACAGAAATATCACAGGTCCAGGCTCTCACATGAGAAGTCTCTGGCCAAGAGGGCTGCTGAGATGAAGGCTGTGAGGAAGATGAGCAAGCCAATATCCTTATGAACTGAGCTTTATTTCTAATAAAAGAAAAGAAGACAAGAACAACACTGACTTTGCATCAAACTCCAGCCTGATTTCGTTACAGAGGCCATTTAAGTTTGAGTAAGCACAAGCAAGCATTTCTCATCCTAGCTTTTATTGTCCTATACTTTTAAAAGAACAATGATTTTTTTGTGATTTCCCCTCCTCCAGTAAATTTCTATTGTTTTGGAACAGAAATATGACTTGAAAATAACTCTAATACTTTGGATTATATTTGTAGGCTTGGCTGGTTGGGGTGAGTTGTTCTTATCCCAGCTGGAAGTAAGTGGAGGAAGCGGGGAGCCATGCCAAGCCTGTCTGTCTTTTTAGTACTGCCTTCATAATGCCTTACTTGGTGATGTGCGGGCATCCCTCTGTTATGATTCAGGACTCATGGGGAAGAAAGAACAGCAAGAAGAAAAAACACTGGGCCTTTGCTCAGGGAAAGGCTACAGCCAGCTGGCCATGGCCTCCGGCTGAATGGGTTCCTCTTTACCATCTCTGAGTGGTGGTAGCTAGAAATAAACCATGGTGAAGTTTTTAGACTACATAGATCTGCAAATGCTGCCATCAAGGCAGGTGGTTTTGTGGTGTGTGTGTGTGTGTGTGTGTGTGTTGTGTGTGTGGTGTAGGGGGTGGTCTCAGTCCTTGCCTCCCTCACTCCTTTTTTTCCTTCTCTCCTTCTTTCCCTCCATCCTTATCTTATTCTTCCCTAACCTATATTCAAAAGAATGTGTCCAATTCTTAAACTTCATCAAACTTCTCACATGTAGTCAACACAAGATGGTAACTCACAATGTGTTAGGAAGATCCTGTGTCAGCAATAAAAGATAGCTTAGAGGTAGTCTTTGTCACATAAGATCCATGAACAATTCTTTACAGTGCCACTAAATAAATCCCAGTGTGTGACAAAGAAGTACTTTCTATAGCTGGATTTTATCCCAACAGAAGACCTCGTAATGGTTTTTGAGTATAGCTGGAAGTCCCTAGTTATAGTGGAAGTGGTACGTGAGAGGTCAAAATTTTACACCTAGGTTACTATAATTCAGGGATCTAGTTTTAATTCTTATTCTGTGAAACTAAGAGGCAAAAATTGTGGAATTTGTGTTAAAGAAGATTTACTTTTTAAAAATTTAAAAAAAAAAAAAATTGAAATAGGGTATTACTAATGTAGCCCAGGACAGTTTAGAATGTATTTTGTAGACCAAACTGTTTTTAGACTTGTGATCCTTCTGCCTTGGCCTCCTGAGTACTGGAGATATAGGTGTAATTCCTGTCAGTCATGACTTCATTAATTAAGCCCAAGAATAATGAATTTATCTGTATTCCGAGATAGAAATGAAAGAGAATCCGATTTGAAGAAAAGTGAGCAATGTCTTCTTTGGGTCTCCTGAGTCATTATGATTCCAGTTTGGTGTCTGACCAACCGATAGCTACAGAGTACATTTTCAATTTTTAATTGATTACATTAAAAAATGAAACCCTGTGGGGAAAACTTACAGTGCCCTGCACAAGGAGGGTACTCTGTAATTTTTTTTTCAAAGAATTGGCTTGCAATAATAGTAATATGAATTCATTTTTATAATATACTAAGATAAAAGTTGACCTGGAAATAACTCATTTAGCAAAAGGTCTCCGAGGTTTTTCCAGCTCAGCACATGGCTCCCCTTCTTCTCTGGAACATTTTCACTAGACTGTGAAGCGCCTGGTGACAATAACCATCTGGGCTTCCTTTTGCTACCATGTGCCTGGCAGTCTCAGATCACTCAGTGAACCTAGTAAAGAGGACGCTGATATTTACCCTCACGAGTAACGGTATCTGTGTGACTGCCATCCATTCTGTCTGCAGACTTGTTCTTTAGCAAAGAGTTTAAAAGTGGCAAAACAGCTGTTGTAAGTTTTCTCTTTCAGCAATACATGCATATGTAGGGTTTGATGCTTTTAAATATTCAGATGAGAGGCTGGGGAGATCGCTCAGCAGTTAAGAGCAATGGCTGCTCTTCTGGGGGACTCAATTCCCAGTACCCACATGGCAGCTGTGTAACTCCAGATCTAGAGGATTGGATGCTCTCACACAGACATGAATGTAGGAAAACACCAATGCACATTAAATAAATAATAACAAATAAATTTATAGTTGAAGGAACTAAGGAAGAACAGTGTGGCTATCTGAGCAAGTTCACATATATGTTATAGTCATTCATTTAGAAGAGGTTAAGAATTTTTTTTTCATAGAAAGTTTCTCTTTGAGGTCTTGATTTGGGGAGCTTGTTTCTTATAATTCCTCTTGTCAGGACTCCTGTCCATCACTGGACACAGTCCCGAAGCACCAGAAAGGACAGAGAGGCATTTTGGCCATTACCTCAGCTGGCCTATGGGCCCCAACCTGTAGGCTGATTTGCCTACCTAGGATGGTTGGCTGTGTGGTGGGGGAGACTCTCTGTGCAAGCATGCCACACCTTCGTTCTGGTTGACAACTGTCAGGTAAATCTTCGTTGGTGGCCACAAGTGTCATTAAGAGAGAGAACTTGGGTACTGAAGGCAAACAGCTCAGCAGTCCTGGAAGAGCAACCCCCTTTGCATCCTGTGGCTGGTGAGTCATGCCTGTGGAGCAAAAGCAGAGGTGGCCGAGAGTGAGGGAGCAGGGGGAAGGATGCCCTCCCGGTGACAAATTTGGAAAATGCTCACTTTGGGCATTTTTGTTGGCTTCAATGGCAGCTGATGAAAATAAGGTAGTATTAAATTACTGGGAAAGTATTTTTTTCTCATGGCTACATGAGAAACAGACTCTACTATTTATGTGCATCTTAATTTTTAGACATTAAAACTATTGGCCTGCAGCCAAATTTAAAAATAACCTGTGTTTTGTACTTTCTTGATGCGTAACTATAGAACATTTCTTGACCTTCCTCTGCCCTCTTGCCCAGTATTTAGTTACCATGGCTCCTAACAAAGCTATTTTTTTTTCCTTAACATGACAGGATGGCAGGGCCATAGAAAGCCTAGAAATGCAAACTCAAAGTATAGTCTTATGGTGTGCAACTGGTTAACATACCATGATTCTGTCACAGCTTGTGACTTTTCTGTGCCTGTCCTCCATTTTAATTTTCTCTTTGTAGTTCCTCCACAGGCATTAGACACCTGAGTCTCTTTGTTTCAGCTGGAAGAAGCTTATTCATACCCCAGGGATCAGCTGGACACCACCACTCAAAACTGTCCTAGATAGGGATGTAGTTACATTAGCAGAGAGCTTGTCTAGGATGCAAACGCTACATTTTTCAAGTTCAAGACCAGCCTGGACACATGAGACACTGCTTAAGAAACAAACAACACCACCAACAAACATTGTTCCTCAAAGCTTTCCCTTTTGCCCAGATCTTCAGCTTTCTGCTTTTGCATATTTTCTGATTTATTACATCTCAGGAGTGATCCCACATCAAATTTACTGAATTCTCAGATATGAGACTATTACTAAAGTGTGCCCCAAACTTCCTTTATTTAAAAGAAAAAATAGACTGAAATTTCTGTTTGGTGAGTAGTTACATGAGAGGCATTGAGGCGTGGGTACCTACTGAAGTTGTTTACAGTGTTTACTGAGGATGGCAATCTGTGCACACAACTCCTCCAGGAATCTGATGGCCCTGAAGTTGGAATAGCTCTGCTCCAGACTTCCTGAGCACGATGATATTAAAAGAAGACTTTATACCCATGATCTGAACATCCTTCTATACTTAACAGTTTGCAAAAAGATAACCACTTTCATATTTCAAAGTTAATCCACCCAACCCCAATGGATAGGGCACAATTCTACTACTTGACTTCTTTCTTTGTTTTAGAAATCATATTTATTGTTATCATTAGTATGTATGATATATAGGTGTATCTGTATGTGTCTATGTGTGCACACACACACATACTATGTATGGCACATTGTAAATCAGATGACAGTTGTGAGGAGTCAGTTCTCCCCTTCTACCTTGGGTACCAGAGATTGAGAGCTCCTGGGATGATCTTCATCCACTGACCCATCCTCCTGGCCTACTCACTTTCTTCATGACTGTTTTCAACTTTGCTCTTTAGCTCTGTTAAATTCCTTTCCCCAAATGTCTCCTTGGGCAGGAAAGGTAACCTGAACATTTCCTGGTAAACTCGCTGATATTGGCTGAGTTAGTCCTAGATGAAATGAATCTATTTCAGTCTTCCTGTCTCCTCTCTCATACTCCCCTTCACATTTGGGGTATAGCTGAGCCCTGCACATTGGTGGTAGGGGAAAGAAAGCTGGTAGAAGTAGCCAGGAGCCTGGCTTCTGTCTGCTTCACAGTGGCTCTTGTCTGCTGTCAGGACTATATAATTAAAAAGCCCAGTGAAAAATGAAAATGTAGGAGGTAGGTAGGTGTCCAAGGATAATTAAGAATTTCAAGCTCAGCCTGTAGCACAGGCTTCTAATCTTGGGCCTTTTATGGCAAAGCAAGAGGATCAGGAGTCCAAAGATGCTTGGCTGCACTATGACTGTGAGGCCATGGGATGTGGGTCAACAAACATCAGTAAAGCAAACAAAGGGTAAAGGGATGAAACAGTTTCAAGGAAGAGCAAGGGACAAGCAGTGGTCTGTATGGCTACCCAGCTCACACAACAGTGGAGCCCACCCTCCCTGTGCTCACTGCTGTCCTCTCCCAGTCTGATGCCTGATGAAATAACCCCGCTACTCTCTGGTGAAATACCTCTGCTCTCATGACATCTCTGGGACTCCATCCTAATCCACACAGACACCCTTCACCTTCCACTTCAATCCCAATTTTGGCACTCTACCTTGAAAGCCCCCTGCACCGATGATTCGCGTGTTAGCGTGCAGGCTGCCTCTCCAGAATGCTGTCTAGCTGTACTGGGCACTTGGCCACTTCTCTGTCTCTCAGAAAATCCTAATGGTGCTCGAGGCACACGATGCTAAATCTGGAGTATACATTTGCACATCTCAGGACACGGGCGAGTGCCAGTGGGGATCCTCTTGAGTTTTAGCCATAAAACTTCATAGGAATTCCTTTCCTTTTATGTTCATTTCTTCAGCAGTGTATCTGAAAGGGGGGGGGAGGGCAAAGGACGTCACTGCTGCCCTATCTTTTCTCTCAGTCTGTTCTTATTCTCAAATTACAGCGAGCTGGGGACACAATGAAAATGGGTAGAGATTGTCCTGCTTAGATGTACCCATCAATCAAGTTTGTTACAGCTTAGATCAAGGTTGGCAAACTAAGGGCTAAAGGTCAGACAGGGTCGCATCTGATGACTTCTCTGCAGTCTGTGATTGCCTCTTGCATAGAGCAGAGCTCAGTAGAAGTACTGGAAGTCACATAGCCCTGCAAAGTGCAACATATTTACCGTCTACAGACACAGCTTGCCAAGCCCAGTTCTAGATGCTCACAGAACATAAAGTGGTCCTGTCCATGCCATAACATTGCTGGAAAGGACCTTTACACATGCACGGAGAGTACAAGTTTGTGGCTTCATGCCATACAGTGTGTAATGTATCTGAACTTTATCCTCGCTTTACAGATGAGAAAATTGTGGCTGGGGGTGGGGAAGGGGTGACACGTGCAGGGTTAGGGGCAGCAGCCCTCTTGGTTCCACAGAGTTAATGGCAAAGAGGAGTAGGCAGATGGGAACACAATTCCATCGATATTGTTGTACAAGGTTGGTTGTTGAGCTGGGGTGGGGTGGCTGGGAGGTAGGGAAAATGGTGTCCAGTGGCCGTAATGCTGTAATGGCTGTAATGGTCAAAACCATTGCAAAGGTGGCAGCACCTACGTTCTTCCTGGACACATGCTGGATCTGAAACTTCGGTCATGTGAAATGGTTAAGTCTTAAGCGCCTTAATTAGTATATCACAGAGTCTTCCAACTTTACAACCAGTATTTGTATCTTCCTACCAGTTAAGTTTATGATGGTTGGCTGATTGATGAAGAAGCCAGACTCTCCTTCTAGTGCAAGTGGGAAACGTCGTCAATATCTAAAACAATGACGTTGTTATGGTTACCCTCACAGCACACATATTAATGGCAATGAGTTTTTACTCTTCTTCCTCCTTGGTTTGTAAGTTAGCTCTGTTCTGTTTGGCTTTAAATTTGGGCACCTTGGGCTTTTATTTAATCTATAATAAGGAATGTTAGAGGACAATTAAAAAAAATAGAGCCTGGGAGGTTAAAATAGACATACCCATATTCCTTATATTACAAAAGACAAAGTTACTCCTTTCATGTTAAAAAAAAATAGACTAAGGATTTGAAAGGCGAGACTTCTTTAAGGACAAGGGAACACACCTGACATGTGGCAGGCAGACAGCATGGAGTCATTGTCAATGGACATACATGGGGGAGTCGGTTCAGTTTTTCATTTTTCTCCCCTGTCAGCATGAAGCAATGACATCATCATTCCTCCCACTAACCAAGGCTAATGCTGGCTATCAAATGGGATTTGCCTCATGTTTCTTGAAAACACAATAAAATAGTTTAAGAATGTTTTCCATATAAGACAAACATTTTTATAATGTGAAATTTTGCAGTTATTTTAATAGAATAATTAGCTCATCTGGAAACTGGATCTTTTTTTTTTCTTTCTTTCTTCATTATGCTAACTGAAAGGTTGGTCCAACTCATATTTAGTTGTCATAACCATTAAGTCTGTGGTGCGCCAGTGACTTTTATGACGTAAAAAGCTAAATGTTAAGACGGTGACAGCAAAGTTATCCTTTAGGTCCTTTGAAAAATTAAAGACTCATGCAGGGGCTGGAGAGAGAGTTTCCTCAGTAAAGCTCTTGTGCAAGCATGAGAGCCTGAGCTCAGCCTCCAGCACCCATATTAAAGGCCAAGCTTGGCAGCGTATGCCTGTGATCCCTGCCTGGAGGAGGTAGAGACTGGTGGATCCCTGGGACTCAGTGACCAGGCTCTTTAGTTTAGTATCTGAGCTTCAGATCTAGTGAGAGAATCTGTGTCAAAACATGGTGGAGTGTGATTGAGGAAGATACCTGACCTTAGCCTCTGGCCTTCACATATGTGAACACCCACCCGCCAACCAGGGTGGGGACTCAGACACTATAGAATACAAAGGCAATCTAAGAGAAGAGGGGAAGTAAATGTGGTCTTAGAAGAACAAAGTTATCACATGAGTCAAAATTAGAGAAAATGTCTCTTATGCTGTGCGGTGCGGTTTTACATCGGTCACTGTTATGAGAGGCTGGGGAAGCTTGCATATCCTGTGATTGTATTTCAGCTCCTGGGAGGATGGCTGTGATTTCCTTTGTATCATCGCTTCTGACCTAGGGATAAACACTGCTGTTCAGACTTTGTACCTAGAGCTTCCAGCTTGCCCTGTGATCTAGTTAAGGCTTTCCCAGGTGCTGACCTAGAAGTGTGCAAATAACTATTCCTCATTTTGTTTATCTTGATTTCTTTTTCAAGTAAGGAAAATAATCAAAGTCACCAGAAAACTAAAAGGATCATAATCATACGTATTTGAGAGCCTTGCCCTCTGTATGTTATCAAATAGTTGTTACTGATTATATAGTATACCTAATGTAACAATGATTTCAGATTTACAATAATGTAACACTGTAAGATCCTTGTAATCCTAGCACTCCGGAAGCTAAGCCAGGAAGATTCTTTAGTATTTGAAGCCCTCCTGGACTACATAGTGAATTCTAAGCCAGCTAGTTCAGCTTGAAGCAGTTCCTGTTTCAAACAAACAAACAAACAAACCCACCAAACGCACACGTACATATATAATAAATGTATTTCAAAATTTATTTAAAGGTCAAGAATTATTAATTTATTTGGAAATATATGAAAAACACGTCAGAGGTCATTCCATCATTATTGTATATATCAGTCTATAACTAAACTAAACGGATAAGTGCTTTTCTCCTTTATATCTTGGTAATGACATTGCTTGTGTTAAAGAAGGAAAACAAAGCCCCCAGTCCCCTGTAATAGATGCTGTAAATGAACAAAAGAGGCATAATGTGATACCCAGGCTGCAGGGTCACAGGCCTTTGTGGTGTGCACAGGCCTCCACAGGCATGTGCACATACCTGTTATCTACCACATTCCTACATGACCAGGTGTATACAACACACACAAATGATGTTGTGCAACAAGTATCATTTCTTGTTACTTTTCAGAGGAGATTTATAAAGCACAAGGGTAAAGCCAGTGAAATTGTTTGTTGGTAAACACACTTGCCACCAAGCCTAATGACCTGAGTTAATTCCCTGGGACTCACAAGGTAGAAGGTGAAAAACAACTCCCAAAGCTGTCCTCAGTGCCCCACCCTCATCATACCACTAGACATGTATGCACATGTGTGTTACCCACATGTGTACACATCCACGCACACATCAACAGAAAACAATTTATAATATGAGGGTAAAGTAGTATCTTTGCAGTTTAACCTTTATTTTAAAATGATATTGCAAATTAGTAATTTCTTATAGACCTATTTTTAAAAAATACATTTACTTTAAAATATGTATTTTGTGTTGCATATTCTTTCTCGTATTCCTCCTCATATGACCCCCTTTTTCCCCTTTCTCCTACTGTTGAACTAGATTATTTTGTGAAAGTATTCATGGGCAATTTTAAAAAATTATCTTTTGTTGTTTGGGCATTTTGCCCATGTGTGTGTCTGAGTGCTGTGTGCATGCAGTGCTCTTAGAACCAGAAGAGGGGGAAAGAGTTCCCCAGACCTGGAGTCTCAGATGTTGTGAGCTGCCTGTGAGCACTGGGAATCAGTGTCTGGTCCTCTGAAGAGCAGCCAGCGCTCTTAACTGTCAAGCTTTTCTCTAGACCCATGAGCAACTATGTAAAAATAAAATGTGCCTGCTATGCTTTGTAGATAGATACAACTCTAAGTACAAATAGATAAACACAGGGAGACCAGACTGGAAGTTCAAGTTTTCTGGTGGATAATCTTGGGCACAGAAGACACAGATGAAGAATAATCAGTTTGGGGACTTTAATTAAAGTATTAGGGAAAGATCACCATCCTCCGTCTGTCATCACTCCACCGTGTGACTCACATGGTGCTCTCTTCCACTGTTTCACTTTGCAGCACTTCTCTAGCCCAGTTTCTTGCTAGTTTTCAGAATTTTTTTCCTAGAAAACTTTTGTAGGTCTGCTGCTATCATCCTTGAGACACATTAAACAGAACTTCATAAAGCATTTCAGCACAGTAGTAGGCTAGGATAGAATAATATTTTTCTGATTTGCCACAGTTTGTGTTTATTATTATTATTATTATTATTATTATTATTATTATTATTATTATTACTACTACAGAGGCTCAGAGAATCCTCCAAATTCTAATGCTTCATGAGCCTATTTAATGGAATATTCAACTTGTCTGGCTAGATCTGGCTTTGCAGGAGAAAAACATTTTAAAATTAAAAAATTCTGGTTATTGCAAAGATTTAAAAAATATGGACAACGAGACGCAAAGAACTCACTTCACAGATCTTGTGGTACAGAATGTGAAGGACAAAAGGAAGAAACCGTGGTAAACTGTAGGACAACCTGGGAGAAAAGTGTAACTTTTAGGGTTGCCCCAGGAGCCTTTCCAAACAGAGTGCACTGCTAAAAATAGAAATCTCTCTGAGAGATGCTCAAATGTTTCATGGCTGGGGTATTTATAAACAGATTTAACGGAGTATCTGAGATGCACACAGGAAGTAACCTGGTGGTACAGAGGAGGAGGCAGGTGGTTTGGTTGGTTTTTCACATGTTAAAATTCACAGAGGATAAGAGGACATAAAACTAGAACCAGTGATCTCCTTCGCCTCTGGTTTTAGGCACGCTGGGTGTTTGTCTTTTCTGTTTGAAAAAGAGAATGAGGATCGATCTGTGATGAAGTCCGGCATCCCTCTGACCCCACTCCCTCTGATAAGGTCGCTCTGTAAAACATAAGCCTCCCTGCAGTGGTGGGGCTTCCTTTTTCTATGCATTAGGCTTTTTTCTTACAATTCTGTGAAGTAGAAAGTATATACATCCATAGAATATTGCGGCTTCTCATCTTATGTGCCAGATAGGCTCTTGAAACTATGAATACAGAAAATAAAACCCGAAAGAGACAGAGGTTGGATGCTTAAAGAGCCAAGCTTGGGCAGAAAAGAAGTTTTTGTTGGTGGTGAGCATAGGGAGTGTTTTGAGCAGAGTTGAATTGCAACGGGAAAAAGGAGTGCCTGAAATGGATCAAGGGCAAGCCTGGGTGTGCCAGGGCAAGTTCACTGTTAGGGTCTGGAGGGCCAAGAAAACTTGGGACAAGAATGGACCTTTAACTGCTAAATGCGTATCCCTTTTCCTTCCTCTTTATTTTTAAAGGGGATTTATTTTAGTGCGTGCACAGTGTGGGGGTGGGGTTAGTGTGACTGCAGAAGCCATAAGAAGGCAGAGCTGGAGTTGCGGGCAGTTGTGAGCTGCAGGACGAAGGTACTAGGAACCCACCTGTCCTCTGCAAGAGCAAATGCTCTTTAGGTCTGAACTGTCTCTCCAGCCTTTCTTCGAATGCTGTGGAAATACTTGTTATTTCAGTACAAATGACACCACGGATTTGTATTTATATTTTGTAATTCATTTGCTATCGCCCGTCTGGTAGAACACGGTGGTACTGCCCAATGTGGCAGGCAGCAAGAATGAAGAGGAGGGAGAGCCCTAGATAAAAGAAGGAGTTTCAGGATGCTGTTCAGCCCCTCCTTTCTTTTCACTCTACTCAGCAAATTCCATGTACTGTGTTGCTGTCAGGTTGCTATGAAAGGAAAAATAAGATATTTAATGAACTATGTTACCATGGTTGCTTACTATACCAAATAGAATAATCTATGCCCACATAATATCAGTTTCAAAAAAAGTCTGTAAAACTTGATGTGGGTCTTCAGTGTATCCTACCTGTTTTCTGGAGAAAACCTCTTTTGAGGAATATGCCATGAAGGGTTGCAAAATACCTTCTGAATTCCTTCCAGGTATTCAGTTTTCCAACTTGCAGCCTTGTGGTAGGCTATTGAAGGCCTGTCTGCCTGCTCTCCTTGCAAGCACAATGAACTGGATTTTGCATTAAATGTTGGCGTTGGCTATTGTTTGGCTCTGAGGCTTTTAAGACAGTACATCTGTATGTGATGGCCGTCCCTGCTCAGACTTTGTGTCCTGTTTCTATAGTGAGCCCTTTAGAACTGACCATTGTTCCTCAGGAAGTGTCTTGGGAAATTCATCATTTTACAAGTTCCACAGTTCATTGGTTTAAAAATGGATGTTTTTTTCCCGTAGTAAACCTAATTTCAGTTACTATAGGAATTTTGCAGGGGCCGGTGGGGGAGAACATATGTACACATTTCTCTGGTTCCACTGAGCATCCCAAGAAAACATTATTTCATGAGTGTTCATGGTGCTTTCTTCATCCTCTGATTCCACCATCAGAGATGGACTCAAACCCTAGCTCTTCTCAGCTGCGTGCACAAGGGAATGATAGTTGATATCTTTACACCTCTTATCCTCATCTGCAAGTCTCAGAATAGCAGCACCTGCTCTTGGAGGTGGGTGTGAGTGTCAGATACTAGCCTGTGTGTAAAGTGCTTCAGGCTTTGTAGGTAAGGGAACTGTTGGAAATGAGACAGCCATGGATCTCTCTCAAGGATGTGTCAGGAGGTACCTGGCTGAAACATTAGTCCCTACAAGACATGATAAAATGGCTTAAAGTAATTCTTAGTGGTAGCACACTTGGTTATGCTATTGAAAACTATATTCTCTCCTCCCAGGCTCTGTCTAATTTCTTCCTGAACTGTCTCGACTAGAGTGTTATCAACTGATGACTTTCATATTCCAGAGATAGAACAGGTGCCGATGGCAGGTGTTGTTATGGAAATAAACATAAAAGACTGTATCTAGCTTAACAAGAAAGAACTAGAAATTTATGTGTCCATGTCAAAAGGAAATTAACCACTGTCAAAGTTCAGCAACACCAAGAAAAAAGTATTTGCTTAGGCAAAACGAATATCAAGGAATCCACATGGCAGGGAGCCAGAGCCTAAGCTTTCAAACTAAAATGATGTACAATTGCTGGATGATTCTAAAATTTGTGTTGGATCATTAAAAAACTTGCCTGGGAACATTAACTTCAGGTGGAAATGTTTTAGAAAGAATCACATATAAAGACATTTAATAATAAGTTGACCCTACTTTTTGCATTTTTGCAAATACAACTGTGAATAGCACATACATATGACACAGATAAGCGCAGACAACATAAAAGGGTCAGAAACAAGTAATGTGTCTTGATCACAGGACTGTGGCAGTTTAAATAATCACCCTACCTCCCATGTTTTGGCAACTATTACCTAGAAATTCTGTTAACTTGTGTTGTAAATAAAAGTTATTAATATTTAATTGATCATTTCAAACAGCTTAAGACTTTACAGACAGCAGTTGTTACTTCAGATAAAGGCCACTCATTTGTGTTGGAGTTGCTGAGACTTGGGTTTGGGAAGCCGGTGTTGGCTGAGTGTGGTGTGTTTAACCTGAGCCTCTCTCCACCATCTGCTTGTCTTTCTTTTCTTCCTGTCTTTACTTTCCCTTCATTGCTTTCCTCCCTCTTCCTTCTATTTTTATTTTTAAAAGCCTTTGTTTCTTTTTCATTTCCAAATTAAATTACATAATGGATGTTTAGCCTGTACATGTCTGTGTATCATATGTATGTCTGTTATCTGTGTAGAAGGAGCATTGGACCCTTGGAACTGGGGTTTCAGACAGTTGCGGCTCCTATGTGGGTGCTGGGAACAGAGCCCTGACCTCTTGCAAGAGTAGCATGTGCTGAGCCATCTCTCCAGCTCTACCTCCTTTCTTCTTTAATGTCATCTTGAAGCTTAGGTTAGCTCGCAAATAAACTGTGACCCTGTATAGTAGATATGCTTCCGAGAGCCTTGGTTTCCATTTTATAGTAACATCATTTTGTTTGTTTGTTTACCGGAGAAGTACAAAAGAGTCTCTAAAATTGAGAAGTAATCACTGAGTCGATCGGAAAATGATGTGTCGATATCAAGGAATATTTTTTCAGTTTGTATTGTTTACATTTAGAGAGCGCTCTCCCCATAAAAGGGTCCCATTTCATTGTAAGAGTCCCTTTTTAAAAAGGACATGAGCTGTGGATTTCAATATTCATTTAAAGACATGAATATTCACTATTTGAAAGGAGATATCATACCATGTTTAGAAAAATCTGCTTTAAAAAGCTTTCCTTAGTTCCTGAAATATGATTGGGTTTAAAAAGGGGATTTATGTTCCAATAACAAAGTCATTATGTTTGGAATAAATAATGAAAATCTCATTGCCTATCTGTTTCTGGAGAACACTTTTTATACTGAGAATTTTAAATAAGGCCACATCTTAGTTACTTTTCATTGCCGTGCTAACACACTATGAGGAAGGCAATTTACAGGAGAAAGAGTTTGTTTGAGGCTCTCAGTTCAGAAAGTTGGAGTCCTTTCTGGCAGGTAGCTGGACATGGGCAGGCAGACATGGTGCTTCAGTAGTAGCTAAGAGTTATATCTCAGTCCACAAGGTAGAGAGAGCAAGCTCACTGTTCCCAGTGGCATTGATTGTTGAAGCCTCAAGTCCATCCCCAGCAACCCACCTCTTCCAAGTCCATACCTCTTAATCCTTTACAAACAGTTTCATCAACTGGAATAGTGAGAATTTTGGTTTCTTTAAAAACACAGACGTGTTATGGGAATATGTTTTGTTTTAGTCCCAGGTGTGGGACATGGCTTTGTTTCAGATTGGCTACAGCAGCTGACTATGATTTGCCTAGTGCTTTGGCAGGGGTGTGATTTTGCCAGCTGTAGTTTTTGCAGATGTTGTAACGTTTGGAATTCTTGGGACTCTTGAGAGGATATAAAAATGCTAGAGCCCCGAGAGGGGCTGCAGCCACGGCTGCTCCTGTTGTTGCTGGTTGCTGGCTGGAGATACCCTGATGACTGAGATTAAACTTGCCCCCAGGAACTCAATGCCCCTAATCAGCAGGAAGTAGTGTAAGGATATTGACTTCCACTTTCCGCTCTAGCCTTCTTTCTCTTCTACCTAGTGTTGGGGGGATTGGACGGAATAAATAGGAAATAGGAACCCATAAAGTAGCCAAAAAATCTAGCTACACAAGTGGACGAAATGGGACCAAATATTGAAAAAGGTAAGACTTTGGGGACCATTCTCATTCAAACGATCACACACCACCTGCTGCACACTGAATCTCATGTCTTAGGCAACTTTTGTAGCATGGCCCCAGGGTATTAGTGCTTTCTTCTATGACTTCTGTTCCAGCCTTTGAGCTAGATGTGTTGGTTTGCAGCATCTCAGCTGTTCCTGTTCTATTGTACCAGAGGGGCAGCCTTAAAACATTCTTCCTATAATGATGGGAATTTCTCCCCATGTGGTGTGTGCATATCTTACCTATGGCTTTCTCCTTCTCTAGAAAATATCATTTAATTTTTTTTTTATTTTGAAATTGATCATTTTTTCCAGGTTTTGTTGTTGTTGTTGTTCTCTTATCACTGTTAGTGACTGATATGGAGAGATCACCTTGGGAAAAAAAAGTTATGGAAAAATAAAATTCCCTCTCCGTGTACTGTCCTCTCTAGGATTTTCCTGTGATACTGGTCACCCCTGGTGATGCTTCAAGTTTGAATCTTCTAATAAGTGGTTTCATGTAGATTCTTGGAGTTATCTCAATGATGATGTCGTTAGTTACTGTGTAATCCACACTGTTTCCTCTATCGCTGATATCTTAGTGAGTATGGAATGCCACTGCAGTAGAGAGTCAGGATGTATGTCTTGTGGATGACTACCATCTATGCTTTGGTCAGACATCCTTTCTTCCTTTGCTGTGCCTTGGGTTCTAGAATCCCATCCTAGAAGCCATGGTCACATGTATTTACCTGGGCTGCAACAATTTTTATTGTTTTTGATAACCTTGATCATCTGAATGATTACTGGCTGGGATTTTTGAGAATTCACACCTGTGTTCACACCTGTTAATAAAGTGGCTTGCAAGATCTCAAGGTACATTGCCATTCTCTCACTGTATTCAACACAATCGGTGTGACTAAGATAGTTGATGCTGGTCTTGATCTTGGCTTGAGATGTTTTTTACTTCTCCCTGAAAACCAACCAAGCATTTTCTTGGAAACTTTAAACTGTATTGACTGAGGCTACCAGGGAGCTAATGGGGGGTTGCTCTTTCACTCTTGATTGGTCAAGTTGAGAAGCCAAGTTTCTAAGTATTTAGACAAAAATATTTTCAGTGGTGATGAAGAATGTCTTTCCTCATGTGTTGCAGGTGGGAATGAGATCACGGAATCAAGGTGGAGAAAGTCATCTAATGGGCATGTCTCCTACCCCAAGTCCTCCATCATCAGCAGTGATGGTGGTAAGGGCCCCTTCAGAAGATGCAAAGAAGAACAAGGCAAATCGGAAGGAGGAGGATGTCATGGCTTCTGGAACTGTCAACGCCACCTCAAACCATCTGGAGAAAGCGAGGAGAAAGACGAAGAAACCTCTGGAGTTATCCAAGGAGGATCTCATACAGCTCCTGAGTATCATGGAAGGGGAGCTGCAGGTAGAGTCAGATGCATTTAGCTTATGTGCTGCTAGTTCCCGACCTAGAGAGTAAGGAATATCAACCCGTCCCTCACTGGATGGAGAGCATCATTGGGAAAGGAGGCTTATCATCCTTAGTTATATCTAAAGCCTAATGTTGGCACAGGTTCTCACTGAATAAGTATCTGTTTAAAGAACAACAATGACCAAATGCTAATTCCAGATTCCAGCTTCTCTGGAAGCATAAAGTTTAGTCATGATATAATTCAGCAATCATTTAATATCTATTCTAGAAAGAGGCTATCTGATTTGGACAGGGCTCTGAAGGAAAGATGTGGAAATGTTAGAAACAGGAAATAGGTGTGCTGCAGTAAGTACTTTTGTGCTTCTTCTAGGAGGGAGGGATAGTGGGGAACAGAACTAGAACTTTATAGAAACAGCCTTTCTGCTTCATCTGGTTTCATTTCTTTGTAACTCAGAAAGTGTTCTTCCATGCCATAGGAGTCAAGGCACAGTGAATAGAATAGCACATTGTGACGAACATGAATGGTTTCCCAAAGCATTTTCACGTTTGTTACTTCATTTGATGGTAACATGGAGGAATTGTTGTAATTTTGTATAAATAAAGAAACTGAGCCTTAATCTGATTTGTCCAGATCTCATCTTAGGCCTTGTGGCTCTTGGTCAAGTGATCTTTCTGCCCATCCATGCCAACTTTTTCTGGCTGCCATGGGCCTGGACTATCCCAGTAAGTATGTGTTTTGGAAGATTCAGGAAACAGTTTGAATTTTCTTGAGTTTCTGAGCTTAAGACAATTGTATTTCTTGAACAGGTAAGGAAATGACTTTTTCCCAAGGACAGGGGATGACTTTAAGAATGGAAGTTACTGTTTTCGCTTTTGTTAGTTTTGCTAGCTTGCAGAAGCCTCCAAGGAAGTACTAGCAACTCTATGAGTGAAGCCTCCATGCCTGACAGTTGCTGTTAGTAGTACAGGGGAATTTTGCAAGCCTCCCTAACTAGTGTGGGCTACTACAATTCCTTCTTCCCATCTGCGTGTGAATGTTTCAGTATAAGGACACCTCTGGGGTAAAGAGAATATAAACACACATACTAAGTTTGAAAAATACAAATCAGCTGAACAAATCACTTTAAATTTCACAGCAAAAAAGGAAAACTTCCCAGAACACAACCATATACTAACATAAGCGTCATCACTCCTACGGGGGGTCTCGTTTTGTTGAGTAACATTTATTGGATAGAGTTGAATGATGGACCCAGCTGTGCTCAGTGGTACCTGAGACTGAGCACAGCTTATGCACCTGTTTGGAGCAATGCCATCTTTTTGCGTTATTTTAGCCGTGTTCTACTATGAATTTTGCTCCTGTCGGCAACTTCTCTCTATAGAATGCTGTTACGATCATGGTGGACTCGGTAAGGCCTTTGTTGTGGCTTTTAGGGACATAGTGGTACTGTGTGTCCATCTAGATTGCTATTTGAGTGTATGCAAAAGATATACACTCACACTCAGGGACCATGAAGAAAGTCGATAGATTGTCCCAAGACAGAAGATTTTTATTTATCTGTTTGAGTAGAGATCCTTATAATGGATAGTTCCCTTACATGTATTCCTAGACAGTTATTAAAAAAAAATAAGTAAACTGTGCAGTGTATTCATTAGGGATAGGAGTGGAGGAAAGACAAAAGAGGGCCCAGTCCGTCAGAGCGTTCCAAGGTGATTTAATCTCAAGCAAACGCATCAGACACACCTCATGCAAAGCTTCTATGGACATTTTTTTGTAAATGGGTGTTTTGCAAGTTCCGTTTGTTTAGAGGCCAGTGATCTTGTATTTGGAGATGAGAAATGTTCTTGTAGCATTTGTCCTCTCTTAACATCATCACATTGGAGCTGGGTATTGTGGTTAATAGTGGAAGCTACTCACACTAGCAAACGTGAATGGGCTGATGAATGGACTGGCAGTCTGCTAAGCTTATCAGACCAGACAAGAGAAAGAATTCTGTCTGAAAGGCTGGTGCTGTGGGAAGAGGAGAGAATGTGTAATAATCGACAGTATTATACACGTATGCAGGAAATTAACATGGCAGGAGTTTTTCTTAAACCTAGGTAGTTCCCAAATAAGACACAGAAAGACTAATACTTATTTACAACTTAAAAGCACAATGACTAGGCATTATAATTATATTCCAATCCTCTCATCTAATCTTGCTACTCCCAGCCATAATACTTTAGGGCCTTCCATGCTCCAGCTGGACTCTCATGATGTGTTCTTCCTCCTTCCTCCTGGCGGAATCTCCTCTGCCTCGCTCTCTCCCAGAATTCTTTCTCCTCCTGAATGTTCCACCCTCTTCTCTCTGTTGCCTAGTTATTGGCTTGTCCCTATTTCATTGACAAGGCAGAGAATAAATGATGAGAATTGTTTATACAAAGTCAAGACAGGAGATTTTTGACATAAGCATTAAAACACCATGTCCTGGATTAAAACCTGATACTGGGGGAGAGAAATCAGCATTTGAGTAGAAAGAGGACAATGTTTACACAGTGCACAGTCACATTATGCCTACATGAATGTGCTTTGGGAAGGACTGTAGGGGTGGCTCAACATTCAAGGAGCAATTAGTGTGTTGTTTCTCAGATTTCCATTGGCCACCAGTCTGATTATGGGCTGGCTGTATGAGTCCAGTGCACTTACCCCAAAGCTGACCTCCTGAGGTTCTATGTAATATTGGGACTGTAATGCAAACTAGAGATGCCTTACTCCTTCTCCTTTATATCACAAACAGTAATGTCCCGGACCTAAGGAGGGTCAACCCTCTAGTCACGGTCACTATAGAGCTAAATTCCTTGTTTCACTTACTGTCCAACATCCTGCTTGTCTTATCACTCGCACACTGGGGCAAGTTCACGTTTGAATTCCAGGATCTTTATATTTACTCTTGATTTGCAAAATTTTCTCCATGTAAATTCATACATAAACCCACACATCAAAGACATTATTTAGATACTTCTTTAAGCAAGAAAAACTGAAGAATTTTTTTCAATCAGGGGGACAGAATGAGATCAGAGCCCAAGGTTTGGTATGTTGCAAATATTAAAAGTGGGGACCAGTCGAGATGCCACATCCTGGGTACTTTGC